>NC_092039.1:51690592-52041586 GCF_003086295.3 Arachis hypogaea | reverse complement strand
ACTACTATAAATACACTGGAGCACCCAGGTATAACTCATATTCTAATTCTACTCAATATCTGCTTGGACCCATGCTAACTTAAGCATCGGAGTGTCATTGCAGGTACAACCACCAACCACTCCACATATCAAGCTCGGGTCCCTGACCCCCACCTCGGGCCTCACCAAGACGTCCGAGCTACTCGTTTCAGGTAACCCCCGGAACATTGGCGCCGTTGCCGGGGACCTGGAAGTCATCCCTCTACCATGGCGGACGACCCCTCCAACAATGACCGCGCCGGCATCAGAACAAGAGGAGGAAGTTGACACCGGAGAACGACCGGACAGCCCTCTATCACCACGCACTCCAGGAGGAAACAAACAGAATCGCCCAAAGACGTCACTCCCAAACAAAGATCCACGAAATCCCGAAAAAGAAAAGAGCTCGGAAATTCTAGAAGCAGTCCGGGCACAACAAAACCGACTAAAACAACTCGAAGAGGACATAAAGAAGTAAAAAGAACTGAACAAGATCTGAGAAGGGAAGCTCGCAAGCGCAGAGAATTAGAAGAAAAACTGCGGAAAATAGAGGCCAACCTGAAAGATCGGTCAGACCGCGGCCCCACCCCCGAAGGCAACCATGATCCCTTCACGCAAGAGATCATGAAGGAGAAGGTACCGCGAAACTTTAAACCACCCAATATGGATCTCTACGACGGCACCACCGACCCAAGTCACCACCTCAGCAACTTCAGAAGCAGAATGTACCTAGTCGACGCCTCCGACGCGATTCGGTGCAAAGCCTTCCCCACCACTCTCACCAAATCAGCCATGAAGTGGTTCGACAACCTGCCACCTAGATCAATCACCAGCTTCAAAGACCTAACCAAAAAATTCCTAACAAAATTCTCCATTCAAAAGGACAAGGCAAAACATGCCCCCAGTCTACTCGGATCAAACAAGGTAACCAAGAAACTCTCCGAGAGTACATGGAGCGATTCAACAAAGCCTGCCTGGACATACAACACTTGCCCACTGAAGCAGCCATCATGGGACTAGCAAACGGCCTAAAAGAGGGACCGTTTAGCCAATCCCTATCCAAACGATACCCGACCTCCCTATACGAGGTGCAGGAACGGGCAGAAAAATATATCAACATGGAGGAAACCTCCCAGCTAAGAGACTCTTCTAGGAAGGAATCAACCTACCCGTTCCGAGATCGAGATCGGGAACAGAAGAAGAAAGAAGAATCCAACTCGGACAAGCCACGGAAGTATCATAGCTACACTCCCCTCCGAGTTTCCCTGGTAGACGTCTACAGAGAAGTATGCCACACCGAAAAAATCCCACCGCCCCGACCTCTAAAACACAAGAGAGCAGGGAGAGATCGGTCCGAATACTGTGAATACCACAAGCTCTACGGTCACTCTACTAACGACTGCCACGACCTAAAAAATGTTATAGAAAAGCTAGCCAGAGAAGGAAAACTCGACAGATACATGGCAGAGAAGGGAGAAGAGACCAAAAAGAGAAGGAGGGGAGATAACGAAGATCGGGCTGAGCAAACCCCGCGAACCCCTGAAAGGCACGTTCACATGATAAATGGAGGTTTTGCAGGCGGAGGAACATCCAGATCCTCACGAAAAAGACACCTCAAAGACGTCTATCATGTCCGAGAAGACAGCCCCCTGCCCGAATTACCTACTATCTCGTTTACCCGAGAAGATGCTCAAGGGGTAATACCCGGGCACGACGATCCAATGGTAATCACCATTATCCTAGCAAACGCCAACCTACATCGAACCCTGGTTGACCAGGGAAGCTCAGCAGATATCCTGTTCAAAACAGCCTTCGACAAACTCGGACTTGAAGAAAAAGAGCTAAAGGCCTATCCCACCGACTTATTTGGACTAGGGGACACCCCGATCCATCCCTTAGGATACATCTCGCTACATACTACCTTTGGAAGAGGCGAACAATCTAGAACATTAAGCATCGACTACATTATAGTCGACGTCACTTCAGCATACAATGCCCTCATTGGGCGACCAACCCTAAACAGACTAGCAGCTATAGTCTCAACCCCACACCTCTGTATGAAGTTCCCTACCACAAAGGGAATCGCTACCCTAAAAGGCGACCAAAAACTAGCACGGCGATGCTACAACGAAAGCCTAAGCCTAAAAGGGAAAGAGGTCAATACAATAGAACTCGGACGAGTTCAAACCCGAGAAGACCTCCGGCCACAACCAGAGGGAGAAACCGAAAAAATCCAAATCGGGAACACACCTGAAAAAATAACAAACGTAGGAGCGAACCTCGAAGCAGGCCTAAAAGAGGAACTCATAACCCTCTTAAAAGAGAATTCCGACCTCTTCGCCTGGAAAGCCTCCGACATGCCAGGCATAAGCCCCGACCTGATGTGCCATAAGCTATCAGTATACCCGGGGTCCAGACCTGTCCAACAAAGACGCCGGAAACTCGGGCCTGAGCGCGTGCAAGCAATAGAAGAACAAGTACAAGCATTACTAGATGCAGGGTTCATTCGAGAAGTAAAATACCCCCTATGGCTCGCAAACGTGGTCCTGGTAAAAAAGCCCAACGGAAAATGGAGGATGTGCGTCGATTACACGGATCTCAACAAAGCCTGCCCCAAGGACCCATATCCACTACCAAACATCGACGCCTTAGTAGACGCAGCCTCAGGCTATAGATATCTCTCCTTCATGGACGCATACTCGGGATACAATCAAATCCCGATGTACGGACCCGACCAAGAAAAGACCTCGTTCATAACCCCAAGGGCAAACTACTGCTACGTAGTAATGCCCTTCGGGCTGAAGAACGCAGGGGCAACCTACCAGAGGCTAATGAACAAAGTGTTCTCAGAGCACATCGGACTACAACTAGAGGTGTACGTCGACGACATGCTGGTAAAGACACAAGAAGACGGAAACTTGCTGACCGACCTCACCAGTGTCTTCGGCACCCTCAGAAAACACAACATGAGACTCAACCCGACAAAGTGCACCTTCGCCGCAGAAGCCGGAAAATTCTTAGGCTTCATGTTGACTCAAAGGGGCATCGAAGCAAACCCGGACAAATGCCAAGCGATACTCTATATGAAAAGCCCGACCTGTGTCAAAGAAGTACAACAGCTGAATGGAAGGCTGGCCGCCCTATCAAGATTTTTGGCAGGATCAGCGATAAAATCACTACCTCTCTACTCACTCCTAAAGAAAGGGAAACCCTTCTCATGGACCCCGGAGTGCGAAAAAGCCTTTCAAGAATTCAAGGAATTCCTCGGGCAGCCACCAATCCTAACCCGACCTTTAAAAGGGGAAGAGCTCGTATTATACCTCTCGGTCGAACATCGGGCAGTCGCTTCAGCATTAATACGGGAAAATGACCAAGGACAACACCCCGTATACTTTGTGAGCAAGGCACTGCAAGGGGCCGAATTAAACTATCAGAAAACAGAAAAATTCGCCTACGCCCTAATATTCACAGCTCGGAGGCTCCGTCCCTACTTTTTAGCCCACACCATCAAAGTCCGGACAAACCAACCCATGAGACACATCCTGCAAAAAACAGACCTGGCAGGATGAATACTACAATGGGCGGTGGAACTGTCCGAGTTCGACCTCCACTATGAAGCCCGGACAGCCATAAAATCTCAGTACCTAGCCGACTTCATCGCAGAATATACTGAGACCCCTGGAACCCCACTCTCGTGGAATCTGTATGTCGACGGGTCCTCAAACAAAACAGGAAGCGGAGCCGGGGTTATACTCGAAAGCGACCAAGGAACACGGATAGAACTATCCCTAAAATTCGAGTTCCAGGCCTCGAACAACCAAGCCGAATACGAGGCCCTACTAGCAGGTCTAAAGCTAGCCGAAGAGGTCGGAGCCCAGAGAATCACGATCTTCAGCGACTCCCAGGTCGTCACATCTCAAGTAAATGGAAGCTACCAGGCCAAAGACCCAACTATGAAAAATACCTGGATCAAACACAGGCACAATTACGCCACTTTTCAGAAATACAAATCCAGCACATACCTCGGGAACAAAACGCCGGGCAGACGCCCTCTCAAAGCTCGCCAGCACCAAGCCCGGAGGCAACAACAGAAGTCTCCTCCAGGAAACTTTACAATCCCCCTCCGTGCTAAGAGAGGAAGAAACGCTGAATATATCCAACCAACAGCAAGGATGGATGACCCCCATACTCAGCTACCTGAAGTCGGGAACTCTTCCCGCCGAAAGAAAGGGAGCTAAAAGACTCACGAAAGATGCCCAAAATTATACACTAATTCACGGCGTATTATACAGAAGAGGATTCACAAATCCCCTCCTTCGGTGCGTCCCGACCTCAGAAACAAAGAACGTCCTCGAAGAAGTCCACGGAGGCATGTGTGGGAACCATCTCGGAGCTCGGGCATTATCTAAAAAGGTAGTCCGAGCCGGCTTCTACTGGCCGACCTTGCAGAAAGACGCAACGGAATTCGTGAAAATATGCCCCCCCTGCCAAAAACACGCCAATTTCCACAAGGCACCACCAGAAGACCTTATCAGCATCACCGCACCATGGCCCTTCGCAAAATGGGGACTTGACCTACTTGGCCCGTTCCCACAAGGACCGGGGCAAGTCAAATACCTCATAGTAGGGGTCGACTACTTTACAAAGTGGATCGAAGCCGAGCCCTTAGCCACCATTACGGCTCAGAAAAGCCGCAAATTCCTATACAAAAACATTGTCACGAGGTTCGGAGTCCCCTACTCCATCACAACAGACAATGGAACACAGTTCACGGACACAAGTTTTCAGAACTTGGTGGCCGAACTAAAAATCAAACAGCAATTCACATCAGTCGAACACCCACAAGCCAATGGACAAGCAGAAGCTGCAAATAAAGTCATCTTGGCCGGGTTAAAACGAAGACTCCAAGAGGCCAAAGGGGCATGGGCCGAGGAACTCCCCCAGGTACTATGGGCATATCGGACAACCCCACACTCTACAACGGGAGAATCCCCATTCCGACTAGCTTACGGGATGGAGGCAATGATTCCTATCGAAATAGATGAAGGGTCGCCCAGAGTCATCTTCTACAACGAAGGAGGCAACCCACAGGCACAAAGGGAAGAACTCGACCTCCTCCCCGAGGTCCGAGAAAGAGCCCGAATCCGAGAAGAAGCCTTAAAACGGCGAACGGCCCTCAGATACAATCAAAAGGTAATAAAGCGAAGTTTCTCCATTCACGACCTGATTCTAATCCGAAATGACATCGGAACACAAAAGTCGGGAGAAGGAAAGCTAGCCGCGAATTGGAAAGGGCCCTACAAGGTAACAGAAGTCTTAGGGACGGGCTATTACAAAGTATCCGACCTAGAAGGCAATGAGCTGCCCAGGGCCTGGCACGCCTGTAATCTAAGACGGTACTACAGCTAGAAAAAACTTAACCCAAGGTGTACTCTTTTTCCCTACAAGGGTTTTTTAATGAGACACCCGGTTAAGTAAGACACCCGACCTAGTCAAGGGTAAACATTCTGTAAATATTCCCTCTTTTAATACTAATAAAAATTTTTTTTTTTCCTCATGATGAAACAAATCCTAGAAAAGTACCCCGCCAAGGCGCATTAATTTATGCTCGGCAAAACGCGAAAAATCATTTGCCAAAAGGCCACACAAGGTCGGCAAAGATAAAGCGACGAGGTTCAAATTAATGTGAGAAGTTATAAAGTAACTCTGAAAAGGCTCAAAAAGCCAAATAAAAAGAGATTACAAAAATAACTTAAAAGGACCTACCATCGACAAAGTCGGACCCAACGAAAACGAGGTACTCAAGCACCCGAGGTCCGAGAAAAACTCGGACCCAAGAAAGAAGCCTTAAAACGGCGAGAACCAAGATTTCGAAAAACGCTTACTAAAAAGTTGCTTTACAAAAGCAACTAAAAAGTACAAGCGATAGAACGAAATCAAAGGAAGTCTCGACAAACGCTTACTAAAAAGTTGCCTTACAAAAGCAACTAAAAAGTACAAGCGAAAAGAACAGGAAGTTTCAAAACGCTGGCTAAAAAGTTGTTATCCAAAAACAACTAAAAAGCACAAAAGCGGAAACAAAAGGTCAAAACGCTAGCTAAAAAGTTGTTATCCAAAAACAACTAAAAAGCACAAAAGCGGAAACAAAAGGTCAAAACGCTAGCTAAAAAGTTGTTATCCGAAAACAACTAAAAAGCACAAAAGCGGAAACAAAAGGTCAAAACGCTAGCTAAAAAGTTGTTATCCGAAAACAACTAAAAAGCACAAAAGCGGAAACAAAAGGTCAAAACGCGAACAAAAATGCCGCATAATAAAGTTACCACAAGTAGCTAAAAAAAGCAAAAGGTGTCCAAAAGCGTTCACAGAAACCATCCAACAAAAAACCCACAGGCCGGGCAAACCACTAAAAAAGATTACAGAGGATCAAGGTCCTTTCCAGACTCCACATCAACAGCAGGCTGCGGAGGAAACATAGATATCGGGACTGCATCAACGGCAACATCATCCCGACCAGATCTATCCCCGACCAAAGGTGAAGTCGGGTTCTCAACCGGAGCTTTGGGGTCGGACATCGGAACCTCATCCTCGGAAGGAGCAGGAACAATCTTCCCCTCCACAACAACGTTGTCCGTACTGAATAAGCTCAGATCCAGGTCAGGAGCAAGAACCCGGACCTGAGCCTTCAAATTCTCAAACATGGCATCCATACCCTTGGCCACATGACCTTCCAGCTCGTAAAACTTGTCCTGTGCAGATTGCAACTCCTCCTTTGTCTCCACAAGCTCGGTATATAGCCGAGTATAATTCTCTGTAGCTGCCTTCGCCATCTCCTCAGATGTCTTTGCTGCCGCCACAGCCGCGGTAGCTTTAGTTTTCTCTTTCTCCAAAGAGGCCTCCAGCTCAGTAATCCTGGCAGCCTTCATCTGACTAATCCTATCAAGCTCGGACTGAGTCCTCTCAAGTCGGGAGCTGGTCGCCCCAAGGGGGATTTCTTGAACTCCCGGGCAATAGCGGCATGAAGACTAGCCATCCGGACACAGCTCCGCGCCATATACTGAAAATGATGCTCCATAGAAACATCATCAGTGGAAATAAAGGTCTGAGGGAGAATATGCTGCTCAATCCAACCAAGAGCGTCAAAGTCCTTATCATTGAAACCGGCAAGCTCTTGAGAGGTCTTCTGCTTCTTGGGAGGAGGACCCGAGAACGGAGGAGGAGAAGAGGTAGCAGGCCCAGAGGTCGGAGGATCCTGACTTATAGCTCAGAACTGGGGAGTCGGAATAGTCTTCGACCGAGTCTGAACACCCACAGTAGTCTTCTGCGGAGAAGATCGGGCAGAAGCATCCCCGGCCTCGAGATTTCGAGCAGCCACCGACTTCTTCGTCCGACGAAGAAACTTCATGGAATCCGCCTGAGAAGACATCTCTGCAGAAATAAAAAAGAAAAAAAAAAGAGATCACCACAACAGAAATTCCACCAAAAACAAGCAAAACCCAAATACTAAAAAGGATAAATCTCAAAGAGGTCGGGAACTACCTAACTCGGAACGGAGAAGGCTTGGATCTCCCAACATTTTCTTCGTGTCCAAGTGAGGTGCCCGACCCCATAAACTGCTCACCACACCCACAAAAGCCTGCTCCACCTCATCTAGACTCTCAAAAGTATACTTAGCAGACACTATATTCTCCTGCCAACAAAGAGGAAAAGAAGGCTCCCCACTCTCATCTAGAAAGAAAGGTCGGACGTCTCCAACAGCCCGGACCTTGAAATAAAAGTTCTTAAAATCGTGAAAAGACTCATCATACAGGGTACAGAACTTCCTCCCCTGGTTAGCCCTAAAAGAGACCCAAGACACCTTCCCACCGCCCGACCCCGGCTTCGTCAACACAAACAAATAGGAAAAAAGAGAAATAGAGGGAGAGACACCCAAAAATTGACACAAAAGTTGGAACAGCTTTAAAAATGCCCAAGAATTCGGATGAAGCTGCGTAGGGGCAAGGTTACAAGACTATAACACCTCGGACTCCAGGTCGGTAAAAGGAAGTCGGACACTCAGCTTAGAGAAAAAGCAATCATAAGCATAAAAGAAGAGCTTCTCGGAACTATCTAAAGGCGGGAAGCACACTCTCTCCTCGGAATCCGGGGCTACTAACTCATAATCCCTCTCAGATTCTCTATCTTCACATATGCTACATTGCCTACGAAACCTAGCTAAATACTCAGAATCTACCACAGACGGGACTCTTAGAGGAACAGGATCTACCCAACCAAGACCACTCGGAATCTTGGTCGACATCGCTTGAAGAACCTTTCGAGACATAAAAATTCTTGCCTACAAAGAAGAATACAACAGCAAGCAAAAATCACATAAAAGCAGGCAGCGAAAACCCATTCAGCAAAAACAAGAAACAACAATCTTTGAGATGAAAATGCAGCAACCCGGAACAAAATACCAAAAGAAAAGAGCCCCCCCCCCCAATATATACAAACAGACAAAGCAATGGCGGCGCCTCTTTTCGGGGCAAACCAGGCATAGAGAAAACAGAAAACAGAAGCATACGTGCACAAAGAAAAGAAACAGGAACAAACCTGGAAGAAGGAAACGAAGACGATGAACTCCGAAGCAAGGAGAACAGAACGGCGGCACAGAGGAAACCCCGGAAGAACACGCAGAAGGACTCGGAAAAGAAGAAAAAGAAAGAAGAAAACGTCGCTCGAAAAAAGAAGATGGCGAAACTCAGAAAAACAGGAAGGGAACAGAATAAACGAAAGGGGAGAAGGGGCAAATAAATAATGCCTTCACAGAGCCCGAACGAAAATCGAGAAGAAACGGTAAAATGCAATAAATGCTGAAACGGCCATTTTTTGAAATTTTGAAAAACTACTATGCCCGAGCTCAACCTCTCAAAAAGGACGAACTCGGGCAGGGGCACTGTTCATACCCTGTCCGAGCTCCTCCAAATCGGCAAAATCCATGAAAGGTCCGACCTCGTCCCAAGGCCCACACTTGAGGTCGGACCTCGGACAACAAAGCTAAAAAGGCCCATCAAAAGGAACGCAGCCCAAAAACTAAAAGGCCGAAAAGGCCTAGAGAAAGGCGGTTCCACAAAGATAGGGATAAAACTCCCAAAAGATAAGATAAGATAAGAATATCTTATCCAGGGAAGATCACAGCCAACTACTATAAATACACTGGAGCACCCAGGTATAACTCATATTCTAATTCTACTCAATATCTGCTTGGACCCATGCTAACTTAAGCATCGGAGTGTCATTGCAGGTACAACCACCAACCACTCCACATATCAAGCTCGGGTCCCTGACCCCCACCTCGGGCCTCACCAAGACGTCCGAGCTACTCGTTTCAGGTAACCCCCGGAACAGCTATCATGGCTACTTTAGCTGAAACCTTAACCAGCTTAGCCTGACTACATTCATGCAATTAAAGCACCCTCATTAATGGATGTAAAGAATTAGTTTCAACCAAGACATAGTATGAAAGAGAACTTAGAGCTTCAAGTGGAAAAAGAGGAGTCAATGTGTGAATTGCAACAAGTGGAGAAGGTTCAATGCATTTAATTTGAAGAAATTATTGAAGAGTTAGAAGGAGTTGAGCAAGGAATGCATTCAAGATTGAAGACACTTCCATTCTAACTAATGATCTTGTTGAGATGTTGAACTTTTCTTCATGAAGTGTGAAATTGATGTTGAGGAGGATCATGCACAACCTTTGAGATGTGACTTGAGTAATGAGGAAGAGTTAGAAAATGTTGGTGAGCAATGAATAGAATTTGAGAAAACTTGTCAAGAGGTGGAGGTTATCCAAGAGGAGGAAAAGGGAGTGGAGATCATATCACTAAAGCCGTTGGAACTTGGAAACCTCTCTTCCTAAGTCACCACCATCCGTCACATTATTTGCGTGGTAAAAATCTTGTCCTTTAGCTTTATTGATCCACTTGAACATGGTTTGCTAGAAACAGATGGTCAACTTAGAGTACTTTGTGGATTAAAGAGCAAGAGCGAGATGGCTAGTGGTAGGCAACGTAAATCAAGGCTCACTAGGGTTGAAACCTCAAGGTTTGGATTCCAAGGTTGATACAGTGGTTAATTGAATAGATCTAAGAGGAAGCTTTAGCATTTAAGTGAGAATTGCAAAGTCTTGTCACTCAGATGGAACCATAGTAATCAACAAGAAGACGAATGTAAAGATAAGGTTTGGAATCCCATAATAGAATGTGAGGATCAACAATTTTGCAATTAATTGGGAATTTTAGAGATCGTTTGAAGTTCAAGCATTGGTAGAATTCAAGCATAAAACTCCATGACAAGAGTTTATAAAAATGTCCAACTTAAGGACTTTAAATGAAAGTGCTAGGTGGGAGACAGCCCACCATGGTATGATCTTCTAGTTTTCCTTCTTTGTATATAGTTCATTACTAGTTTTCTATTTCTTCTTAGTTGCATTTCTTATATTTTCTTAGTGGAATTAAGGTTTGGAAGTGTTTGGCATTGTTTTGGTTGTTTGTTATAAGCTCACAAGGTTTAATTTGATGAAAAAGAGCCTAAAAAGTTGTTTTCTATCATGCGTACGCGTGAGGCATGTGCACGCACAAACATCTTCCCGAATCAACTTTAATTCGTGCGCATTTTTTTCATGCGTACGCATAGAAAAAAAATCCATAACATGCGTACGCATGGCAAATGCGTATGCACGATGCCATTACAGAATTGATATATTTTTGTGCGTATACCATGCATACGCAGCAATACCAAACGCTTGTCAACTCATGCCCAGGCATGGCGGATGCGTATGCACAATCCCCATTTTTCCCAAGTCGTGTGTACGTATGAAATATGCGTACGCATAAATTCAAAAACTTAACCCTTTTGTGCGAATGCCCTAATTCGCACACAGCCACTACACTTCTTCCTTTCTACTTTTTCGTTTATTCCTCCATCACCCAACCACCACTAACCATCTCTCTCTTTCTCTTCAATCCACAAAGAGCTCTAAGCTGACCATCCATTTCTAGCAAACCGTATTCAACTGGGCCAACAAAGCGAACAGACAAGATTTTTACCCACACAAATGATGTGACGGATGGTGGTGACTTAGGAAGAGAGGTTTTCAACGGCTTTAGCAATGTGATTTCTACCCCATTTTGCTCCTCTTGGATAACATTCAACTTTTGACAAGCTTCCTCAAATTCTATTCCTTGCTCACCAACTTCTTCTAACTCTTCCTCATTACTCAAGTCATGTCTCGGAGGTTGTGCACGGTCCTCCTCAACATCAATTTCATACTTCATGGAGGAAGGTTCAATAATCTCAAAAAGATCGTTAGTTTGAGTGGAAGTGTCTTCAATATTGGAATCCACCCTGATACATGCTCAGAAAGACAACAGGGACATTCTAAGACAAAAGGGCAGAATTGGAATTTCACACTTTCAGAGGGCCCCATCACTAGAGCACGTGCAAAGAAGCTCAAGGAGAGTTTTGGGAACCTGAAAGCGCTTGTGCATATGGAGTTACATCAAGTTCTAACCAAGGAAGAATGGGCAAGACCCATTGGGCTAAGTCAGGACAGCAAGAAGCCCAATAATGCTTTCCAAATTCAGTGGGAGGCATAATTTATCTTTAAATTTCGAAATTCTAGACTTTTGTTTTAGTTTGTTATGGTGTCAAAAGTTTGTTAGAAGACTTATTTTAAATCTTCTATGCTTAGTAGTATTTTTAGGGATTTTAAATTTAAATCAAATTTGATCTAATCCAATAAGATCAAATCTGATTTAAATTAGTTATCTTATCTTTTAGTTAATTGTTAGGTGCCTATTTAAACACCTTTGGTGAGATAATTTACATAACTTTGATGAAAAAATTTCAGTTGCTTTTTAAGCACTTTTTATTGTGTGAGAAGTGAGATGAGTGATTTTCTTCACTTGTTGCATGAGGAAGATTGGAGGATCCAACACTAAGGTGATCTGCGTGGTGGCTTATTTCAGTTTTCACCCCTCTGATCTAGGTTGTCAAGGACAACTTCTTTGAAGGTCTAGTAGGGAATCCTTTCCGGTGACCTAGGTTGCTAAGAACAGGTTTCTTAGAGGTCTAGTAGGAAAAAAACCCCCTTATCTATCCTTTTGTGTTTTTTTTTTCCTTATCATCTGGTATCAATTACAGGTCGTAGGTAAATTCTTATTTATCTACACGTTCCATGTCTTATTTAATCTCTTTATTTTTCTCTTCAATTTCTGCAAATTTACTTTAGATTAAAAAAAACGAAAAAAAATCTTCCTTAAATTCTATTACTGCAATTTCTGTTTATTCTAGTTAACAAAAAAAACGTAAAAAAAACAAACAAACAGAAAAAAAATGACATTTTAAATTTTCCTGTTGTTTTATCTTTTCAAATTTTCCTTGGGTTCCACTTAGGATTCAATTTTGCTAGTTTTTGTCATCCTAGTATCACTCGTTGTTTCCTTTTTTTCCACATACTTTAATTGTCTTCTTGTCAAGTTGAATGTTTCTATCATTCAGATTATCTTAGTTTGGTGTCTCAATTCCTCATCTTTCGAAGTGCAACTTGTTAAGGCAATCCAAGAGTAGAAAAAGGCAAGATTAGTAAGCTCATCAGAGGGTAAAAGCCACGTATTGAGTGAAACATGAGTGTCATATTCCGAGTGATACACATGAGAAGAGTGCTGTAAGGTCTTTTCTTTTACAGGTTCATTGATGGCTAACACTGAAGGGAACTCTGATCCACAACTAACTTTCCACCTCGACGCATTTGCCAGCATCCTTACAGGGATTTAACAACGTCTTGATGACATGGATTCTCGAATTAACTCTTTTTCCCCTAGGCAAAAAGCACGGTCACGAGAATCTATTCATAATGATTCTACGGAGTCTGAGGAGGAGACTTCATCCAGATCCCGGCATCATAGACAACCGGTAGATGTTGATAATAACCTTAATGCTATCAAGATGCACATCCCAGAATTTAAAGGCAGAAGTGACCCTGAGGTGTACCTAGAATGGGAACACAAGGTGGAGCTCCTATTTCAGTGTCATAACTACACTGATGTAAAAAAGGTAAGGCTAGTGATGAGCGGATAATTTGTACGCTTTTTGGCATTGTTTTTAGTATGTTTTTAGTATGATCTAGTTAGTTTTTAGTATATTTTCATTAGTTTTTAGTTAAAATTCACTTTTCTGGACTTTACTATGAGTTTGTGTGTTTTTCTGTGATTTCAGGTATTTTCTGGCTGAAATTGAGGGACCTGAGCAAAAATCTGATTCAGAGACTAAAAAGGACTGCAGATGCTGTTGGATTCTGACCTCCCTGCACTCGAAGTGGATTTTCTGGAGCTACAGAAGCCCAATTGGCGTGCTCTCAACGGCGTTGGAAAGTAGACATCCTGGGCTTTCCAGTAATATATGATAGTCCATACTTTGCCCAAGATTTGATGGCCCAAACCGGCGTTCAAAGTCACCATTAGAATTCCCAGCGTTAAACGCTGGAACTGGCACAAGGATGGGAGTTAAACGCCCAAACTGGCATAAAAGCCGGCATTTAACTCCAGGAAGAGTCTCTACACGAAAATGCTTCATTGCTCAGCCCAAGCACACACCAAGTGGGCCCGGAAGTGGATTTTTATGTCATTTACTCATCTCTGTACACCCTAGGCTACTAGTTCTCTATAAGTAGGACCTTTTACTATTGTATTATCATCTTCTGATCTTTGGAATCTTTTGATCTTTAGATCTTTTGATCATTGGGAGGCTGGCCATTCGGCCATGCCTAGACCCTGTTCTTATGTATTTTCAACGGTGGAGTTTCTACACACCATAGATTAAGGTGTGGAGCTCTGCTGTACCTCGAGTATTAATGCAATTACTATTGTTCTTCTATTCAATTCCGCTTGTTCTTGTTCTAAGATATTACTTGCTCTTCAACTTGATGAATGTGATGATCCGTGACACTCATCATCATTCTCACCTATGAACGTGTGACTGACAACCACCTCCGTTTTACCTTAGATTGGGTGAATATCTCTTGGATTCCTGATACACGATGCATGGTTGATCGCCTGACAACCGAGCACTCGCCTGACAACCGAGCCAGCCATTCCGTGAGATCAGAGTCTTCGTGGTATAGGCTAGAACTGATGGCGGCATTCAAGAGAATCCGGAAGGTCTAACCTTGTCTGTGGTATTCTGAGTAGGATTCAATGATTGAATGATTGTGACGTGCTTCAAATTCCTGAAGGCGGGGCGTTAGTGACAGACGCAAAAGAATCACTGGATTCTATTCCGACAGATAGATAGCCGTGCCGTGACAGGGTGCGTTGAACATTTCCACTGAGAGGATGGGAGGTAGCCACTGACAACGGTGAAACCCTTGCTTGAGCTTGCCATGGAAAGGAGTAAGAAGGATTGGATGAATACAGTAGGAAAGCAGAGAGACGGAAGGGACAAGCATCTTCATGCGCTTATCTGAAATTCCTACCAATGAACTGCATAAGTATATCTATCTTTATCTTTATGTTTTATTCATATATCACCATACCCATTTGAGTTTGCCTGACTAAGATTTACAAGGTGACCATAGCTTGCTTCATACCAACAATCTCTGTGGGATCGACCCTTACTCGCGTAAGGTTTATTACTTGGACGACCCAGTACACTTGCTGGTTAGTTGTGCGAAGTTGTAGTGATCACAATTTCGTCCACCAAGTTTTTGGCGCCGTTGCCGGGGATTGTTGAGTTTGGACAACTGAAGGTTCATCTTGTTGCTTAGATTAGGTATTTTTTTTTCAGAATTCTTGAAGATGAATTCTAGAGTTTCAAGATGATCTGTTGAAGTCTGGCTGGCTGTGAAGCCATGTCTAATTTCATTGGACCGAGGTTTCAACTTATCATCACAAGAGCTTGTTGATTTCTATCAATCTTGCTGTTGGAGCAGTGATCTGCTAAGGCTTGGCTGGCCATGGGCTATGTCTAGTGTTTTGGACCGAAGCTTTCCTTGAAAGCTTGGCTGGCTGTGAAGCCATGTCTAATTCCTGGACCGGAGTCTTAGACTAAACATTGCATGATTCCTGGAATTCTCATTAAGAATTTTGATACCTTTTTCCACTAGATTTTCGAAAAACACAAAAAAAAATCAAAAAAAATCATAAAATCCAAAAATTTCTTGTTTGAGTCTAGTGTCCCATTTTAAGTTTGGTGTCAATTGCATGCTTTCATTCATGTGTCTTAAGGATTTTCAAGTAATTCTTGATGATTTCTTACTTTGATCTTTAAATTCTCTTGACTTGAGTGTTTATGTGTCCCATATGCATTCTCATTAGTGTCAGTAGTATACAAACTGCTAAGTTTGGTGTCTTGCATGCATTGTTATTTGATTTTAGTTGCATTTTGATTATTCCTTACTATTAAAAATCCAAAAATATTTTTAATTTGTGTCTTTTCAAGTCAATAAAACAGAGAATTGAAGATTCAGAACATACAGCAGAGGAATTGCACAGAAAAAGCTGGGCGTTCAAAACGCCCAGTGAAGAAGGACAGACTGGCGTTTAAACGCCAGCCAGGGTACCTGGTTGGGCGTTTAACGCCCAAAAGGGTAGCATTTTGGGCGTTAAACGCCAGAATGTGCACCATTCTGGGCGTTTAACGCCAGGATGGCACAAGAGGGAAGATTTTGTTTTCAATGCAAATTTTTTTTCAGGTTTTCAAAATTTTTCAAAATCAAATCTTTTCCAAATCATATCTTTTCAATCAAATCTTTTTCAAAATCAATTTCTTTCTTTTTTTCAAAGATACTTGCTATCAATTAATGATTTGGTTCAACATTTCAAATATGTTGCCTTTTCTGTTGAGAAAGGTTTAATGTTTGAATCATATCTTTTCTTGTTAGCCAAGTCATTAATTTTCAAAATCAAATCTTTTTAAAATGTTTTTCAAATCATATCTTCTCAATCACATCTTTTTAAAACTAAGCATATCTTCTTAACCACATCTTTTTCAAAATAGCTTTCAATCAAATCTTTTTGACTTCTAATTTCAAAATCTTTTTCAAAAATCACTTTATTTCTTTTCCACTCTTAATTTTCGAAAATCAATTAAAGTTTTTCAAAATGTTTTTAAATTTTTTTTTATTATTTTCGAAAATTACTTCCCTTCTTCTCTCATCTTTCTATGGACTAACACTATTCCTTAATGCAAAATTCGAACTCCATCTTCTTTGATAAGTTCGAATTTTCTACTTCTGCCTTCTATTTTTCTTTTCCTCTGACACCTCAAGGAATCTCTATACTGTGACATAGAGGATTCCACATTTTCTTGTTCTCTTCTCTTTCATATGAGCAGGAGCAAAGACAAAAGCATTCTTGTTGAGGCTGACCCTGAACCTGAAAGGACCTTGAAGCGAAAACTAAGAGAAGCTAAGGCACAACTCTCTGTAGAGGACCTAACAGAAATCTTCAAAGAAGAAGAACACATGGCAGCCGAAAACAACAACAATGCCAACAATGCAAGGAAGGTGCTGGGTGACTTTACTGCACCTACTCCCGACTTTTATGGGAGAAGCATCTCTATCCCTGCCATTGGAGCAAACAATTTTGAGCTTAAGCCTCAATTAGTTTCTCTAATGCAACAGAATTGCAAGTTCCATGGACTTCCATTGGAAGATCCTCATCAGTTCTTAGCTGAATTCTTGCAAATCTGTGACACTGTCAAGACTAATGGGGTTGACCCTGAGGTCTACAGACTTATGCTATTCCCTTTTGCTGTAAGAGACAGAGCTAGGACATGGTTGGACTCTCAACCTAAAGAAAGCCTGGACTCTTGGGAAAAGCTAGTCAATGCCTTTTTGGCAAAGTTCTTTCCACCTTAAAAATTGAGTAAGCTTAGAGTGGAAGTCCAAACCTTCAGACAAAAGGAAGGAGAATCCCTCTATGAAGCTTGGGAAAGATACAAACAATTAATCAAAAAGTGTCCCTCTGATATGCTTTCTGAATGGAGCATCATAGGTATTTTCTATGATGGTCTTTCTGAACTGTCCAAGATGTCTTTGGATAGCTCTGCTGGAGGATCTCTTCATCTAAAGAAGACGCCTACAGAAGCTCAAGAGCTGATTGAAATGGTTGCAAATAACCAATTCATGTACACTTCTGAAAGGAATCCTGTGCACAATGGGACTAGTCAGAAGAAAGGAGTTCTTGAGATTGACACTCTGAATGCCATATTGGCTCAGAACAAAATATTGACTCAACAAGTCAATATGATTTCTCAAAGTCTGTCTGGAATGCAAAATGCACCAAACAGTACTAAGGAAGCTTCATCTGAGGAAGAAGCTTATGATCCTGAGAACCCTTCAATGGAAGAGGTGAATTACATGGGAAAACCCTATGGAAACACCTATAATCCTTCATGGAGAAATCATCCAAATTTCTCATGGAAGGATCAACAGAGACCTCAACAAGGTTTCAACAATAATAATGGTGGAAGAAACAAGTTTAGCAATAGCTAGCCTTTTCCATCATCTTCTCAGCAACAGACAGAGAGTTCTAAGCAGAATACCTCTGACTTAACAACCATGGTCTCTGACCTAATCAAAACCACTCAAAGTTTCATGACTAAAACAAGGTCCTCCATTAGAAACTTGGAGGCACAAGTGGGACAGCTGAGCAAGAAAATTACTAAACTCTCTCCTAGTACTCTTCCAAGCAATACAGAAGAAAATTCAAAAGGAGAGTGCAAGGCAATCAACATGGCCGAATTTGGAGAGGAGGAAGAGGCAGCGAACGCCACTAAGGAAGACCTCAATGGACGTCTACTGGCCTCCAATGAGTTCCCCAATGAGGAACCATGGGAATCTGAGGCTCAAAATGAAACCATAGAGATTCCATTGAACTTACTTCTGCCATTCATGAGCTCTGATGAGTATTCTTCCTCTGAAGAGGATGAGTATGTCACTGAAGAGCAAGTTGCTAAATACCTTGGAGCAATCATGAAGCTAAATGACAAGTTATTTGGAAATGAGACTTGGGAGGATGAACCCCCTTTGCTCACCAAAGAACTGGATGACTTGTCTAGGCAGAAATTACCTCAAAAGAGACAAGATCCTGGGAAATTTTCAATACCTTGTACCATAGGCACCATGACCTTCAAAAAGGCCTTGTGTGACTTAGGGTCAAGTGTAAACCTCATGCCTCTCTCTGTAATGGAGAAGCTAGGGATCTTTGAGGTGCAAGCTGTAAAAATCTCACTAGAGATGGCAGACAACTCAAGAAAACAAGCTTATGGACTTGTAGAGGATGTTCTGGTGAAAGTTGAAGACCATTACATCCCTGCTGATTTCATAGTCCTTGAGACTGGGAAGTGCATGGATGAATCCATCATCCTTGGCAGACCCTTCCTAGCCACAGCAAAGGCTGTGATTGATGTTGATAGAGGAGAGTTGATCATTCAAGTGAATGAAGAATCCTTGGTGTTTAAGGCTCAAGGATATCCCTCTGTCACCATGGAGAGGAAGCATGAAGAGCTCCTCTCAACACAGAGCCAAACAGAGCCCCACAGTCAAAGTCTAAGTTTGGTGTTGGGAGGCCACAACCAAATTCTAAGTTTGGTGTTGAACCCCCACATTCAAACTCTAAGTTTGGTGTTGGGAGGTTCCAACATTGCTCTGAGTATCTGTGAGGCTCCATGAGAGTCCCCTGTCAAGCTACTGACATTAAAGAAGCGCTTGTTGGGAGGCAACCCAATGTTATGTTTTTATCTATTTTTCTTTGTTATTTTATATTTTTTGTAGGTTGATGATCATGAGAAGTCACAAAATCAATGAAAAAAGCAAAAACAGAATGAAAAGCAGAAAGAAAAATAGCACACCCTGGAGGAGAACGTGCTGGCGTTTAAATGCCAGTAAGGCTAGCTGTTGGGCGTTTAACGCCCAGTCTGGCACCATTCTGGGCGTTTAACGCCAGAAAGGGGCACCAGACTGGCGTTAAATGCCAGAAAAGGGCAAGAAGCTGGCGTTAAACGCCAGAAATGGGCACCATCCCAGCGTTTAACGCCAGAATTGGCTAAAAACGCAATTTTGCTTGCCATTTGGTGCAGGGATGACTTTTCCTTGACACCTCAGGATCTGTGGACCCCACAGGATCCCCACCTACCCTACCACTCTCTTTCTCTTCTTCACCCATTCACCAATCACCTCAACACCTCTTCCCCAAAAACCCTTCACCTATCAAATCCCATCTTTCTCTTCACCACTCACATCCATCCTTCATAAAACCCCACCATTCAAATTCAAACCACTTTCCCACCCAAACCCACCCATACATGGCCGAACATCACCCTTCCCCCTCTCCTATATAAACCCATCTTCACTCCTTCATTTTCACACAACCTAAACACTACTTCTCCCCCTTCTTGGCCGAACACAAAAGCCATTCCCTTCTTTCTCATTTCTTCTTCTTCTACTCTCTTCTTTCTTATTTTGCTCGAGGACGAGCAAACCCTTTAAGTTTGGTGTGGTAAAAGCATTACTTTTTGTTTTTCCATAACCATTTATGGCATCCAAGGCCGGAGAAACCTCTAGAAAGAGGAAAGGGAAGGCAAAAGCTTCTACCTCCGAGTCATGGGAGATGGAAAGATTCATCTCAAGGGTGCATCAAGACCACTTCTATGAAGTTGTGGCTTTGAAGAAGGTGATCCCCGAGGTCCCTTTTTCACTCAAAAAGAGTGAATATCCGGAAATCCGACATGAGATCCGAAGAAGAGGTTGGGAAATTCTTACCAACCCCATTCAACAAGTCGGAATCTTAATGGTTCAAGAGTTCTATGCCAATGCATGGATCACCAAGAACCATGATCAAAGTGTGAACCCGGATCCAAAGAATTATCTTACTATGGTTCGGGGGAAATACTTGGATTTTAGTCCGGAAAATGTAAGGTTGGCATTCAACTTGCCCATGATGCAAGGAGATGAACATCCTTACACTAGAAGGGTCAACTTTGATCAAAGGTTGGACCAAGTCCTCACAGTCATATGTGAAGAGGGTGCCCAATGGAAGAGAGATTCAAGAGGGAAGCCGGTTTAATTGAGAAGGCATGACCTCAAACCCGTGGCTAGAAGATGGTTGGAGTTTATCCAACGCTCAATCATTCCCACTAGCAACCGGTCCGTAGTTACCATAGACCGAGCTATCATGATTCATAGCATCATGATTGGAGAAGAAATAGAAGTTCATGAGGTTATATCTCAAGAGCTTTATAAGGTGGCGGACAAGTCCTCTACCTTGGCAAGGTTAGCCTTCCCTCATCTCATTTGTCACCTCTGTTATTCGGTTGGAGTTGACATAGAGGGAGACATCCCTATTGATGAGGACAAGCCCATCACTAAGAAGAGGATGGAACACACAAGAGACCCCACTCATCATGAGATCCCTGAGATGCCTCAAGGGATGCACTTTCCTCCACAAAACTATTGGGAGCAACTAAACACCTCCCTAGGAGAATTGAGTTCCAACATGGGACAACTAAGGGTGGAGCACCAAGAACACTCCATCATCCTCCATGAAATTAGAGAAGATCAAAGAATCATGAGAGAGTAGCAACAAAGACAAGGAAGAGACATTGAGGAGCTCAAGCACTCCATAGGATCTTCAAGAGGAAGAAAGAGCCGCCATCACTAAGGTGGACCCGTTCTTTAATTTCCTTGTTCTTTACTTTCTTGTTTTTCGAATTTTAGTGCTTATGTTATCTATGTTTGTGTCTTGTGATCATTAGTGTCTTAGTGTCTATGCCTTAAAGTTATGAATGTCCTATGAATCCATCACCTTTCTTAAATGAAAAATGTTCTTAATTGAAAAAGAAAAGAATTGCATGAATTTTGAATTTTATAACAGTTTAATTATTTTGATGTGGTGGCAATACTTTTGTTTTCTGAATGTATGCTTAAACAGTGCATATGTCTTTTGAATTTGTGGTTCATGAATGTTGGCTCTTGAAAGAATGATGAAAAAGGAGACATGTTACTGAGGATCTGAAAAATCATAAAAATGATTCTTGAATCAAGAA
The DNA here is from genome assembly GCF_003086295.3 of Arachis hypogaea. Lineage (NCBI taxonomy): Eukaryota > Viridiplantae > Streptophyta > Magnoliopsida > Fabales > Fabaceae > Arachis > Arachis hypogaea. Next base: position 52,020,490 of record NC_092039.1, on the reverse strand, counting down.
AAAGCAGTGAATACAAAAAAAAATTCGAAAAAAAAAAGAGGAGAAAGAAAAAGAAAAAAAAGAGAGAAAAAGAAAGAAATAAAGTTGTGATCCAAGGCAAAAAGAGTGTGCTTAAGAACCCTGGACACCTCTAATTGGGGACTCTAGCAAAGCTGAGTCACAATCTGAAAAGGTTCACCCAATTATGTGTCTGTGGCATGTATGTATCCGGTGGTAATACTGGAAGACAGAGTGCTTTGGGCCACGGCCAAGACTCAATAAGTAGCTATGTTCAAGAATCATCATACTTAACTAGGAGAATCAATAACACTATCTGGATTCTGAGTTCCTAAAGAAGCCAATCATTCTGAATTTCAAAGGATAGAGTGAGATGCCAAAACTGTTCAAAGGCAAAAAGCTAAAAGACCCGCTCATCTAATTAATACTGATCTTCATAGATGTTTTTGGAATTCATTGCATATTCTCTTCTTTTTATCTTACTTGATTTTCAGTTGCTTGAGGACAAGCAACAATTTAAGTTTGGTGTTGTGATGAGCGGATAATTTGTACGCTTTTTGGCATTGTTTTTAGTATGTTTTTAGTATGATCTAGTTAGTTTTTAGTATATTTTCATTAGTTTTTAGTTAAAATTCACTTTTCTGGACTTTACTATGAGTTTGTGTGTTTTTCTGTGATTTCAGGTATTTTCTGGCTGAAATTGAGGGGCTTGAGCAAAAATCTGATTCAGAGACTAAAAAGGACTGCAGATGCTGTTGGATTCTGACCTCCCTGCACTCGAAGTAGATTTTCTGGAGCTACAGAAGCCCAATTGGCGCGCTCTCAACGACGTTGGAAAGTAGACATCCTGGGCTTTCCAGCAATATATGATAGTTCATACTTTGCCCAAGATTTGATGGCCCAAACTGGCGTTCAAAGTCACCCTCAGAATTCCCAGCGTTAAACGCCGGAACTGGCACCAAAGTGGGAGTTAAACACCCAAACTGGCATAAAAGCCGGCGTTTAACTCCAAGAAGAGTCTCTACACGAAAATGCTTCATTGCTCAGCCCAAGCACACACCAAGTGGGCCCGGAAGTGGATTTTTACGTCATTTACTCATCTTTGTACACCCTAGGCTACTAGTTCTCTATAAGTAGGACCTTTTACTATTGTATTATCATCTTCTGATCTTTGGAATCTTTTGATCTTTAGATCTTTTGATCATTGGGAGGCTGGCCATTCGGCCATGCCTAGACCCTGTTCTTATGTATTTTCAACGGTGGAGTTTCTACACACCATAGATTAAGGTGTGGAGCTCTGCTGTACCTCGAGTATTAATGCAATTACTATTGTTCTTCTATTCAATTCCGCTTGTTCTTGTTCTAAGATATTACTTGCTCTTCAACTTGATGAATGTGATGATCCGTGACACTCATCATCATTCTCACCTATGAACGTGTGACTGACAACCACCTCCGTTCTACCTTAGATTGGGTGAATATCTCTTGGATTCCTGATACACGATGCATGGTTGATCGCCTGACAACCGAGCGCTCGCCTGACAACCGAGCCAGCCATTCTGTGAGATCAGAGTCTTTGTGGTATAGGCTAGAACTGATGGCGGCATTCAAGAGAATCCGGAAGGTCTAACCTTGTCTGTGGTATTCTGAGTAGGATTCAATGATTGAATGACTGTGACGTGCTTCAAACTCCTGAAGGCGGGGCGTTAGTGACAGACGCAAAAGAATCACTGGATTCTATTCTGGCCTGATCGAGAACCGACAGATGGATAGCTGTGCCGTGACAGGGTGCGTTGAACATTTCCACTGAGAGGATGGGAGGTAGCCACTGACAACGGTGAAACCCTTGCTTGAGCTTGCCATGGAAAGGAGTAAGAAGGATTGGATGAAGACAGTAGGAAAGCAGAGAGACGGAAGGGACAAGCATCTTCATGCGCTTATCTGAAATTCCTACCAATGAACTGCATAAGTATCTCTATCTTTATCTTTATGTTTTATTCATATATCACCATACCCATTTGAGTTTGCCTGACTAAGATTTACAAGGTGACCATAGCTTGCTTCATACCAACAATCTCTGTGGGATCGACCCTTACTCGCGTAAGGTTTATTACTTGGACGACCCAGTACACTTGCTGGTTAGTTGTGCGAAGTTGTAGTGATCACAATTTCGTCCACCAGCTAGCGGCTGTCGAATTCTCAAATTATGCCCTTGTCTGGTGGGCCGAGCTGGACAAACAGAAGAGGCGGAATGGAAAACCACCAATTCTGTCTTAGGAAAAGATGAAGAAGGTCATGCAACAACAGTTTGTCCCTTCTTACTACTACAGGGAGCTACATCAACAGCTCCAACAGTTATACCAAGGTTTTAAGTCTGTAGATGATTATCATAAAGAGATGGAGATGCTGCTAATCCAAGCAAACATTGAGGAGGAGTCTGAGGCTACTATGGCACATTTCTTAAGTGGGCTAAACCGAGATATTACAAATACTGTAGAACATCTCCCATTTGTGACTATGGAAGACTTGGTGAACCTAGCTATCAAAGTGGAAAGACAGCAAAAGACAAAAGGGCTGCGTAATTCTACTTCAAGGTGAGATTCGAGAGGTTCTAATTTCAGGGAGAAGATTGGATCCAAACCTACCGAATCAAAGGAGAAGCCCACAGAGCAGCACAGGAAGCCGCACACACCTACTTCCACTTCTAAACCTCCTGCACGGCATCGTGATATTACCTGCTTTAAGTGCCACGGATTAGGCCATTATGCTTCAGAGTGTCCAAATAAAAGGACCATGGTAGTTAAAGCAAATGATATTTTCTCAGAATCTGATAACTCAGATGGGTATAAAGACATGCCACATGCGGATGATGCTACAAATAATGAAGATATAGTTGAGTATGCTGTTAGTGGCGAGACCCTTGTTACTAGGCGGATCTTAAATCTACAAGCCAAGGATGATCGTCTAGAACAGCGAGAAAACATCTTTTATACAAAAGTTTTATTGGGAGGTAAGGTTGGACTCATGATCATTGATGCTGGAAGTCATACAAACATTGCTAGTTCTACTTTGATCACAAAATTGGGGTTGAAATGCACCAAACACCCTAACCCTTACAAACTGGAGTGGTTATGTGATGTTGGTAAGTTGATGGTTATGAAGCAAGCCCGCATACAATTCTCTATTGGAAGATATAGTGACGAGGTACTTTGTGACGTGGTTCCCATGCAGGCTTGTCATCTACTCCTAAGCCGTCCATGGCAGTATGATAGGAAGGTGGTCCATGATGATTTCACCAACCAATACTCCTTCACTTATCTTGGGAAGAAGATTACCCTTGCACCTTTGACACCTAAAGAAGTGTACCTGGAGCAACTGAGCATGTGCAAATCTACTAAAGAGTCTTTAGGATGTGAGAAAATTCAAAAACAAGAGGGTAAAGAGAGGACTTTGAGAGATGAAACGTGTGAGAAAAAGAGTTAGGGTCTGAGTGAAAAAGAGAGTTTTAAAAGAGATGAATCTGTGGAGAGTGAGAGTGCTCACAAAATATGTTTTTATGCCAATGAGAGGGATCTGAAGCATGCTAGTTTAGGAAAAAAAGCATTGGTGTTAGTACGATTTAGAGAGTCTTTACCTGCCTAGTACTTTTATTTCACTCTTGCAGGAATTTAGCGATGTATTTTCGGATGAGATGCCCTCAGGTTTACCTCCATTACAAGGCATTGAACATCAGATTAACTTTGTCCCCGAATCAAGCATTCCTAACCGGCCAGCTTACCGGACCAATCCTGAGGAGACGAGGGAACTGCAACGGCAAGTCGAGGACCTTTTGGCTAAGGGTTTTGTGAAAGAAAGCATGAGTCCTTGTGTTGTTCTGGTACTATTAGTGCCCAAGAAGGATGGCTCATGGAGGATGTGTGTTGACTGCAGAGCTGTAAATAAGATTACGGTAAAGTATCGCCATCCTATTCCTAGACTTGATGATATGCTTGATGAATTGCATGGTTCTGTTATTTTTACTAAAATAGATTTAAGGAGTGGTTATCATCAAATACAAATGAAACTTGGTGATGAATGGAAAACAGCTTTCAAAACTAAATATAGTTTGTATGAGTGGTTATTTATGCCATTTGGTTTGACTAATGCACCTAGTACATTCATGAGACTAATGAATCATGTTTTGCGAGAGTTTTTAGGTAAATTTGTGGTTGTTTATTTTGATGATATCCTTATCTACAGTAAATGTCTTGATGATCATATTTTGCATGTTCAATCTGTTTTAGAGGTACTTAGAAAGGAAAAATTGTATGCTAATCTCCAAAAGTGCTCATTTTGTCTGAGTAAAGTCCTATTCCTAGGTTTTGTGATAAGTTTTACAGGAATTAAGGTAGATGACGAGAAGGTGAAGGCTATTAGAGAATGGCCCACACCTCAGAGTGTCTCTGATGTTAGAAGTTTTCATGGTCTTGTGGATTTTTATCGGAGGTTTGTTAAAGATTTTTCTACTATTGCTGCACCTTTAACTGAAATCATCAAGAAACATGTCAACTTTAAATGGGATCAGGAACAAGAACTTGCCTTTAACACCTTGAAAGAATTATTGTGTTCTACCCCCATTCTTATTTTACCAGATTTTTCTAAAACTTTTGAAATCGAATGTGATGCTTCCGGAATCGGTATAGGTGCTATTTTGATGCAGGAAAAGCGAGCAATCGCCTATTTCAGTGAGAAGTTGAATAGAGCCTGCCTCAACTACTCCACTTATGATAAAGAACTTTATGCCTTGGTGCGAGCTTTGGAAGTGTGGCAGCATTATTTGCTACCTAAGGAATTTGTGGTACATACTGACCATGAATCCCTTAAACACTTGAAGGGCTAAGGGAAGCTGAACAAGAGACATGCAAAATGGATAGAATTCCTTGAATCCTTTCCATATGTAATCGCCTATAAGCAAGGTAAAGAGAATGTGGTTGCTGATGCATTATCTAGAAGGTATTCCTTAATCACAACCCTTACTTCTAAACTGTTAGGTTTTGAGTGTATGAAGGAATTGTATACAACTGATTCTGCTTTTGCCTCTATCTATGCTGCATGTCAACATGGTGCATATAACAAATTCTATAAGCATGATGCCTTTCTTTTTTGGGGTAATAGGATTTGTGTACCTACTTGTTCTATTAGGGAGTTACTTGTTCTCGAATCACATAGTGGGGGTTTGATGGGTCATTTTGGTGTGCATAAGACTTTGGATGTTTTATCTGAGCATTTTTACTGGCCCCACATGCGTAAAGATGTTGAGAAATTTTGTGCTAAATGCATTGCATGTAAACAAGCTAAATCTAAGTCTTTACCACAAGGTTTGTATACTCCTTTACCTGTTCCTGTGCATCCATGGGTTGAGATTTCTATGGATTTTGTTCTTGATTTTCCTAGAACTAGGAGAGATTGAGATAGCATTTTTGTTGTGGTAGATAGATTTAGCAAAATGCCTCATTTCATTGCTTGCCATAAAACTGATGATGCCACACATATTGCTGACCTATTCTTTCGAGAAGTTGTGCGCTTACATGGTGTTCCCCAAACTATTGTTTCTAATCGTGATGTCAAATTCTTAAGTCACTTTTGGAAAGTTTTGTGGAGTAAGCTGGGAACAAAATTGTTATACTCAACTACTTGTCACCCTCAAACTGATGGTCAAACTGAAGTCGTAAATAGGACATTGGGAACCTTATTGCGTGCTGTTGTTGGTAAGAATTTGAAAACCTGGGAAGATTGTTTACCTTTTATTTAGTTTGCTTATAACAGGACAATCCATTCTTCCACTAGTTTTTCACCTTTTGAACTTGTCTATGGTTTTAATCCTATCACTGTCTTAGATTTAATGCCTTTACCTTTGAGTGATCTTATTAGTTTAGATGGAGCTAGCAAGGCTGAGAAAGTTAAAGCAATACATGCCAAGGCTCGTGACCTAATTGAGAGGAAGAACAAAACCACAGCTGAAAAGGTTAACAAAAACCGAAAGCATATAGTCTTCGAACCAGGAGATTGGGTTTGGGTACATTTAAGGAAGGAGAGATTTCCTGCTCAGAGGAAGACTAAACTTGATGCTAGAGGGGATGGCCCATTCCAAGTGCTTGAGAATATCAATGACAATGCCTACAAGATTGACCTACCAGGTGAGTATAATGTCTCTGCTACTTTCAATGTTTTTGATCTCTCTCCTTTTGCTATGGACACAGATTCGAGGACAAATCTTTTTAAGGAAGGAGGGAATGATACATGCTCGGAAAGACAACAGGGACATTCTAAGACAAAGGGGCAGAATGGGAATTTCACACTTTCAGAGGGCCCCATCACTAGAGCACGTGCAAAGAAGCTAAAGGAGAGTTTTGGGAACCTGGCAGCGCTTGTGCATATGGAGTTACATCAAGTTCTAACCAAGGAAGAATGGGCAAGACCCATTGGGCTAAGTCAGGACAACAAGAAGCCCAATAATGCTTTTTAAATTCAGTGGGAGGCATAATTTATCTTTAAATTTCGAAATTCTAGACTTTTGTTTTAGTTTGTTATAGGGTCAAAAGCTTGTTGGAAGACTTATTTTAAATCTGCTATGCTTAGTAGTATTTTTAGAGATTTTAAATTTAAATCAAATCTAATCTAATCCAATAAGATCAAATCTAATTTAAATTAGTTATCTTATCTTTTAGTTAATTGTTAGGTGCCTATTTAAACATCTTTGGTGAGATAATTTACATAACTTTGATAAATAAATTTCAGTTGCTTTTTAAGCACTTTTTTATTATGTGAAAAGTGAGGTGAGTGATTTGCTTCACTTGTTGCATGAAGAAGATTGGAGGATCCAACACTAAGGTGATCTGCATGGTGGCTTCTTTCAGTTTTCGCCCCTCTGATCTAGGTTGTCAAGGACAAGTTCTTTAAAGGTCTAGTAGGGAATCCTTTCCGGTGACCTAGGTTGCTAAGAACAGGTTTCTTAAAGGTCTAGTAGGAAAACCTTATCTATCCTTTTGTAAGTAAATCCTTATCACACCCCTTACTCAACTCCTCCTAACTCTTAAATCACTTCTTCAAATTTAATGTGTTCAACCTTCTCCACTTGTTGCAATTCACACCTTGACTCCTCTTCTTTCACTTGAAGCTCAAAACTCTCTTTCACTCTACGCTCTTCGGTTGAAAGTAATTCTTCACATCCATTAATGGGAGTGCCTTGATTGCAGGAACATAGTGAGGCTAAGTGGGTTAAGGTTTCGGCTAAGGTAGCCATAATAGCATTTTGATGCTTGATTGATTCTTCTTTTCCTTTCTCGCCTCACTTTGTTCTTAAAGAAAGGAGCAGAGAGTATCATCCATGGAAGGTTGTGGTGGAAAAGATGGTTGATTGTGTTAGAGGTAGCAATCATATATGGGAGGTGGTTCATAAAAGTAAGAATATTGAGGTGGTGTATATGGAGGTAATGGTTCAATAAGACTATGAGAGTATTGATATTGGAATGATGGTTGTTTTAAGTATGGTTCATATGGCTCGTATGGTTGTTCTTGAGGCACATAAGGTTGGTGATACGGTGATAGAAATGGATTAGGATCATATGGTGGTGTTTAGTGGTAAGATAGAGCTTGTAAGTATGGTGGTTGAGGGTGATCTTGAGGAAGTAGTTCATAGGCAAACGGTGGTTGATGTAAAGCATAAGGAGACCCACCATATCTATTAGATTGGTAAGTATTATGGGGTGGATTGTGATCATAGTAAACCGGAGGAGGTTGTTGCCATGAAGGTTTTCCATAAGAACGTGGGTCCTCCCGCGATTGATTTCCCAATCCATAATGCGAACCATCATTGAAGTTCTCATTTCCTACAACATAGTTACAACCAAACCCAAAACCAAAAGGGTGAGAATTCACGGAGAAAGAAGAAAATATAAACAAAAGCTATCAAGAAACAAAGAAAAAGACACTCTTAACGCTAACAAAAACAAGCAAACAAACAAAAAGTAAACTATTCACATATGCACATATTCACAATAACCAAAGTATGACACACATTTGTTAATTCGTCGGCAACGGCGCCAAAAACTTTACGCAGGCTAAACGTCGGTTTAGAATTCTGATAAGAAAAATTAGAACGAAGGATAAAGGGATAAGAAAAAGATGGAGAAAAGACACAATAGAAAAGACACAGCGGAAACATAAAAAGATAGATAAATGTTTGCCTACTAGACCTCTAAGAAACCTATTCTTAGCAACCTAAGTGACCGGAAGAGATTCTCTACTAGACCTTCAAAGAATCTATCCTTGACAACCTAGATCAGACGGATGAAGTTGAAGAAACCACCACACAGAATCCCCAGAGTGTTGGATCCGTTAATCTTCTTCATGTAACAAGCGAAGCAAATCACTCACCTCACTTAATCACACTAAAAACATATGCATAAAGCACTAAAAAAATTTTATTCATCAAAAGTTATTTAAATAGATCCATAACAAACTAGTTAAAAGATAAGATAAGTGATGATTGGATTTTTGACGGTTTAGAATTTTACAAATGAAATCTCGTTGCAAGTATAGTTTCTAAACCAACACTAATCCTTTCATACAAAAATTTGTTTGTCACAAGTAACAAACCCCTAAAATCTATAAATCAAAGTATTAAACCTCGGGTCGTTCTCCCTAGGAATTACAATAAAGTGTCTTGTTATTGGTTATGAGTTATTTTTGGGGTTTTGATAAGAAACATGAAAGATAAATGGCAAGAAAGTAAACTAATGGCTAGAAAGGTCTTGGCAAGATTTGGTGGTCAAGGATCTCTATCATAATCACTAACCACAATATGAGAATTGGCAAGGATTAATCCCATTAAGTCATCCTCTAACTAGTAAAGGAAAGTCAAATGAGCTATATCAATCCTAGTCCATAAGTCCTAACTCTCCACTAATTTAATTAGTGTGAACTAGAGTCAATGGCTTCCAATCATCAATTACTTGGACATTAGTAACTCAAGAGTTCCTAAGTTACCTTTCCAAGCTAAGAACATAAAATTCTACTCTAAAATCCAACCAAGTATTTTATCAAACACTTGGAAGGCATAAAAGGGAAGCATAGTAAATCAACAACAAGAACAACATCTAACAACTATTATTGCAAAGAATTAACAACAACAATCAAAAGAAACACAATTATTATGAATTACCTTGAATTGAATTGAAAGAAAATGGAAGGAACAATAGCAGATCTACAACAAAATATAGAAGCAACATAAAAGAGATTACAACAAAAGAATAGAAGAAGAATGAAAGTAACAACAAGGAATTGAAAGGTAGAAGTAGAAGAAGATGAATAAAAACCTAGATCTAAGAACTAAACCTAATCCTAATCCTAATCCTAGAGAGAAGTGAGAGCTTCTCTCTCTAAAACTAACTCTAAACTAATCCTAATGTGTGTGAAAGATTGAATCTCCCTTTGCTCTTCAATCCTTGGCTTTAAATAGCATTTCTGGAACCAAAGTTGGTTGGGATTGGGCCCCATAACCCTTCTGAATTATCTGGCCACGTTTTCATTAAAAAATCATATTCCAGCATCGACACGTACGCGCACAGCACACGTACGCGTCCATGGGGTAATTCGCAAGGTGCGCGTAAGCGCCTAGTGCGCGCACGCGTCCATGGGCAAGTTCAATTCTTTGGCTTTTCATGATCTTCTCCACTTTGTATGCTTTTCTCTTCACTCCTTTGATTCATCCCTAGCCTTTTCAATCTAAAATCACTAACAAACACATCAAGGCATCTAGTAGAATCAAAGGTGAATTAAAATTAACTAATTTATGGTCTAGAAAGCATGTTTTCACACTTAAGCACAAATTGGGAGAAAATCACAAAACCATGCTATTTCATTGAATAAATGTGGGTAAAAGGTGTTAAAATCTCCTAAAATCAATACAAGATAAATCCTATAAATGGGGTTTATCAACCTCCCCACACTTAAACCAAGCATGTCCTCATGCTTAAACCAAGAATGAAGTAAGGGTATGCCATTTATTCAATGGAAACTAACTAAATGCAATCTACCTATATGCAACTATCTAAATAAATGCAATTGCTTGGTCAAAATAAATCAATTCCCAAGAAGAATATATGCACAAGGGCTAAGGACTGGCAAGTCTAATCCACAATTGGGTCGAGTTCTTATATATTTTTACAAACTTGCATGAAAAGTGATGATTATAGGTGGAAACAGGTAATCGAGCAATCGAACCCTCACCGGATGTGTTTGCACTCTATTCGCTCAAGTGTTTAGGGTTAATTCTCTCAATTCTCTCCTAATCATGCTTTCCAAGATTTGTTCTTCTTCTAACAATCAACATATATCTCATGCATGCATACAAGTATCATGAGGTCTTTTCTTTAGGTTGTAATGGGGCTAAGGTTAAGGTAGGATGCATATATTGGTCAAATGAGCTTGAAATTTGAATCTTTGATAAGCTTAAACTTCTCACCTAACCTATGACATCCTATACAATTAAGTTCTAACCTAACTACCCATTTCTCACTTTTTCACATACTCATGCATTTTCTTTTCATTTCACAACACATATGCATTGATTTTATTGAGCTTCACTTTGGTTTGGGGCATTTTGTCCCCTTTTTATTTCTTTCTTTTTCTTCGTTTTCTTTCTTTTTCTATTTTTTTCTTTTCTTTTCCATATTATTTTTCTTTTTTCTTTTCTTTTTCTTTCGTTCTTCTCATTTTTTTCTTTCTATATACAAGAGCATCAATGCATAAGGTCTATACATTTTAATTAATACATGAGTATGTACCCAATTCCCAATATTTCCAATAAAAATACAAAACTACCCTTTTATTCACCCAATATCCCAAGTTTTCCCACACTTGAATGATACACACACACTAGCCTAAGCTAATCAAAGATCCAAATAAGGACATTTATTATTTTTTGCTTTAAGGCTTGTAATATGCTAAATTAAGAACAAGTGGGTTAATCGCAGGCTCAAATTGGCTAACAATGGATGATAAGAGGTAAGGCTATTTGGGTAAGTGAGCTAAACGAAATGATCGCCTCAATCATATAAATGCATAAATACACAAAATAATGGACATAAAGAATTAAACAAATCAAAGATTACAGTTATAGAAAGAGAATAATGCACACAAGAAGGAAAAATAAGTGGTTATAAGATGTAACCACACCAATAGGCTCAAAACTCACAAGCTTGTATTCTTAGCTCAGAAACATGATCCACAATATATATAATTCAAGCAAGTTCTATGAAAATTTTTCACTCAACTCAATTGGTGCCCTATAGATAGAAATCTTGAAAAATTTCATTATTTTGACTAAGCTTATTTTGTATATGTATGCAAAATTAAGAAAATGCAAATAAAAATCCTAAAAACAAAAAAAATGAAATGCAAAAGGGTTGGAAATAGAAATTTGTCACCTAAAATCGTCGATTGGTCGGACGACCTCCCCACACTTAAAAGTTTTCACCGTCCTCGGTGCATTCAAAGATGAGCAAGGGGGTACGGCAAATCTCCGGATTGCTACCTTCAGCTGGTAGGTCAACCTGGTTGCTGCGTGTTCTTTATCTTGCTTCCATGTTTGCTTGTGGTGCATTGTTCATGAAAATCAAAAATATAACACCATAAGATGAGAAGATATAAAAGCAAGGAAGCATACATTGTTGGAATGAGGTAAATCACTAGAATTGAGTGAGTGAATTAGTTGACATTCATAAAAGTAAGTGTGCATTATAGGTTGCGCGCGGTTTAGAGCACACGCTAACATGAAAGGCTAAGTCACAATAGAAGCAAGCTATTTACTCATTCTAGTGTGCTTGAAATGCTTGAAGTAAACTTGTAAGGTAAAACAAGCATTGAAGAAGCATAAGAGCATTCAAGCTAAAACATAGGGATGCATATGATCATAAAATACAATGCATTAAGGTAAATGCACAACATCATCCATCAAGAGATTGCCTAATCAAAGAATGAGGGTCAAATCACACGGTGGCCAAATCATGCAATTTGAAAAGATTAAACATGCTTGAAGGCATTTCTCATCACTTGGTATTCTTAAAATGTAAGCATGAAAAACTTAAAACCAAGTAGCAAAATATAACCTCAACAATAGAATCCAACAAAGATTATCTAAAAACATTCATGCTAAAATAGCATTTAGGCAATAAAGGGGCAGTAGTGCATAGTAAACAAAGTCAATAATCCAACACTTATAATGAAAAGAGAGAAAATAAAATGAAAACTAAACTTAAAACTAACTAATTAACTAACTAAAATAAATGGTTATCAATGGTGTTTGGAAGTGTTGGATGAGGGGTAGAAGGAGGGAAGATGAAAGGAGAAGGAAAGAAATGGAAAGAAGAAAAGAAAAGAAATGTAGTGAAGGAAGGGCATCCGCGCGTAAGTGTGCACGGCGCGCGCACACGGATGGTGGTGCAATGGATGCGACGCGTAAGTGTACAGGGCATGTCCGCGTCGATGGCTTATTCTGAGGGTGGCGCGTACACGACAGGTGCGCGTACACGCAAGTGGTTTTGTGCCAAAGGCACAACGTTGGCGCAACATGGGCATAACTCTCTGGAAAATGTACCAGGAGGGCAGGTGGCACTATCGGCGCATGCACGCACAGTGCGCTTGCGCGTCAATCTGCAAGTTGCCAAAATGGCGCGTACGCGCCAGGTGTGCGTACGCACGAATTGGTTTGTGCCTTAGGCCCAATTTTCGCATAGTGCAGGCTTAACTCTCGGGTTTTTGGCAGGGGGTGGAACTTCTGCATCCATGCGTGCGCGCAATGTACGCGTGCGCGCAATGTACGCGTGCGCGCCATGTACGCGTGCACGTTGATGGTCGAAAATGCTTGATGCACGCATACACGTGCAGTGTGCGTATGCGTGGATGGTGCTCTGTTTTTCAAAAATTTTCTATGATTTTGCACCAATCTAAGCATTCTAACCTCCAAACAGCTACCAAAACACCTTAGAACCTTATTTAACATACTAAACTATCAAATATACTCAACAAACTAATCAAAACATGAAATTAAACTAATTCTACCAATATTTACAAAAGAGAAAATGAAAGGATTTTACCATGGTGGGGTGTCTCCCACCTAGCACTTTTGTTTATTGTCCTTAAGTTGGACTTATGGGGAGCTCCTCTCAAGGTGGCTTGTGCTTGTATTCATCTTGGAACTCCCACCAATGCTTGGTTCTCCATTGTGCCCCAAGATTTCTTATGGATTGAGCCAAGTGTTGATGGAGTTCTTCACAAGCTTGGGGCTCCGAAAGTTGATCCTCTTCTTGTAATCCGGGATCCTACACTTTATTTTCACACCCGTCTCGAAGTTGATCATCATTATTAGTCCATCCGGGTGGTATGGCCTTAGAATTCTCATGTAAACGACCAAACATCCTCCTAGACCCAAGCGATCTAATTCTATACCAACCCTTGCTTTTAAGCTTTGAACATGTCACCATAACCATCTCCCTCTTGCTCTTAAGGCCACAAATATTTCTAAGTTGACCATCCGTCTTAAGCAAACCATATTCAAGGGGAATAATAAAGCTTAAGTATAAGGAATTTACCCACTTGAATGAAAGAATAGATGGTGGTGGCTTGGGGAGAGGTATCTCCAATGTGCTAGCAAGCTTTACTCCCTTGTGTTCTTCCTTGTCATCTTCCACCTCTTCATAAAATTCTTTAATTTCAATCCTTTGCTCATCAATTTCATTTACTTCTTCTCCATCACTCAAGTCATAAATGGGGGGAAGAGAGAAATCTACCTCCACATTGCTTTCAAATTCATTGGGAGAAGGTTCTTCAAATTCAAAGGATTCTTCACCAATAAGATTGGATGCATGATCTTCATCACCAAGGGAACTCAATTCTTGCTTCATTCCCTCCAAGTCTTCATTAAAAATTTATTTTGGAGGTTGTGCACATTCCTCCTCAACATCAATTGCAATCTTCTTGGAGGCATGTTCTATGGTTCTAGATTCCCATGGAGGTTCCGCATCTCCTAAGTCTTCAACCACTTCTTCCTTTTCTTCAATAATCATAGGCTTCTCCAATTGTTCTAACACAAAGTAGCATTTCTCATTCTCCACCAGAGTTTCCAATCTCTCCTTCATGCTATGATTTTCAATTGATTCTCCACATGTGACCATGGGAGTTCTTTGAGTACTCAAGCATTGGGAGGCTAATAGGCTTACTACCTTGGTTAAGGTAGCTACAAATTTTAGTGTCTCCCTTTGCATTTCTCCTTGCCCTTGAAGTATAAGGCTAAGGATTTTATCCATTGAGGATTGGGACGGATATAAGGGTTCAATGTCTTGGAGAATGGGTTCATAATATGAAAGTGGTTCTTCTTGGTATGGATGTGGTGGTGTGTATTGAGGTGGTTCTTGGGAGTATGGATATTGGAATGGTGGTTCCATGCATGGCTCATATGGTTCAAAAGGTGGTTGGTAGGATGGATATGGATTATGGTTATATGGAGGTGCTTGGTGGTAGAGGGCTTGTAAGTATGGTTCATGTTGAGGATATGACTCAGAGGCATATGGTGGTGGTTCTTGAAAGTCACAAGGAGATTCACCATAGCCATTGGGTTGATATGCATCATAGAATGGCTCTTCTTCATAGTGCATTGGTGGAGGTTGTTGCCAAGAAGATTGATCATATGCATATGGCTCCTCCCACCTTTGAGTGTCCCATCCTTGATACACATTCTCATTGAAGTTCTCATCACCTACAACATAGTTGTAATCACACTCATAGTCCAAGTGAGAATTCATAATGTAAAGAGAAAACAAAAAATCAAAAGATAATAGAAAACAAGAGAAATAAAATTCTACAACTAGCAAATAAAGCAAAAAGCAAGATATTCACACTATTCACATATGTACAATAAACAATAACACAACACCATTGCAATTCCCCGACAACGGCGCTGTTCATACCCTGACCGAGCTCCCCCAACTCGGAAGTCCATAGAAAGGTCCGACCTCGTCCCAAGGCCCACGCCTGAGGTCGGACCTCGGACAAATAAGCTAAGAAGGCCCATCAGAAGGAACGAAGCCCAAAACCTAAAGGCCGAAAAGGCCTAAAGAAAGGCGGTTCCACAAAGATAGGGATAAAGCTCCCAAAAGATAAGATAAGATAAGAATATCTTATCCAGGGAGGATCACGACCAACTACTATAAATACACTGGAGCACCCAGGTATAACTCATACTCTAATTCTACTCGATATCTGCTTGGACCCATGCTAACTTAAGCATCGGAGTGTCATTGCAGGTACAACCACCAGCCGCTCGGCACATCAAGCTCGGGTCACAGCACCCTCACCTCGGGTCTTGCCAGACGACCGAGCTACACGTTTCAGGTAACCCTCGGAACATTGGCGCCGTTGCCGGGGACCTGGAAGTCATCCCTTCGCCATGGCGGATGACCCTCCCAACAATAACCACGCTATATCAGAACAAGAAGAGGAAGTTGACACCGGCGAACGACCGGACAGCCCTCTATCACCACGCACTCCAGGAGGAAACAAACAGAATCGCCCAAAGACATCACTCCCAAACAAAGATCCACCAAATCTCGAGAAGGAAAAGAACTCGGAAATTCTAGAAACAGTTCGGGCACAGCAAAACCGGCTAAAACAACTCGAAGAGGACATAAAGAAGCAGAAAGAAACTGAACAAGATCTGAGAAGGGAAGCTCGCAAGCGCAGAGAATTAGAAGAAAAATTGCGGAGAATAGAGGCCAACCTGAAAGACCGGACGAAACGCAGCACCACCCCCGAAAACGATCATGATCCCTTCACACAAGAGATCATGAAGGAGAAAGTACCGCGAAACTTCAAACCGCCCGATATGGATCTCTACGACGGCACCACCGATCCAAGCCACCACCTCAGCAACTTCAGAAGCAGAATGTACCTGGTCGACGCCTCCGACGCGATTAGGTGCAAAGCCTTCCCCACCACTCTCACCAAGTCGGCCATGAAGTGGTTTGACAACCTGCCACCAGGATCAATCTCCAGCTTCGAAGACTTAACCAAAAAATTCCTAACAAGGTTCTCTATTCAAAAGGACAAAGCCAAACATGCCCCCAGTCTACTCGGGATCAAACAGGGTAACCAAGAAACTCTCCGAGAATACATGGAGCGATTCAACAGAGCCTGCCTGGACATACAACACCTGCCCACTGAAGCAGCCATCATGGGACTAGCAAACGGCCTAAAGGAGGGACCGTTTAGCCAATCCCTAGCCAAGCGATACCCGACCTCCATATACGAGGTGCAGGAGCGAGCAGAAAAATATATCAACATGGAGGAAACCTCCCAGTTAAGAGACTCTTCTAGGAAGGAATCAACCTACCCCCTCCGAGATCGAGATCGGGAGCAGAGGAAGAAAGAAGAAACCAACTCGGACAAGCCACGTAAATATCACAGTTACACCCCCCTCCGAGTCTCCTTGGTAGACATCTACAGAGAAGTATGCCACACCGAAAAGATCCCACCACCTCGACCGCTAAAACATAAAAGAGCGGGGAGAGATCGGTCCGAATACTGCGAATATCACAAGCTCTACGGTCATTCTACTAATGACTGCCACGATCTAAAGAACGTTATAGAAAAGCTGGCCAGAGAAGGAAAACTCGACAGATACATAGCAGAAAAAGGAGAAGAAACCAGAAAAAGAAGGCGGGGAGATAACGAGGATCGGGCCGAACAAACCCCACGAACCCCTGAAAGACACGTGCACATGATAAATGGAGGTTTTGCAAGCGGAGGAACATCCAGATCCTCGCGAAAAAGACACCTCAAAGAAGTCTATCATGTCCGAGAAGACAGTCCCCTGCCCGAGTTGCCTACCATCTCATTTACCCGAGAAGATGCTCAAGGGATAATACCCGGGCACGACGATCCAATGGTGGTCACCATTATCCTAGCAAACGCCAACCTACATCGAACCCTGATTGACCAGGGAAGCTCAGCAGATATCCTGTTCAAAGCGGCCTTCGACAAGCTCGGACTTGAAGAAAAAGAGCTAAAGGCCTATCCCACCGACCTATTTGGACTAGGGGACACCCCGATCCATCCCTTAGGATACATATCGCTACACACTACCTTTGGAAGAGGCGAGCAATCTAAAACATTAAGCATCGACTACATTATAGTCGACGTTACCTCAGCATACAACGCCCTCATTGGGCGACCAACCCTAAACAGACTAGCAGCTGTAGTCTCGACCCCACACCTCTGTATGAAGTTCCCTACCGCAAAAGGAATCGCTACCCTAAAAGGCGACCAAAAACTGGCGCGGCGATGCTATAACGAAAGCTTGAGCTTAAAGGGAAAGGAGATCAACACAATAGAACTCGGGCGAGTTCAAGTCCGAGAAGACCTTCGGCCACAACCAGAGGGAGAAACCGAAAGAATCCAGATCGGGAACACACCTGAAAAGATAACAAACATAGGAGCAAACCTCGAAACAGGCCTAAAGGAGGAACTCATAACCCTCTTAAGGGAGAATTCCGACCTCTTCGCCTGGAAAGCCTCCGACATGCCAGGCATAAGCCCCGACCTAATGTGCCACAAGCTATCAGTGTACCCGGGATCCCGACCTGTCCAACAGCGACGCAGGAAGCTCGGGCCCGAACGCATGCAAGCAATAGAAGAACAAGTACAAGCACTACTAGATGCAGGGTTCATTAGGGAAGTAAAATACCCCCTATGGCTCGCAAACGTGGTCCTGGTAAAAAAGCCCAATGGAAAATGGAGGATGTGCGTCGACTACACGGATCTCAACAAAGCCTGCCCCAAAGACCCATATCCACTACCAAACATCGACGCCTTAGTCGACGCAGCCTCAGGCTACAGATATCTCTCCTTCATGGATGCATACTCGGGATACAACCAAATCCCGATGTACGGACCCGACCAAGAAAAAACCTCGTTCATAACCCCAAGGGCAAACTACTGCTACGTAGTAATGCCCTTCGGGCTGAAGAACGCAGGGGCAACCTACCAGAGGCTAATGAATAAAGTGTTCTCAGAGCACATCGGACTACAGCTAGAGGTGTATGTCGACGACATGCTGGTAAAAACACGAGAAGACAGAAACTTGGTGGCCGACCTCACCAGTGTCTTCGACACTCTCAGGAAACACAACATGAGACTTAACCCGACAAAGTGCACCTTCGCCGCAGAAGCCGGAAAGTTCTTAGGCTTCATGCTGACTCAAAGAGGCAGATAAATGCCAAGCAATACTCAATATGAAGAGCCCGACGTGTGTCAAAGAAGTACAACAACTGAATGGAAGGCTAGCCGCCCTATCAAGATTCTTGGCAGGATCAGCGATAAAATCACTACCTCTCTACTCACTCCTAAAGAAAGGGAAACCCTTCGCGTGGACCCCGGAGTGCGAAAACGCCTTCCAAAAATTCAAGGAATTCCTCGGGCAGCCACCAATCCTAACCCGACCTTTAAAAGGGGAAGAGCTCGTACTATACCTCTCGGTCGGACATCGAGCAGTCGCTTCAGCATTAATACGAGAAAATGACCAAGGACAACACCCCATATACTTTGTAAGCAAAGCACTACAAGGGGCCGAGTTAAACTATCAGAAAATAGAAAAATTCGCCTACGCCCTAGTGTTCACAGCTCGGAGGCTCCGTCCCTACTTTCAGGCCCACACCATCAAAGTCCGGACAAACCAACCCATGAGACACATCCTGCAAAAAACAGACATGGCAGGACGAATCCTACAATGGGCGGTGGAGCTGTCCGAGTTCGACCTTCACTATGAAGCTCGGACTGCCATAAAATCCCAGTATCTAGCCGACTTCATCGCAGAATACACTGAGACCCCTGGAACCCCACTCTCATGGAACCTGTATGTCGACGGGTCCTCAAACAAAACAGGAAGCGGAGCCGGGGTTATACTTGAAAGCGACCAAGGAACGCGGATAGAACTATCCCTAAAGTTCGAGTTCCAGGCTTCGAACAACCAGGCCGAATACGAGGCCCTACTAGCAGGACTAAAGCTAGCCGAAGAGGTCGGAGCCCAGAGAATCACAATCTTCAGCGACTCCCAGGTCATCACATCACAAGTAAATGGAAGTTACCAGGCCAAAGACCCAACTATGAAAAAATACCTGGACCAAACACAGGCACAGTTACGCCACTTCCCAGAAATACAAATCCAGCACATACCTCGGGAGCAAAATGCCCGGGCAGACGCCCTCTCAAAGCTTGCTAGCACCAAGCCTGGAGGCAACAACAGAAGTCTCCTACAAGAAACCATACAATCTCCCTCCGTATTAAGAGAGGAAGAAATACTAAATATATCCAACCAACAACAAGGATGGATGACCCCCATACTCAACTACCTGAAGTCGGGAACTCTCCCCGCCGAAAGAAAAGAAGCTAAAAGGCTTACAAAGGACGCCCAGAATTATACATTAATTCACAACGTATTATACAGAAGAGGATTCTCAAATCCCCTCCTTAGATGCGTTCCGACCTCAGAAACAAAAAGCGTCCTCGAAGAAGTCCACGAAGACATGTGTGGGAACCATCTCGGAGCTCGGGCACTATCCAAAAAAGTAGTCAGAGCCGGGTTCTACTGGCCGACCTTGCAAAGAGACGCAACGGAGTTTGTGAAAATATGCCCCCCCTGCCAAAAACACGCCAATTTTCACAAGGCACCGCCCGAAGACCTCATCAGCATCACTGCGCCATGGCCCTTCGCAAAATGGGGACGCGACCTACTCGGCCCGTTTCCACAAGGACCGGGGCAAGTCAAATACCTCATAGTAGGGGTCGACTACTTCACAAAGTGGATCGAAGCTGAACCCTTAGCCACTATTACGGCTCAGAAAAGCCGTAGATTCCTATACAAAAACATTGTCACGAGGTTCGGAGTTCCCTACTCCATCACAACAGACAATGGAACACAGTTCACGGACACAAGTTTTCAGAACTTGGTGGCCGAACTAAAAATCAAACAGCAATTCACATCGGTCGAGCACCCACAAGCCAATGGACAAGCAGAGGCTGCAAATAAAATCATCTTGGCCGGGTTAAAACGAAGACTCCAAGAGGCCAAAGGGGCATGGGCCGAAGAACTCCCCCAGGTACTATGGGCATATCGGACAACCCCGCACTCTACAACGGGAGAATCCCCATTCCGACTAGCCTACGGGATGGAAGCAATGATTCCTATCGAAATAGATGAAGGGTCGCCCAGAGTCATCTTCTACAACGAAGGAGGCAACCCACAGGCACAAAGGGAAGAACTCGACCTCCTCCCCGAGGTCCGAGAAAGAGCCCGAATCCGAGAAGAAGCCTTAAAACGGCGAACGGCCCTCAGATACAATCAAAAAGTAATAAAGCGAAAGTTTCTCCATTCACGACCTGATTCTAATCCGAAATGACATCGGAACACAAAAGTCGGGAGAAGGAAAGCTAGCCGCAAATTGGAAAGGACCCTACAAGGTAACAGAAGTCTTAGGGACAGGCTACTACAAAATATCCGATCTAGAAGGCAATGAGCTGCCCAGGGCCTGGCACGCCTGTAATCTAAGACGGTACTACAGCTAGAAAAACCTAACCCGAGGTGTACTCTTTTTCCCTACAAGGGTTTTTTAATGAGACACCCGGCTAAGTAAGATACCCGACCTAGTCAAAGGGTAAACAGTTTGTAAATATTCCTTCTTTTTTAATACTAATCAAATTTCTCTATTTTCTCTTCCTCATGATGAAGCAAATCCTAGAAAGTACCCCACCAAGGCGCATTAATTTATGCTCGGCAAAACGCAAAAAATCATTTGCCAAGAGACCATACAAGGTCGGCAAAGATGAAGCGACGAGGTTCAAATTAATGTGAGAAGTTATAAAGTAACTCTGAAATGGCTCGAAAAGCCAAATGAAAAAGAGGTTACAAAAATAACTTAAAAGGGCCGACCAACGACAAAATCGGACCTAACAAAAAGGAGGTACTCGAGCACCCGATGTCCGAGAAAAAGCTCGGACCCAAGAAAGAAGCCTCAAAACGGCAAGAACCAAGATTTCGAAAAATGCTTACTAAAAAGTTGCTTTACAAAAGCAACTAAAAAGTACAAGCGAAAAGAACGAAATCAGAAGAAGTTTCAAAACGCTAGCTAAAAAGTTGTTATCCGAAAACAACTAAAAAGCACAAAAGCGGAAACAAAAAGTCAAAACGCTAGCTAAAAAGTTGTTACCCGAAAACAACTAAAAAGCACAAAAGCGAAAGAACGAAATCGAAGGAAAACGCTGGCTAAAAAGTTGTTACCCGAAAACAACTAAAAAGCACAAAAGCGGAAACAAAAGGTCAAAACGCTGGCTAAAAAGTTGTTACCCGAAAACAACTAAAAAGCACAAAAGCGGAAACAAAAGGTCAAAACGCTGGCTAAAAGTTGCTTTACAAAAGCAACTAAAAAGTACAAGCGCAAGAACGAAACCAAAGGAAGTCTCAAAACGCTAGCTGAAAAAGTTGTTATTCAAAAAACAACTAAAAAGCATAAAAGCGGGACAAAAAGCCAAAACGCGAACACCACATAAATAAAGCTAAAAAGTTACTACAAGTAGCTAAAAAGCAAAAAGGTGTCCAAAAGCGTTCACAGTAACCATCCAAAAACAAAAGAGCCCAAAGGTCGGGCAAAACACCAAAAATTACAAAGGGTCAAGGTCCTTTCCGGACTCCACATCAACAGAAGGCTGCGGGGCAAACATAGAAATCGGGACTGCATCGACAGCAACGTCACCCGGGTTTGAAACCCCCACGCCAGATCCATCCCCGGCCAAAGAGGAAGTCGGGTTCTCAACAGGAACTTCGAGGTCGGACGCCGGAACCCCATCCTCGTTTGGAGCAGGAACGATCTTTCCCTCCACAACGACGTTATCCGTACTGAACAAGCTCAGATCTAGGTCGGGAGCAAGAACCCGGACCTGAGCCTTCAGATTTTCAAACATGGCATCCATACCCTTGGCCACGTGACCTTCCAGCTCATAAAATTTGTCCTGCGCAGATTGCAGCTCCTCCTTTGTCTCCACAAGCTCGGCATATAGCCGAGTATAATTCTCTGTAGCCGCCTTCGCCATCTCCTCAGATGTCTTCGCTGACGCCACAGCCGCGGTAGCCCTAGCTTTCTCTTTCTCCAAAGAGGCCTCCAGCTCAGTAATCCTGGCAGCCTTCAGTTGACTAATCTTATCAAGCTCGGACTGAGCCTTCTCAAGTCGGGAGCTGGTCGCACCAATGGGGGACTTCTTGAACTCCCGGGCAATAGCGGCATGAAGACTGGCCATCCGGACACAGCTCCGCGCCATATACTGAAAATGATGCTCCATAGACGCATCATCAGTAGAAATAAAGGTCTGAGGAAGGATATGCTGCTCAATCCAACCTAGAGCATCAAAGTCCTTATCATTGAAACTGGCAAGCTCCTGAGAGGTCTTCTGCTTCTTAAGAGGAGGACCCGAGAACGGAGGAGGAGAAGAAGTAGCAGAGGTCGGAGGATCCTGGCTTACAGCTCGGAACTGAGGAGTCGGAATAGTCTTCGACCGAGTCTGAACACCCACGGTAGTCTTCTGCGGAGAGGATCGGACAGAAGCATCCCCGGCCTCGAGATTTCGAGCAGCCACCGACTTCTTCGTCCGACAAAGAAATTTCATGGAATCCGCCTGAGAAGACATCTCTGCAAGAAATAAAAGGGATTACCACAACAGAAATTCCACCAAAAATAAAGCAAAACACAAAGGAAAGGTCAGAATCTCAAAGAGGTCGGGAACTACCTAACTCGGAACGGAGAAGGCTTGGATCTCCCAACATTTTCTTCGTGTCCAAGTGAGGTGCCCGACCCCATAAAACTGCTTACCACACCCACAAAAGCCTGCTCCACCTCATCTAGACTCTCAAACGTATACTTAACAGACACTACATTCTCCTGCCAACAAAGAGGAAAAGAAGGCTCCCCACTCTCATCTAGAAAGAAAGGTCGGACATCCCCAGTAGCCCGGACCTTGAAGTAATAGTTCTTAAAATCGTGAAAAGACTCATCATACAGGGTACAGAACTTCCTCCCCTGGTTTGCCCTAAAAGAGACCCAAGACACCTTCCCCCCACCCGAACCCGGCTTCGTCAACACAAACAAATAAGAAAAAAGAGAAATAGAGGGAGGGACACCCAAAAACTGGCACAAAAGTTGGAACAGCTTTAAAAATGCCCAGGAATTTGGATGGAGCTGCGTAGGGGCAAGGTTACAGGACCACAACACCTCGGACTCCAGGTCGGTAAAAGGAAGTCGGACACCCAGCTTAGAGAAAAAACAATCATAGGCGTAAAAGAAGAGCTTCTCGGAACTGTCTAAAGGCAGGAAGCAAACTCTCTCCTCGGAATCCGGGGCTACTAACTCATAATCCCTCTCAGACTCCCTATCCTCACATATGCTACATTGCCTACGAAACCTAGCTAAATACTCAGAATCTACCACGGAAGGGACTCTTAAAGGAACAGGATCTACCCAACCAAGACCACTCGGAATCTTGGTCGACATTGCTTGAAGAACCTTTCGAGACATAAAAATCTTGCCTACAAAGAAGAATACAAAAGCAAAGGCAAAAATCACGTAAAGGCAGACAGCAAAAACCCATTCAGCAAAACGAGAAAACAAAGTTCTTTTAGAAAGAAAATGCAGCAACCCGAAAACAAAGTACCAAAAGAAAAGAGCCCCCCCCCTACATACAAGCAACCAAAGCGATGGCGGCGCCTCTTTTCGGGGCAACCCAGGCATAGAAGAAAAAGAAAAACAGAAGCATATATGCGCAAAGAAAATGAAGACAAGAACAAACCTGGAAGAAAGGAAGAAGACGACGAGCTCCGATGCAAGGAAAATGGAAACGGCGGCGAGGAGGAAACCCCGGAAAAACGCACAGAAAGAATCGGAGAAGAAGAACAAAGAAGGAGCGGCGCTCGAAAGAGAGATGGCGAAAACTCTGAAAATGGAAAGGGAACAGAATAAACGAAGAAAATGAGGAAAGGGGCAAATAAATAATGCCTTCAACAGAGCCCGAACGGAAATCGAGGAGAAACGGTAAAAAGCAATAAATGCTGAAAACGGCCATTTTTTGAAAATTTTGAACTATGCCCGAGCTCGACCTCTCAAAGGACGAACTCGGGCAGGGGCACTGTTCATACCCTGACCGAGCTCCCCCAACTCGGAAGTCCATAGAAAGGTCCGACCTCGTCCCAAGGCCCACGCCTGAGGTCGGACCTCGGACAAATAAGCTAAGAAGGCCCATCAGAAGGAACGAAGCCCAAAACCTAAAGGCCGAAAAGGCCTAAAGAAAGGCGGTTCCACAAAGATAGGGATAAAGCTCCCAAAAGATAAGATAAGATAAGAATATCTTATCCAGGGAGGATCACGACCAACTACTATAAATACACTGGAGCACCCAGGTATAACTCATACTCTAATTCTACTCGATATCTGCTTGGACCCATGCTAACTTAAGCATCGGAGTGTCATTGCAGGTACAACCACCAGCCGCTCGGCACATCAAGCTCGGGTCACAGCACCCTCACCTCGGGTCTTGCCAGACGACCGAGCTACACGTTTCAGGTAACCCTCGGAACAGGCGCCATTTTGATGATTAGTTTTTTGATAGTTTAGAATTTTACAAATGAAATCTCATTGCAAGTATAGTTTCTAAACCAACACTAATCCTTTCATACAAAAAATTTGTTTGTCACAAGTAACAAACCCCTAGAATCTATAAACCGAAGTATTAAACCTTAGGTCGTTCTCCCTAAGAATTACAATAAAGTGTCTTGTTATTGGTTATGAGTTATTTTTGGGGTTTTGATAAGAAACATGAAAGATAAATGGCAAGAAAGTAAACTAATGGCTAGAAAGGTCTTGGCAAGATTTGGTGGTCAAGGATCTCTATCATAATCACTAACCACAACATGAGAATTGGCAAGGATTAATCCCATTAAGTCATCCTCTAACTAGTAAAGGAAAGTCAAATGAGCTATATATATCCTAGTCCATAAGTCCTAACTCTCCACTAATTCAATTAGTGAGAACTAGAGTCAATGGCTTCCAATCATCAATTACTTGGACATTAGTAACTCAAGAGTTCCTAAGTTACCTTTCCAAGCCAAGAACATAAAATTCTACTCTAAAATCCAACCAAGCATTTTATCAAACACTTGGAAGGCATAAAAGGGAAGCATAGTAAATCAACAACAAGAACAACATCTAACAACTATTATTACAAAGAATTAACAACAACAATCAAAAGAAACACAATTATTATGAATTACCTTGAATTGAATTGAAAGAAAATGGAAGGAACAATAGTAGATCTACAACAAAATATAGAAGCAACATAAAAGAGATTACAACAAAAGAATAGAAGAAGAATGAATGTAACAACAAGGAATTGAAAGGTAGAAGTAGAAGAAGATGAATGAAAACCTAGATGTAAGAACTAAACCTAATCCTAATCCTAATCCTAGAGAGAAGTGAGAGCTTCTCTCTCTAAAACTAACTCTAAACTAATCCTAATGTCTGTGAATGATTGAATCTCCCTTTTCTCTTCAATCCTTGTATTTAAATAGCATTTCTGGCGCCAAAGTTGGTTGAGATTGGGCCCCACAACCCTTCTAAATTCGCTGGCCACATTTCCATAAAAAAAATCATATTCCAGCATCGATGCATACGCGCACAGCACGCATACGCGTCCATGGGGTAATTCGCAAGGTGCGCGTAAGCATTTGGTGCGCACGCACGTCCATGGGCGAGTTCAATTATTTGGCTTTTCATGATCTTCTCCACTTTGTATGCTTTCCTCTTCACTTCTTTAATCCATCCCTAGCCTTTTCAATCTGAAATCACTAACAAACACATCAAGGCATCTAGTGGAATCAAAGGTGAATTGAAATTAACTAATTTAAGGTCTAAAAAGCATGTTTTCACACTTTAGCACAAATTGGGAGACAATCATAAAACCATGCTATTTCATTGAATAAATGTGGGTAAAAGGTGTTAAAATCTCCTAAAATCAATACAAGATAAACCCTACAAATGAGGTTTATCAATAAGGTAACTTAATTTAAATCTCCTAAGGATAAGATAACTCATTTAAATCAGATTTGATTTTATTGGATTAGATCAGATTTTATTTAAATTTTAAAATCCTAAAGATATGATAACTAATTTAAATCAGATTTGATCTTATTAGATTAGACCAAATTTGATTTAAATTTAAAATCCCTAAAAATACTACTAAGCAAATCAAAAGTAAATAAAATCTTCCAACAAACTCTATCAGCAAAACAAATTAAAATAAATGCCTAAAAAAATTCAAAAATTAATAATAATTTATGCTTCCCACTGAATTTGAAAAGCATTATTGTTGTCCTGACTTAGCCTAATAGGCCTTATGGGTTGTCGCCATTTCAGCACCACTGTTTTTGAGATGGACTCTTGGTCTTCTTGATGTCCAAGACTAACATGGTATAATTCTTCAAGTATTCAGATCTTTGAACGTGACGAGATTGGCATTCTGTAACTTAGCTCTAAAATAACGAAAATTTCCTCCTAAACACGTATCATCCTCTCCCTCTTCAACAAGATTTGTCCTTGAATCTTGAATGAGAAGCACTTCTTTCCACTAAGGAATCCAAACCCAATCTCCGGGTTCAAATACCATGATTTGATGGCTCTTCTCTACCCACTGAATTGTGACTATATCCCTCATGTGTTCAACTTTAATCTTTCCAACCATACTTTCACCGTTTTGTCTAAAGTGTGCAATTTGTCTTACTTCCTTTTCGTACATATTAATGCCTCCATAATTGACTAGTGAATCTACAAAGTCTGAGAAAGTTGATATAAAAACACTAAGAATTTCATGGTTAGATATAAGAGAAACTAAGGAATTTGTAGAATTCAATGATACTAATGCACTCTTGTTTATGCTATAACTTTCTAGTTCTCTCTCACAAGTGTGTTTATTGCTCTCAGTTTCTTGTTTGCTCATTGACTCCTCTCGCTCACTATTCTCCTCTTTTCTCTCAAAACTCTTGCTTTCAATCAAACATGGATTCTTTTCACTCAAACACTCATTCTTTTTCTCAATTTCTTTTCTCTCATATTTTTCAAATTGCTCACATCCCAAGGACCTAGTTGAAAAATTCTATACTTTTGAATCTTCCAAGGACACATCTCCATCTACAGCATACTCAACAAATTCTTCCAAGGACACATCTCAACAATTCTTATGTCAATCTATAATATTCTTCTTAAAATCAGAAACTTTGACTTTTGTCTGATCCTCAAATTTTGCTCCTTTGGAATTCCAAATAGCTATAAATTGTTGCATATGCTCCATGTCATCACTATCATGATACTCGATACATTTTTTTTACTTTTTTTTATGGACTCTAAAGTGAATTTGCAGAAATTAAAGAGAAGAAAAAAAAAGAGACTAAACATGACCCATGGAAAGTGTAGATAAATAAAAATTTATCTATGACCTGTTACTGATACCAGATCATAAGAAAACCTAGAACGAAGTATAAAGGGATAAGAAAAAGATGGAGAAAAGATGCAACAAAAAAGTGATAAACCCTAATTTTGTGGTTTATCTTGTACTTATTTTGGGGGATTTTATCACCTTTTCCCACATTTATTCAATGAAATAGCATGGTTTTATAATTCTCTCCGATTTTGTGCTTAAGTGTGAAAACATGCTTTTTAGGCCCTTAAATTAGTGATTTTGATTCACTTTAATTTCATTTGATGCCTTGATATGTTTGGTAAGTGATTTCAGGTTTATAAGGGAAAGATTGGATTGAAGGAATGAAGGAAAAGCATGCAAAGTGGGAGAACTCATGAAGAAATGAAAGATTCGTAAAAGCTGTCAACCCCGACCTCTTCGCACTTAATCGATTATAACTTAAGCTACAAAGGTCCAAATGAGGCGGTTTCAGTTGCGTTAGAAAGCTAACATCTGGGGCTTCAAAATGATGGAAAATTTGCTATAGTTTCCTATCTCTTTGGGATGCGTACGCGTGCATGACGCGTACGAGTGGGTTGCTGCACGTGACTCATTAAAAGTAACTCATGGCCAGCAATTTCTGAGGTATTTTGGGCCCAATCTAACTCATTTCTAATGCTATTTCATGCAGAATTCAAGCTTGGGCAAAGGGGGAGCAATTGTTTGGAGATTTTGCATCATGTAGGTTAGTTTCTAGAGAGAGAAGCTCCATCTTCTCTCTAGAATTAGGGTTCCTAGGTTTAATTGCATCATAGATCCATGTTTAATTCCTTGCTTTCATCTTGTTAATTTCCCTTTTCATGCCTTTGTTTAGGCTTGATGAACACTTGTTGGATTTGGATTTTCTATTAATGCAATTGATGTTGATGTTCTTTTTATTGATGATTTGAGTTGTGAATTTTACTTTTCTTGTAATTGGTAGTTGGTAGATTTACTATTCCTTGCAATTTATTATGCTTTCTTTTTATGCCTCCCAAGTGTTTGACAAAATGCTTGGTAGGATGTTAGAGTAGATTTTTTAGCATTCTTGGCTTGGAAAGAGTAATTGGAAAATCTTGAGTCATGAAAGCCCAACCTATGTTGGCGATCTAGAGTTGTTAGCTAATATTGCTTTCATTGGCACTAATCTTTTTCTAATTCAATTAGTAAGTTGATTAGGACTTTTGGATTGAGATTAGCTAGTCTTATTAGATTTTCTCCGAGTGCGAGGATAACATGATACCTTCCTCCATCATTGGGAATGACGTAATAAGATAAATTCTTGTTTATTATTGTGAAATGAATGATTAGTCTTGTTTGACGTTCTCCCTATGTGAAGATAACATTGTACCTTCTTCCATTTGTCGAAGTTGACTAAATAGGACGAATTAATCATTGTATGACTAGGATAGAAAGCCTATATTCTCAACACTTGACATGAATATCTCTCTTTATTACTTGCTTTCTTTAATTGCTTACTTGATTTACTTTTCTTGCCCTTTACTTTCTTGGCCCTTCATTTTGATGAAAGGAATTTGTTGTGATGGTCTAGAATTTCTCAAATAAATTCTCGTTGCAAGTATAGTTTCTAAACCAACAAACAATCCTTAATAAAAAATTTGGTTGTCACAAGTAACAAACCCCAAATAAGAATTAACCAGAGTATTTAAACTCCGAGACGTCTCACAAGGAATCGCAATGAAGTGAATGAGGCTATGAATGAACAAAGGGGGTTTGATTGATAAAGGGGCAAGAAAGTAAAGGGCAAGAAAAGTAAATCAAGTAAGAAATTAAAGAAAGCAAGTAATAAAGAGAGAAATTCATGACAAGGATTGAGAATATAGGCTTTCTATCCTAGTCATACAATGATTAATTCATTCATAGCCAATAATCATTCACTTCATTGCAATTCCTTGTGAGACGACCCGGAGTTTAAATACTCCGGTTAATTCTTATTTGGGGTTTGTTACTTGTGACAACCAAATTTTTTATTAAGGATTGTTTGTTGGTTTAGAAACTATACTTGCAACGAGAATTTATTTGAGAAATTCTAGACCATCACAACAAATTCCTTTCATCAAAATGGCGCCGTTGCCGGGGAATTGTAATGGTGCTATGTTATTGGCTATTGTATATATTGTGAATAGCTTGATTTTTGGTTTGTTTGTTAGTTTTTGCTAGTTGTAGGATTTTTGTTCTCTTTATTTCTTGTTTGCTTTTGTTTTTATTTTCTCTTGTCACTATGAATTCTCATCCTTTTGGCTATGAGCATGGTTACAACTATGTTGTAGGAAATGGAAGCTTCAATGGAGATGAGCATCAAGGATTTGGAGATCAAAGGTGGGAGGAGCCCCAAGCTTATGGACAACCTTCTTGGCAACAACCTCCTCCGGCTTCTTATGGGTACAATTCAAATCTTGATGCATACCAATCTAATGTATGTGATGATCCTCATTGTGGTTGTCAACCACAATCATCATATGCATATCAACCCCCTCCACAATATAGCCCTCCACCCTTCTCACAAGCCTTATACCACCATTCACCTCCATATGACCCTAGCCCATACCCACCATACCAACCACCATATAAACCATATCTAGGGCCACCACAATTCAAACACCAATACTCCCATGAACAACAAAGTCCACACACACCACCTCAAGAATTTCACTAATATGAACCACCTTCCAATTACAATACCCTTCCTTCAAATAATGAACCCTCTCTTTCACCACCACCTCCAAATGAAGCCCTCATGCTAGAACTGAGAGATCTTGAATCTCGTATCTTAAAGCAACACAAAGGGGATGAAAAGGAGTTCAAGGAGATAGGAGCCAGGATTGCTATCATGGTAGAAGCCATTAGCAACATAGTCTCATCCCGCCTAATCTTGTGCAATCAAAGCACTCCCATTGTTGAATGTGGAGAGGCAACCAAAGAGCTTAGTGAGGGAGTAAACTTGAAGCTCCAAGGTGAAGAAGAGGAGTTAAAGCAAGAAGTGCAACAAGAGGAGAAGATAAAGATGATTGAACCAAAGAAAGTAGTGGTTGGAACCTTAGGATATGTTAAGTACATAGAGGAATCACAAGTTGAAGAGCCTTCTTCCATGGAGTTTGAAGTTGATGTTGAGGAGGAGAGTGCACAACCTCCAAGGCATAATGCAATTGAAGAATTGGAAGAAGTGTCCCAAGTAATAGGCCCTCCTATTTATGATGATTCCGCATCAATATATGATCCTTTTGAGTTTGAGGAATCCTTCCCCACTATGATTGGGATTGATGATGAAGTGGACCTCACTAAACCACCAATTTATGATTTTAGTGATGGGGAGGAGCTTGAAGAACTTGGTAAAGAAACATGGGAATTTGAGGAGGCTTGGCAAGATAAGGAACTTGAAAAACCTTGCCAAGTGGTGGAAGCCTCTAGGATAGGATGGACGGGAGTAGAGCGTGCTTTGTCAAAATCGTTGGAAACTCCTCCACCTAGGTTGTCAACCAATCCTTTATTTGAGTGGGTAAAACTTCTAACTCTTAGCTTTATTAGCCCACTTGAATTTGGTTTGATTGAGATGGATAGCCAACTTAGGGCGCTTTGCGGAATTCAACGTAAGAGGAGGATGTTTAGTGGTTGGAGTTGTAAGTCTAGGCTTATTATAGTTGAAGTTTCAAGGAGCAAGGGTTGGACTAGTGCTCAATTGGATGGGTCTAGGAGGGTAGTTTGGTGCTTCCATGAGAATTCATCTCTCTTGCCACCCAGAGGAAATCACCATGATCAATTCGAGGACGAGTGTGAAAACAAAGTGTGGGATCCCGGATCGCACAAGGAAGATCAACTGTGGGAGCCCATGGTTTGTGGAGCACTCCATCAAGGCTTGGAGTTATTAACTTTGGAAGATAGAGCTTATTGGAAGTCTAAGCATCGGTGGATGTTCAAGGATGGATTCAAGTACAAGCCATCTTGATGAGAGCTCCCCATTAGTCCAACTTAAAGACAATAAACAAAAGTGCTAGGTGGGAGACACCTCACCATGGTAACATCTCTCCTTTTTTATCTTTTGTACATATTGGTAAAATAAGTATAATTTCATGTTTTGATTAGTTAGTTTAGTTTAATTATAAGTCTAGTATATTAAATAAGGTTTTATAATGTTTTGGTAGTTGTTTGGAGGTTTGGAGTGTTTGGTTTAGTGCAAGAACTTGAAAAATTTTGAAAAACAGAGCACCAATCCACGCGTACGTGTCACTCACGCGTACGCGTGCCCCAAGCATTTTCGAGCATCCACGTGCACGCGTCACCCACGCGTGCGCGTGGATCCAGAAGTTTCACCTCGCAGCCAAAAACCAGAGAGTTGTGCCTAAAGTGTGCCAAACTTGTGTTTGAGGCACAAGTCAACCCACGCGTACGCATGCGTTGCGCGTACGCATCGACTCTCTGCTTTGCCATGCACGCGTACGTGTTACCCGCGCATACGCGTCGCTACCATTTTGTCAATCCATGCTTACGCGTACATGACGTGCACGCGTGGGTTGCCCTGTTTTACCCACCTTTCCATTTCTTTCCTTCTTCTCTTCTCTTTCCACCCTTCAATCATCATCCAACCCTACCAAACACCATCTAACACCATTCCTTTTAGTTAGTTATCTAGTTAGTTTAGTTTTCATATAATCTCCTATTTTTCATTATAAGTGTGGGATTATTAATTTTGTTGTTAATTCTTGCTGCCTATTATTAACTAAATGCTATTTTAGCATAATTCTCTTTGATTGTCATTATTGGATTCAATTGTTGAGGTTATATTTTGTCACTTGGTTTAAGGTTCTTAATGCTTAATGTTTGTGAACACTAAGTACATGTTACATTGCCTTTAAGCTTCTTAACTCTTTTGAATTGCATGTTTTGGCCACCATGCATTCATCATCCATCGCTAGGCAATTATATATTATCATTGCTTTTTTTAGATGATGCTTGTTTGTGATTTACCTTTATTCACATCACTTATTTCATACATTAAGATTCTAGAATTGTGAAATTGGATCGAAAGCTTATCTGGTGACATATTTTTGAGCTTTGTAAAGCTTTGTGGACCATACTTGCTATGTGATTGATTTCCACTTCTATCTTCCTTTTCCTAAGTTTCATAGCATCTATGTGTTTCACCTCTATGTCACTTAGGTGTTGCAAGAACTTCAATATGTGTCATTGATTGTTATGTAAGTTTCATATACCATTTGTTCACTAAGTTTACTTGCACATCAATCAATGTCCATTCATTATCCAATTCATAATTGCTTGGTTGTTTGCTTGATGCTTTCATGCTTCTTCACTACTTGTTTGGTTGACTTACCCTACAAGTCTTTTGAAGTACTTCAACCACACTAGAATGAGTGAAGTGCATCCCTCCTTTGTGTAATTGTGACATAGCATTCTATGACAATGTGTGTGTTCTAAACGGCGCCTAATTTAGAATTCACATACTTGTTTCAATAATGTCACGCTAATTCACTCACTCAATTCTAGTGATTCACCTCATTCCAACATTGTATGCCTCCTTGCTTTTGTATTCTCTCATCTTACGGTGTTATTTTCTATTTTTCATGAATGATACACCATAAGAAAAATTGGAAGCGGGAGAAGAATACGCAGCACCAGTTGACCCACCAACTGGAGGTGGCAACTAGGAAGGTCACCGTACCCCCTTGCTCATCTTTGAGTGCGCCGAGGACGGTGCAAACTTTTAAGTGTGGGGAGGTCATCCGACCAGTCGACATTTTTGGGTGACAAGTTTCTAATCCCAACACTTTTGCATTTCATTCTTAGGTCCTTTAGGATTTTTAGTTGTATTGTATGTATATATATATATATATATATATATATATATATATATATATATATATATATATAATGAGCTTAGTCAAAATAATGAAATGTTTCAAGAATTTTACCTATAGGGCACCCCAATTGATCGAAATATTTTTTTTAGATCTTGCTTGAATTATACAATTGTGGATCATGTTTTTGAGCTAAGAACACAAGCCTATGAGATTTGAGCCTAATGGTGTGGTTACATCATATAACCACTTATTTTCATTCTTGTGTGCATTGTTCTCTTTCTATGATGGTAATATTTGATTTGTTTGATTCTATATGTCCATTATTCTATGTATACATGCACTTATATGATTGAGGCCATCGTTTCAAATAGCTCACTTACCCAAATAGCCTACCTTATATCTTCCATTGTTAGCCAATTTTGAGCCTACACTTAACCCACTTGTTCTTAATTTTAGCACATTACAAGCCTAAAGCGAAAAACAATATATGTCCTTATTTGGATCTTTGATTGGCTTAGGCTAGTGAGAGTGCTCATCATGTAAGTTTGGGAAAGTTGGGAACATTGGTTGGGATAAAAGTGTATTTTTTGTATTTTTTGTCAAAATTTTGAGAAATTGGGTACATACTCATGTATTGAATGTAAAACCATATGCATTGATACTTTTGTATATACTTTACTGCAAGAAGAAAAAAAATAATAAATAATATAATATATATATATATATATCAAAAGAAAAAAAATAGAAAAGAAAGAAAAAGACAAGCAATAAAAAGGGGACAAAATGTCCCAAAGTAAAGTTTAATAATAATCAATGCATATGTGTGGTGACCAAAAATAGAATGCATGAGTGTGTGAAAAAGTGAAGAATGGGTAGTTAGGTTAGCTTTGAATTGTATAGGTTGTTATATAGGTTAGGTGGAAAGCTTAGGTTAATCAAAGATTCAAATTCTTGTCAACTTGACCATATGCATCCTTACCTTGACCCTAGCCCCATTATAACCTTTGGAATAGTCCTCATGATATTTGTATGCATGCATGAAATAATTGTTGATTGTTGGATGAAAAACAAATCTTGGAAAGCATGATTAGGGGAGAATTGAGTGAATCAATCCCATACACTTGAGTGACTAGAGCGGATACACATCCGGTGAGGGTTCGATCGCTCAATTACATGTTTCCACCCACGATCATCTATTCTTGCAAGTTTGTAAAATCTTTCAATAATTCAATTCAATTGTGGGTTTGATTTGATTTCTATGGCTTTAGCCCTTGTACTTATATATGTATTCTTGGAAGTTGACTTATTTTCACCAAGTAGTTGCATTCATTTAGATATATTGCATGTAGATAGGTTGCATTTAGGTAGTTTACATTGAAAAAATGTTGATACCCTTTGCTTCTTTCTTGAGTTTAGCATGAGGACATACTTAGTTTAAGTGTGGGGAGGTTTGATAAACCCCAATTTTGTGGTTTATCTTGTGCTTATTTCAGGGGATTTTATCCCCTTTTCCCACATTTATTCAATGAAATAGCATGGTTTTATAATTTTTCCCGATTTTGTGCTTAAGTGTAAAAACATGCTTTTTAGGCCTTTAAATTGGTGATTTTCATTCACCTTAATTCCATTAGATGCCTTAATATGTTTGTTAAGTGATTTCAGGTTTATAAGGCAAAGATTGGATTGAAGGAATGAAGGAAAAGCATGCAAAGTGGGAGAACTCATGAAAAAATGAAAGAATTGTAAAAGCTGTCAACCCCGACCTCTTCGCACTTAATCAATCATAACTTGAGCTACAAAGGTCCAAATGAGGCGGTTTCAGTTGCATTAGAAATCTAACATCTGGGGCTTCGAAATGATGGAAAAATTGCTATAGTTTCCTTGCGCTTAAAGATGCGTACTCGTGCATGACGTGTACGAGTGGGTTGCTGCACGTGACTCATTAAAAGCAACTCATGGCCAGCGATTTCTGAGGCATTTTGGGCCTAATCCAAGTCATTTCTAATGCTATTTCATGCAGAATTCAAGCTTGGGCAAAGGGGGAGCAATTGTTTGGAGATTTTGCATCATGTAGGTTAGTTTCTAGAGAGAGAAGCTCCCTCTTCTCTTTAGAATTAGGGTTCCTAGGGTTAATTGCATCATAGATCCATGTTTGATTCCTTGCTTTCATGTTGTTTCTTCTACATTTTCATGCTCTAGTGATGTAATTCTCTTACTCTCTCTTGTTAATTTCCCTTTTCAAGCCTCTTTGTTTAGGCTTGATGAACACTTGTTGGATTTGTATTTTCTATTAATGCAATTGATGTTTATGTTCTTTTTATTGATGATTTGAGTTGTGAATTTTAATTTTCTTACAATTGGTAGTTGGTAGATTTACTATACCTTGCACTTTATTATGCTTTCCTTTTATGCTTCTCAAGTGTTTGACAAAAATGCTTGGGAAGATGTTAGAGTAGATTTTTTAGCATTCTTGGCTAGGAAAGAGTAATTGGGCAATCTTGAGTCATGAAAACCAACCTATGTTGGTGATCTAGAGTTGTTAGCTAATATTGTTTCCATTGACGCTAATCTTTTGCTAATTCAATTAGTAAGTTGATTAGGACTTTTGGATTGAGATTAGCTAGTCTTATTAGATTTTCTCCGAGTGCGAGGATAACATGATACCTTCTTCCATCGTCAAGGATGATGTAATAAGATAAATTCTTGTTTATTATTGTGAAATGATTGATTAGTCTTGTTTGACGTTCTCCCTATGTGAAGATAACATGGTACCTTCTTCCATTTGCCGGAGTTGACTAAATAGGATGAATTAATCATTGTATGACTAGAATAGAAAGCCTATATTCTCAACCCTTGCCATGAATGTCTCTCTTTATTACTTGCTTTCTTTAATTGCTTACTTGATTTACTTTTCTTCCCTTTACTTTCTTGCCCCTTCATTTTGATGAAAGGAATTTCTTGTGATGGTCTAGAATTTCTCAACAAAATTCTCATTGCAAGTATAGTTTCTAAACCAACAAATAATCCTTAATAAAAAATTTAGTTGTCACAAGTAACAAACCCCAAATATGAATTAACCGGAGTATTTAAACTACGGGTCGTCTCACAAGGAATTGCAATGAAGTGAATGATTATTGGCTATGAATGAACAACGGGGGTCTGATTGATAAAGGGGCAAGAAAGTAAAGGGCAAGAAAAGTAAATCAAGTAAGAAATTAAAGAAGAAAAGTAATAAAGAGAGACATTTATGGCAAGAGTTGAGAATATAGGCTTTCTATCCTAGTCATACAATGATTAATTCTTCCTATTTAGTCAACTCCGGCAAATGGAAGAAGGTATCGAGTTATTGATGAGTCCATATTTGATGATATATTTTGACTCAATTTGGATGGATTCTAGCACATGAACTCACACTTAAGCACCCAAATAGCATACTTTTATGTTTGATCCCTAATTTGAGCCTAAATGAGAAAACATGCAATTTTGTACTTTAATAGAGCGAATTAATTCCACTCTTATGTCTTTCAATGCCGTGATATGGTTTGTGAGTGATTTCAGGCCTTGAAGGCAAGAATGGATGGCCAAAAGTGGAAGAAAGCATGTACAAGGGAGAAAACATGAAGAATACAGGAAAAAGCACAAACAGCAACGTGTGCGTGCGCACAAGCAAGCATGCGTACGCACAAGACCGCATCAGCCCAGTGTGCGTGCGCACAAGCCAGCATGCGTACGCACAAGAGAGAATTTGCATGCGTGCGTGCGCACAAGTACCTGTGTGTACGCATAGCAGCCAAAATAGCAAAGTGTGTGGACGCACACATCTGTTCGTCTGCACAGGACCCAACACGTGATTTCTTTAATGAAACACGTGCAGCGCGTATTTTGGGGGCTTTTGGCCCATTTGGAAGGCTTGCTGAATTGAAGTGCTATATAAGGGGAGATTCAACACATTACAAAGGAGCTCACTTTTTTTTAGGTAGTAGTAGTATAAGAAGCTTCCGTAGGAGTAGGAGTAGTGTAGCATTGCTCTCTTAGGGTTTATGCAATCTCAATTGTAGCATTTTATAGCAAGCTTTAATTTTGGATGTTGATAAACTCTTTTGTAAGTACTCTTAATTTCCTCTTTAATTACATTGTCTTTATTTTCATTTCCTCTTGGTTCAAGTGCTTTGTTTATATTTGCAATTTTGAGTTCTTGAAGTTTTGATTGATGAATTTAGTGTTTTATGCTTCGTTTAGGCTTGATTATTTGTTTATATTTGGTTTTGTTGATAGTTGGTTATAGCTTTCCAATTTCCTTTGCAATTTTCCATGCTTTACTTTTATGCACACAAGGTGTTTGTGAAAATGCCAACTTTAAGTTTTGAATAGATTTTCACACCTTGGCTTGTGGTTTGAGTTCCTAGGATACTAGAGTCATAATGTCCGACATTTAGTGGTGATTCTTGGGTAGTTAGTTGACTCTTGTTTCCATTGATGCTAGCTTTTTATCAACTAGTTTGATAAGTTAGTTAAGACTTATGGATTAAGGTCAATTATGCTTGCTTGACTTACTCCTCGATGGTTGGGGTTGACTAGGCGAGATTGACTCATGACAATTACCATAGTTGTGGTTATGGAAATGATAAGACTCCTTGGATCCTCATTCCCGAGTCAAGGTTTCTTTTATGCATTAACTCACAATTTTGATCATTACTTAGTTCTTTGATTTCTTAGTTCTTTTAATCTTTAATTTCTTCCTCGAAAACCCCTTTTTTGCCTTAACAACCAAGGAAGTAACACTTCAATTGCGTTCCTAGGGAGAACGACCCGGGAGTTTAAACACTCTCGGTTTAAATAGAAATTGTAAACTCTAATCGAGCATCACTTGTCGGTTGAGAGCTATACTTACAACGAGGTTATATGTCTCCTTTACCGAGAAGGAATTCTTAATCAACGATTTTGCTCGTGTCAAGTTTTTGGCGCCGTTGCTGGGGAATGCAATTGGTGTTAAATCTTTTGGTTGTGTGAATATGTTAATAGTGTAAATAGTTCACTTTTTGGTTGTTTGTTGCTTTTGTTAGTAGGTTCTTGTTTATATTTTCTTCATGACTTTTTCACACTATCACCACAATGCACCCCAATGGAACCCGAACACTTACCTTTCTAGTCACCAATCTTATACACCATCACCCCATTACACACAAAACCAAAACCCTTACCCTCATGAGTTTGATTGTCAACCTTTATCACCTCAATCTCCATCTTCAAATATGGATCAAGCCATACACAAAGTGCTTCTCATGCTCATTCAAGAACAACAAGAGTTCTGTGAGAAGCAAGAGCAAGTCATGTCTACCTTAGCAAAAGCTTTGAATCATTTAGCTTCATCGCTTTCATGCCACAAGCAAGAACTTCTAGTGGATGAATGTGTGGAACCAAGTGAAAAGTGTGGAGTGCCGGAAGAATTGCTAAATCAAAAAGATGATGTCAAGTCACGAGATGAAGTAAAAAAGAAGACAAATGAGGAGTTAGTGGGAATTGATCAAGAGGATTCCATCATTCAAAATTTTTTGTCCAACATGGGCAATTCCTTTAATGACCTTCATGAGCCTCCCTTGTTAGATTGGGAAGGAGATGTTGATGTGAACTTCACACAACCTCCAATTTTTTACTTGAATGATGATGAAGAAGATTTTGAAGGGGTTGAAAAGGATTTTTGTTGCCAAGAGGTGAAGGCGTCTGTGCAAGACGAGTGGGTGAGGAATTCTCCAACAAGCTTTCTAGGCCCACATCAATATACCGTTATAGAAACGGATGATCAACTTCGATTCTTTTTTGGAGTAGTGGATGGTGATGGGAAGAATGTTAATTGGCAACGGAATGGAAAGTTCATCACAAGGGCCAACTTGACATTTGAAGCTCAATTTTGGTGCAAAAATCATATTAATGGATTCTGGGTAGTGCACAAGCATGTCAATGGTGATAGAGGAATTCAAGTATGGGATCTGGGCATTGGTCTTATGAGTCAACAATTAAGGATCCTAGTTACTAGCTTGAAGTCTCTTGAGAGTTTGAAGAATTTCATATAGGACCCCGGAGGTCAAATCAATGGCAACCTTGGTTGGAGATTCAAGGAAGAGTGGAAGCATAAGCCACCCTAACAAGGATCTCATCACCAAGTCCAACTTAGGACTATAAACCAAAGTGCTAGGTGGGAGACACCCCACCATGGTAGTATCCTCCTAACCTTCTCTCTTTTAGCTTTTGTTTAATGAATAATTGGTTAGTTTGCTTGGTTGGTTGGTTTCATTTTGGAGTTTATTGGACGATTTTAGTACAATAATGTGTTTTTGAGAGTTTTATGATGATTTGGAATTTGAAAACCTGTTTTGGATATCAAGTTTGATGCCTTGGAGGCATAATTTTTGTTGCAGGAACAGAGACCTGTGTGTGCGCACAGCATTGGGCATCCGCACAGGTCCCCTGTTTTTTCAGTTCCCATGCGTATGCATAGCAACATGCATATGCACGCCCTTAAACACCCCCTCTATTCCTAGCACGCGCACAGGTTGTGCGTGGGAACAACCTTTGTCCCTTCCATGCGGCCGCATGCATGTTTTTCCTTTTGGAAAAAAAGGAGAGAGAGCCACACGTGTGAAC
Source organism: Arachis hypogaea (assembly GCF_003086295.3). Lineage (NCBI taxonomy): Eukaryota > Viridiplantae > Streptophyta > Magnoliopsida > Fabales > Fabaceae > Arachis > Arachis hypogaea. The sequence continues at coordinate 51,980,399 of NC_092039.1, read as the reverse complement.
GCACACTTCTTGTGCGTCCGCACAGCCTTGAACCACCCTTCTTGTAGCAGTGCACGCACAAGCTATGCGTGTGCACCCAATTCCTTTCCTTCCTTATGTGTGCACCCGCACCCCCTGTGCACCCGCACAGGTTGCACACACCTTCTATTCACAGCATCCGCACAATGCTGTGCGTGCGCACACTCTCTTCTTTCCCCCTTGTGTGCGTCCACACAGGTCCCTTTTCGAACGTTAATTTGAAAAGAGGGAGGGTCGCACTTCAGTTCCCCCAACCCTTTCCTTTTCTTATCTCTGAAGCAACACCACCACCCGTCCCCTCTCAACCCTTCTTCCTCCACTCCGCGACCGAACTCGACCGGCGACCACCACACCACCGTTGCCTCTCTCTCTCTATCTCTCTCTCTCTCTCTCTCTCTCTCTCTCTCTCTCTCTTCCATTTTTTTCCTCTTTCTCTCACCTACATTTCACCCTTATCCTTCTATCTCTTCCCTGTCTCTGCTGCCACATCGCCACCGCACCTGCCCTAGGCCGCTTCTGTTTGCTCCAGCGATCCCACCAGCAGTAGCAGAGCCTTCCACTGTTACTCCCCTCTCTGTTTCGCTCAACCTTCCCTCCTCATTCCCTCTCTATCTACTTTCAGGTTTCATTTTGTGCTCTGTTTCATTTCTTTCCTGCTTTCATTTTTTTCTTCTTTTCACTGCTTCCTTTCACTTCTGCTTTTAATTTTCTTTTAGTTACTAAATAATTTTAGGTTAGATGACTTATGATTTCTGGATTGAATATGTGATGCTGGCTGATATTGTGAGTATTGCTGAGACTAAGTACTATTGTTGTTCCTAACTGGACTATGACTACTGCTATCTAGATTGAACTGTGATTTCCGTTGCTGATTTCTGCACACATTGTGCTTGGTGAAATGCCTGAATGAAGTTTTTGTCTGATCAGCATAAACGATTGGATTTTGCTTTTATTTGGAATTTTACTTTCATGTTGTGCAAATTTTCTGATTTTGAATACTGCCTGATTTGGTTAATGCACTTGGTGTTCATTTAGCTGAAGCATCAATCTGGACTTGACCTTCCTTTGTGATTATCCTGTCTGATGCCAATTTGGCTGTGCATATCACCCTTTAACCTACCAACTATACACTCATGATTTTGCTCTTAAATCCAAACCGGATTGAAAATCATAGCTTTCATCATTCTTTTTGGTACTTTTACGTGAATAGCATGCCGAATTACTGCAATATGTGCTAACTACCCATTACTCTTTGCTCACACACCAAACGAGAATTAAACTTCAAATCTTAAAATTTGTTTGGTGCCTTTTGCAGCAGTACACATCATGTTATTTTGTGAATTGATCAAATACTTATTCATGTATCTTATACATCAATGACCATATACATAATAACTTGTTCCTTATTATTTTTGAGCAATGCTCATTGGTTTTCAATCGAGCATTGCTTTGGACACGGGGCTATATATATGTGCTCATTCCTTACTTCTCAACATGAATATATGCATTCTTTCACTATGACTTTGATTTTTGCATATTGTGCTAATTTTTGCATACTCTTTTAAATTTCCAAAGCACAATTGGAATAATCAATTCCTTTTCAAATCAATTCACTTACGTAAAGCACCTAAATCACACATATGCTTGATTTGGGGAAACACATTTCATTTTTGACCATTTCACTGCTGCATACATGTTTCTCATTTGATTTAGTATCTGTTTACCTCACTGGCTCTTAATTAATTGTTTGATTATCTCCTCTGAATTTCTGTGACTTTTATCTGTTCTCCAGAATCATATTCTATTTTTCCTTCTTCGGGATGACTCGCAAGGGGAAGGAAAAAGCCAACCATTTGGCTCGTCCTCCTCCCGCGCCCCAAGTGACCAATCAGACATGTTCATTAACTCTGAAGCCCAAGAGCAATATAAGAAATTAGAAAAATGTGCCTTTTATTATGAGAGAAAGCTAAACCTGCCTGAGAAATATGCGGATGCAATCCTTAATCGACTTGATTTTTATCATTGGGGATTCGTAAAATCCGACCTGGTGGAAGTAAATGAACACCAGGGCAAGGAATTTTATGCAAATCTCCTAAAGAGGGATGCCAAAACTATTTTTCTAAGAGGTGTCACCTTGGACAACTCTGATACTGCTTTAGAGGCCCTCTTAGATATTCGACATATTCCTCCGGCTCGCGACGCTTACACTCAAGTAATGAGGGACGTCTCAACGGGCACGATTTCTTTGGATGTGGTCCTGGAGAATATAGGCCAGCCTGAAGCTAGATGGGAGTACAGTAAAGGGGATAATGCGGTTTCGTTGAGCATTGTGTGCACTGACCTCAACCCAGAGGCAAGGATCTAACAACAGATCATCGCCGACTATATTCTTCCAAGCACGCATGCCACGCATATTAGAGTCCGAGTGGCAGTGTTACTTTGGGTTATTCGGAAGGGGAAGCAAATCTCTGTTCTTTCCCTTATTAGAGAGCCGATGATGAAGGTGAACCAACAGCTGAAATTCAACGTTCCCTTTCCATCATTGATCACCAGATTTGTAGCCTTATCTGGTGTAGAATGACATCCAATGGACCGGACGTCTGTCTACAATAGTAAGCAGCCCTTTCTGCCATACGGAGACAACGAAAGACCACTTCTGAAGAAGAGGAAGAACTCTGAGCCTACATCAGCAGCAGCAAAGCCTTCAGTACCTCCTTCAGCACCCGCACCCGTACCCTGACTCCAGACACCTTATGAGTGAGGTCGGGAGATCTTGCAGACTCTGCACCGTATTAAGCGCTACAACGCTCGCCGCTTCCAGTGGATAGTGGCGAAGTTTGACGGTCGCGATCCTGTGCCACCTCCTCCAGATATACCAGAGCCTGAGGTCGAGGAGCCTGCATTTGAGGAGCCAGCAGCTGAAGCTGGCCAGGCAGTCCAGACACCTGAGCCTAGAGTTGAGGAGCCGGCAGCTGGAGCCGAGTTGATAGTTGAGCAGCCGAGAGATGAGACCACCACACAGCCATCTAGCGCCATCATTGTTTACCAGCGTCACCACAACCCACCACCATCTTACGGTGGAGCTTCTCATGGTTGATTCCCCCCCCCCCCCGATTGACTGTTGTGGGCACTGAGGACAGTGAATGACTTAAGTGTGGGAGAGGATCTACGATATTTTGGGTGTAAACATTCTCTCCTGAACACTTTCAATTAGTTATTTTTAGTTTTTACTATGCTTTTGTAGATACTTTTAGTACTTTGACTTATGCACTTTTGCTTGGGTATATATATCAGTTACTTATAGTTATATCTAATATTGCACTTTTATGTTGGTATATATTTACATATTGCATTTGATATTGCATGTTACATATTATAGATATGGATTGTGATTGGATGTTGTGAATAGATTATGCCTAGCTCATTTTGATCCTAATTGTTCATATTACTTTTTGCTCGTTGAAAATTAGGAGAAAAACTAAGAAATTTTGAAAAATTTTGCATCCATCACAATATACATACATACATATATAGGAATAATTTTGGTGAAAAACAACATGACTTTCCAACAATTTTGGGCTTTCTATTGAATTGATTAGAAAACTATTTTTAAACTTGCTTGAATGAATTTTTATGGAACATAGAAGAGTAAAGAACAATTACCTTGTGAGATTTGAGCCATAATGAGTGGTTACACATTTTTAACCACTAATTTTGTTCATTGTGTGATATACCTCTTCTATGATTGTGATCTTGATTTTGCTTGATTCTTTATTTCCAATGATTGATGTTTTGAATTGCATTGAGCATGATTAAGGCCATCTTTTTTTAAAGCTTACTTTTCCCATATAGCCTACCCTTTGCATATATCATTGTTAAACCCTTTTGAGCTTTATCTACCCCATTGTTCTTAATATCACCACATCACAACCATAAGCGGAAAACCATGAATAATCTTGGATTGTATCCTTGATTAGTTTAGGTTGGAGAAGTGTGTTTCATTTAAGTATGGGGGAATATTGCGAAACATTGGTAGTGATTGAAAATATTACTTTTGGGTATTTATTGAAAATCTTGGAAAATGGGTGCATTCATATATGAGCTACTAGAACCATATGCATTTTCACTTTTATTTCAAAAAAAAAAACATTATCATCACAAAGAGGGGATGAAAGTTACCCCTAAGTAAAGGAAAATGAGTAAGAAATGCATATGTGATGTGAATGATGAGCCATACATGTGTGATTGTGAAAAAGAATTGATGGAAGGTTAGGATTGCCTTTTGTTTTGATTTGGTTGATAAAGGTTGATGTGGAGACTTAAACAAATCAAGGATTCAACCATTTTAGTCCACTTAGCCATATCTATCCCACCTTTACCCTAACCCCATTACAACCGTATGAAGTCCTCATGATAATTGCAGTCATGCATCACTTGATTGTTGATTGTTAGACGAAAAGCAATTCCTTGAAAGCATGATTAGAAGAGATTTGAGTGATTGAAACCCTGAACACCGAGTGATCAGAGTCTATACACACCTAGTGAGGGTTCAATTACTCAACTCTATGTTTCTGTGCTTCTTATCATGCATTCTTGCAAGTTGCTTCGCTTTAATAAAGTGGATCAATTTTTTAGATTTTGGTTGCATTGGATTATTCCCTTGCTTTGCCCTAATCGTCTATACTTGCTTGGGAATTTGATTGTCTGTTTTCACCATTTTCATATAGATACTATAGATAGATACATAGGTATAGATAGTATTTACATACTTGCATGCATATAGATAGTTGCATTCAATAAATTGATTACCCCTTTTGGATTATTTTCCTTGTTAGTTTAGCATGAGGACATGCTATTGTTTAAGTGTGCGAGAATTGATGAGTCCATATTTGATGTTATATTTTGACTCAATTTGGATGGATTCTAGCACATGAACTCACACTTAAGCACCCAAATAGAATACTTTTATGTTTGATCCCTAATTTGAACATAAATGAGAAAACATGCAATTTTGTGCTTTAATAGAGCGAATTAATTCCACTCTTATGTCATTCGATGCCGTGATATAGTTTGTGAGTGATTTCAGGCCTTGAAGGCAAGAATGGATGGCCAAAAATGGAAGAAAGCATGTACAAGAGAGAAAACATGAAGAAAACAAGGAAAAGCACAAACAGCAACGTGTGCGTGCGCACAAGAAGCGTGCGTACGCACAAGACCGCATCAGCCCAGTGTACGTGCACACAAGCCAGCATGCATACGCACAAGAGAGAATCTGCATGCGTGCGTACGCACAAGTACCCGTGCGTACGCACAGGAGCCAAAACAGCAAAGTGTGCGGATGCACACATCTGTGCGTCCGCACAGGACCCAACACGTGATTTCATTAATGAAACACGTGCAGTGCATATTTTGAGGGCTTTTGGCCCATTTTGGAAGGCTGAATTACTGAATTGAAGTGCTATATAAGGGGAGATTCAACACATAACAAAAGAGCTCACTTTTATTTAGGTAGTAGTATTATAGGAAGCTTCCGTAGGAGTAGGAGTAGTGTAGCATTGCTCTCTTAGGGTTTATGCAATCTCAATTGTAGCATTTTATAGCAAGCTTTAATTTTAGATGTTGATCAACTCTTTTGTGAGTACTCTTAATTTCCTCTTTAATTACATTGTCTTTATTTTCATTTCCTCTTAGTTCAAGTGCTTTGTTTATATTTGTAATTTTGAGTTCTTGAAGTTTTAATTGATGAATTTAGTGTTTTATGCTTCCTTTATGCTTGATTGTTTGTTTATATTTGGTTTTGTTGATAGTTGGTTATAGCTTTCCAATTTCCTTCGCAATTTTCCATACTTTACTTTTATGCACACAAGGTGTTTGTGAAAATGCCAACTTTAAGTTTTGAATAGATTTTCACACCTTGGCTTGTGGTTTGAGTTCCTAGGGTACTAGAGTCATAATGTCCAACATTTAGTGGTGATTCTTAGGTAGTTAGTTGACTCTTGTTTCCATTGACGCTAGCTTTTTATCAACTAGTTTGATAAGCTGGTTAAGACTTATGGATTAAGGTCAATTATGCTTGCTTGACTTACTCCTCGATGGTTGGGGTTGACTAGGCGAGATTGACTCATGACAATTACCATAGTTGTGGTTATTGAAATGATAGGACACCTTGGATCCTCATTCCCGAGTCAATGTCTCTTTTATGCATTAACTCACAATTTTGATCATTACTTAGTTCTTTGATTTCTTAGTTCTTTTAATCTTTAATTTCTTCCTCGAAAACCCCTTTTTTGCCTTAACAACCAAGGAAGTAACACTTCAATTGCGTTCCTAGGGAGAACGACCCGGGAGTCTAAACACTCTCAGTTTAAATAGAAATTGTAAACTCTGATCGAGCATCACTTGTCAGTTGAGAGCTATACTTGCAATGACGTTATATGTCTCCTTTACCAAGAAGGAATTCTTAATCAATGGTTTTTCTCGCGTCAATTATCTTCACATAGGGAGCACGTCAAACAAGACTAATCAATCATTTCACAATAACAAACAAGAATTTATCTTATTACGTCATCCCCGACGATGGAGGAAGGTATCATGTTATCCTCGCACTCGGAGAAAATCTAATAAGACTAGCTAATCTCAGTCCAAAAGTCCTAATCAACTTACTAATTGAATTAAAAAGACACAGCTAAAACAGAAAAGGATATATAAAGGTTTCCCTACTAGACCTCTAAGAAACCTGTTCTTAGCAATCTAGGTCACCCGAAGGGATTCGTTGCTAGACCTTCAAAGAACCTGTCCCTGACAACCTAGATTAGAGGGATGAAGTTGAGAAACCACCACACAGAATCACCATAGTGTTGGATCCTTCAATCTTCTTCATGCAACAAGCAAAGCAAATCACTCACCTCACTTAATCACAATAAAGGTTATGTAAATTGTCTCACCAAAGGTGTTTAAATAGGTCCCTAACAAACTAGCTAAAAGATAAGATAACTTAATTTAAATCTCCTGAGGATAAGATTACTAATTTAAATCAGATTTGATATTACTGGATTAGATCAGATTTTATTTAAATTTTAAAATCCTATGGATATGATAACTAATTTAAATCATATTTGATCTTATTAGATTAGATCATATTTGATTTAAATTTAAAATCTCAATAAATACTACTAAGCAAATCAGAAGTAAATCAAATCTTCCAACAATCTCTATCAGCAAAACAAATTAAAATAAATGCCATAAAAAATTCAAAAATTAATAATAATTTATGCTTCCCACTGAATTTGAAAAGAATTATTTGGCTTCTTGCTGTCTTGACTTATCCCAATAGGCCTTGTGAGTTGTCACCATTTTAGTACCACTGTTTTTGAGACGGACTCTTGGTCTTCTTGATGTCCAAGACCGGCATGGTATAATTCTTCTAGTGTTCAAATCCTTAAACATGACGAGATTACTATTCTGTCCCTTAGCTCTAAAATGATGAAAATGACCTCCTGACCACGTATCATCCCAAAAAGATTCGTCCTCGAATCTTGAATGAGAATCTCTTCTTCCCTCCAAGGAATCCAAACCCAATCTCTTGGTTCAAATACCATGGTTTGACGGCTCTTCTCTACCCATTGAATTGTGGCTATGTCCCTCATGTATGCAAGCTCAATCTTTCCAACCATACTATCACCATCTTGTCTAAGTGTGCAATTTGTCTTTCTTCCTTTTCATCCATATTAATGCCTCTATAATTGACCAGTAAATCTACAAAGCCTAGGAAAGTTGATACAAAAACACTAGGAATTTCATGGTTAGATGTATGAGAAACTAAGGAATCTGTGGAATTCAATGATACTAAGGCACTCTTGTCTAGTTGCATATGCTCCATGTCAATGGCCAATTGACCAAATCCTCCATGGTCGCTACTACAAGAAAAAAGGCCTGTTGGCACTCTTTTTTCTTGCCACGCTTTTAAAGCATGCCCAAAAGTTGTCAATGACCATGCTTTTGCGAAGGTGGCCACTAATTTGTGATTCGGCCATGCTTTTTTTTGCCACGCTTGAAAACCGTGGCAATAGAGGAAAATCGGCACGCTTTTTGAGGGTGGCCACTTATTTGAAATTTAAACAATAGCACAGGTGGTGAAACATAAATAGCATAGCATGGGCACAAGTGCTGATTTCCATTCTGCCTTGTGCGTGGGCACAGGCTGAAATGCTTTTCTCCTTTGTATTCTTCATGTTTTCTCCCTTTTTGCATGCTTTCTTCAACTTCTACCAAACCTTCTTGTCTCTAGGACCTGAAATCACTCAACAAATATATCACGACATCGAATGGAATAAAAGTCAGATTAAATTGCTTAATTAAGAACAAAAATGCATGTTTTCACATTTAGGTTCAATATAGGGATCAAACACAAAAGTATGCTATTTTGGTGAATAAGTGTGAGTTTATGTGATGAAATCCATCCAATTACAACCAAAATATATCGTCCAATATGGATTCATCAATTCCCCCACACTTAAACAATAGCATGTCCTCATGCTATCATAATCAAAGAAGGGTAAAAGGGCAAGCAAAGGGTATAGAAAATTGGGCTAAAACCCAACCAAGCATTTTATCAAACACTTGGTAGGTATGAAAAGAAAGCATAGTTAATGACAATAATTAATAAATTCTACAACTACCAAAAGCAAGGAAAACAAGAATAACAACTCAATTAAACAATAAAGAGACATGAAACATAAAATTACATTAAATGTAAATTAAAGTGACAAGAATGCAAATATATAAAAGTGACAAAAATGGAGAAAATGACAAGATAAAGTAATGAAATTAAGACAATAGAACAAGGAAAGGTAGAAGAAACTAGAGTAAAAGAAGAATTAAAAAGGAAAATTACAAGAAAAGTAAACTAAGAACCATAGGTTCTAGAGAGAAGGGGGATCTTCTCTCTCTACAAAAGTGAACTACATGACTAAAATCTAACCCTAATTGCTCCCCTTTCTCCCAGCTTCAATTCAGCATGAAATAACCTTAGAAATGAGTTGGACTGGGTCCTGGAGGCCCAGAATTTGCCCCCAGCGATTTGCATTAATGAGGTCACGTGACGCTTGTCACGCGTGCGCGTGGGCGACGCGTGCGCGTTGCTAACAAAATTCACTCCCACGCATACGCGTATGCGTCGCTTGCAAATCTTCCTTGTGCGTACGCACGCATACTTGTGCGTGCGCACACTTGTTGAAAGGCTCCAAATGCTCATTTCTTCATGAATTCTCATTTTGCATGCTTTTCTCTTCACTTCTTCCTTCCAATACTTGTCGCACGAATTTGAAATCACTCAACAAACATATCAAGGCATCGAATGGAATTAAAGTGAATTAAATTTAGCTATATTAAGGCTTAAAAAACATGTTTTCACAATTAAGCACAAATTTAGGGAGAATTACGAAATCATGCTATTTAAGGGAATAAGTATAGGTTTATGTGATGAAATCCACTCAATTCGAACAAAAAATTATCGTAAAATATAGATTCATCACTTTTTTATTGCCACGCTTAAAAAGTGTTCCCATAGAAAAAAATCGGCACGCTTTTACGAGGATAGCCACTTATTTCAAATTTGGCCATGCTTTTTTTTCATGCTTGAAAAGCGTGACTATAGAAGAATAACAGCACGCTTAAAAAGCGTGACTAGTTTATCTTTCAATGATTACCTTTTTAAAGGATGCCCATATCTTATGTTTATTTTGGCACCCTACAAAAACGTGCCAATAGAGTTCCTCCCCCAAAATTTAATTTCCCACCAATTTTTTTCGCACTTTACTTTTTTTTTCTAAGTTTTCAATTTGGCCAAGTCTCTGGTGACTATGGCTATAGTGGCTAAAAGTGGCTAAGGTCACACTTAAAAGCGTATCCTTTCGCAAAGAAAAGCGTCACCTTATGGAAAAAAGTAAATTAGAAGATTTAAGAGAAGAAATAATTAATCTATCAAAATTAATAGATCAAAAATTAATGATTTTGACCAATGTCAATTGTAATGACACTGAATTCTTAAAATCAATACAAAATGATTTTTCTCAAAATCTTTATTTTACTATAAGTTTTATTGAAGGATTTCAAAAACCCGAAAAAACTTACATTTCACATGGAGTTTCTAAAAAATGTTATCATGGAGAAAATTATCCCCATCTTCATCATACTTTTAATCCACAATTAAATTCTATAATAGATATGCTTGAAGAAATTTTAGTTTCTCAAAAATTTCAGAAAAATAAAGAAAAAGAAGAGCCTAATATAATAAATAAAATTGAACAAATTCTTGATAAACATTTCCAAAAAGAAATTCCTAAGAAAGAAGAAGTCCAAAATAAAATTGATACAACAAATCTAAGGGTTAGACCACCTCTAAAATTATGAATATTGACGAAAAATTAGAAGAAGTTACAATGCTTTTTAAACAATTAAAAATGGCTCAGGAAGATAATTCTATGGAGCAAGGTTTTCAAATTAAAGAAGAACCAGAAATTTCAGAAAGAGAAGAATATGTCTTAGACTATTCAAGTGATGAAGAACCAGTACATCCAGTGCAAGTAAAAGATGAAGCTGGAACATCTAGTAATAATAATCAAACCCAATTTAAATGGGAAACAGGTTTTGAAAATTATGCCTTCAAAAAAGGTTTTATAAGCAAAAATTCGAAGTATATTAAGATACCATCTAAATACGTTCCTAAAATTCAAGAACTAGAAGGAGAAAAAATGCTTGATCTAGATTGCAAAAAGAACGAAAAAGAAATTTTCGAAGATTGGATGAACTCATTTCTATTAGAAGCTTATACAAACCCAAAATTAAACGAATTATCTGAAATGGATATCTGGAATTTCATAGGATTCCATACTAAAGGAACTATAAGAAATTATATGTTATCAATAGATAATAAAATAATAGAAGAATTAGCTGAAAAAACAACAGCTTATGATAAAATAGCACATATAATGAAGGTTCTATACAAAGAATTTTTTGGAAAAAATGTCATAAATCATAGAAAAGAAATTTCTGAAAAAGAGTATTTAGAAGCAAAAAATCATTTGGCCAATATTCAGATATTTGATCTTTGCTATATAGAATCCTATATTTGTGAATATAGAATATATTATTATAAATTAAAAGAAGAAGATAAAAATCATTATCTTAGCATGTATATCACAAAACTTCCATATCCTGCTAATGAAATTATCATGGGAAGATTTATAAGAGAAATAAGTAATAAAACAATTGAAAATAATTTCGGTGGAGCAACATTTGCTATAAGAGAGGAAATAAAAGAACGTTGTATGCAAGAAGCTACTCAGAAAAGATTTAATAATATAATTAGAATTTGTTGTCAAGATAATGAGGAAATTCCTCAAAAATATGGTTCTAATAAAAATATTCGAAAATACCATCCTTATAAAAATATCCAAAGAAAAAGAAAATATCACTTTAGAAAAAGAAAATATTATCCAAATTGGAGAAAAAGAGATATTTTAGGGAAAGAAGTATCAATAAAAAACAAAAGAACTATTGCCCAAATAAAAAAGAAAATTGTAAATGTTTGTATTGTCAAGAAGAAGGACATTATGCAAATGAATGTCCAAAAAAGAAGGATAAAAAAGACCTAACTAAGCAACTGGAAGTTGCAAAAACTTGTTTTATGGAACCTCTAGAAGAATCTGATGATGAGCTAAAATATATTTTTGAATATGTCTCAGAAACAGACTCAGAAACAAACTCAGGAACTGAGTAATAGCGCTACGTTTATTACTGTAAAAATTACAGAAAAATTTATTAATGCCTTTATAGACACAGGGGCAACAAAATGTTTTGCAAGTTCAAATATAAGACTTAATTGGAAAAAGTTAGAAAATCCACTAAGAATTAGAATAGCCGATAAATCTATACACAAAATTAATTTAAAAGCAGAAATGGTTGAAGTCTTCATTCAAAATTACAGATTCATTGTTCCATCTATATATAAATTAGAATCTGGAATAGATCTTATTATAGGAAATAATTTCCTAAAGTTATATCACCCTTTTATCCAAGAATTAACATATATAGTTCTAAAGGCTCCATATGATTCCTCTTTAAATCAAAGGGCAAAATTAATAAAAATCCCAACTACTACTATAAATGAAATTTTAAAATTCAAAATATTTTCTATTTTAGAAGAATGTTATTTAAACTTATATTTCCAGATAAAAAGTCCAAAAAATGACCTTGAGATCAAAATAGAAGAACTTTTAAATGAAGTTTGTGCTGAAAATCCTCTAGATATTAAAAATACAAACAAAGAATTAATAAGCATTAAGCTAAAAGTTCCTACAAGGGAAATAAATGTTCCAAATAGAATTCCTTATTCAGCTAGAGATAAGGAAGAATTTTCATCTGAATGTAAGGATCTTTTGGATAAAGGAATTATAAGACTAAGTAAAAGCCCTCATGCGGCCCCAGCCTTTTATGTTGAAAACAATAACGAAATTAAAAGAGGAAAACGAAGAATGGTTATTAATTATAAAAAAATGAATGAAGCAACCATAGGTGATGCTCATAAGCTCCCAAGAAAAGATTCCATTCTAGAAAAGATCAAAGGAGCAACTTGGTTTTCATCGCTCGATGCAAAATCAGGATATTGGCAACTTCGATTAGACGAAGAAACAAAGAAATTAACTGCTTTTACTTGTCCAACAAAAGAATCAACAGGAGTATTACTCTACGAATGGAATGTCCTACCTTTTGGACTAAAACAAGCTCCAGGTATTTATCAAAGATTTATGGAAGAAAATTTAAAAGATTTAAATGAATTTGTTCTAGTTTACATTGATGATATATTAATCTTTACAAAACAAGATAAAGAAGATCATCTTCAAAAGCTACTAATTGTCTTAGAAAGATGTAAAGAAAAAGGTTTAGTCCTTAGTAAAAAGAAAGCTAAGCTAGCAAAACAAGAAATAGAATTTCTTGGATTAATTCTATCTACTGAAGGGAAGTTAAAACTTCAACCAAATGTACTAGAAAAAGTAGATTTATTTCCTGATAAAATGGAAGATAGAAAACAATTACAAAGATTTTTAGGATGCATAAATTATATTTCTGATCAAGGTTTTTTAAAGAATATAACAGACTATACTAAAAACTTATTTTCAAAAATAAGTATAAAAAAGATTTGGAAATAGGAAGAAAAGGATAGCATGCAGATTCAAAAAATTAAAGAACTTTGTAAAAATCTTCCAGAACTTTATATTCCAGAAGAAGATGACTATTTAATAGTAGAAACAGATGCTTCAGACAAGACCTGGTCAGGCTGTCTAAAAGCTAAAAAAGCTGAAAAAAGCTTGAACAAAGAAAAAGAATCACTAGATTCTAAACATTCCTCAAAAGAATTACTATGCAGATATATCAATGGAACATTTACACCAACAGAACAGAGGTATACTACCCATGAAAAAGAAACTCTAGCAGCAATAAAAACTATTAAGAAATGGAGGATTGATCTACTTCCCAAGGAATTTACATTACGAACAGACTCAAGTTATTTAACAGGTTTTATTAGATACAATTTACAAGCTGATTATAATCATGGTCGTCTGGTAAGATGGCAAATGTTTTTATTACAATACCCGATAAAAATCGAGTACATTAAAGGAAATAAAAATATTATTGCAGATACATTGACAAGAGAATGGAGTTCATTGTCAACACAATGAATCAAGAAATCCAGAAGCTTGAACAAGAGCTTGAAAAGTGCAATCACTGTCAGCAGCTAAGAGCTCAAATTCAATCCATCAAGAAGGCCATGGAAGCCATGAAAGTAACCCAGCAGGTAACATTACCTGCTCCAATACCAATGCTGGCAACACCATCAGAGTTTAGTCAGCTAAGCGTGGTGGACCAGCCACAAAAACCAAAACCAATTTTTTCTGAAAAAATCCCTGAAAATAAAACTCTGGCAGAAATAGTTAAAAAATCAACTCAGGACAAAAAATATTATGTCATCTATAATGGCCCAATGAAAGGAGTCTACGACGATTGGGCTAAAGTAGCCCCATTCACTCACCAGCCCAAAACTATTCACAAAGGAGGATTCTTGACAATAGAAGAAGCAAAAGAATCCCTCAGGGAATATGAAGTGCTCCACCCAGAGCAAATTCTAAGAAGGGCTGAAAAAGCTCCAGCCCAAATCCAAAAGACTCCAGTCCAAGTTCGAACAGGAATGCTGAAAAATATTCCCACAAAGGCCGAATTAAATGACAAGAAAAGGGTCTGCAGATCAAACTGTAGAGAAACCCTTAATCTAGTTCTAAACTGGACTCTAGACAAAAGAGCAATATTGGGATATTATCCCATTAACAAAGAACAGCTAACAAAGCTGGTAATATTTCCAGAGGCTTCACCCTCTGATACATATTAGTTTTTCCAATATGGGTTAATTGATACAATCCTAATTTTTGATAATTTAAATATTATTAAAGAATTTCCTGCAGGTTTTATAGATGCAGTGAAAAAATTTAAAAATATGATTGATACAAGAGAACCAAGGGATATATCCCTAAAATTTACAAGTAGTCAGCCAATCTTCAATGAAGAAGGAGAATGTTTGATCCCAGCATTCCAAGTGGTTTTCATGTCAGTCTTTCCAGGAGATTTTCAACCAATAGAACAAGTGCAAGATTTGGCAATTTATAGCGACGAAGGTAGATTAGCTAGCACATTGGCAAGAGTCTTCGAGAGAGCTCAAAAAATAAACAAAGAATCCAGAACAAGAATAAACTACAAAAGCAGAAACACTCTAATTGTTTCTAGTAAGAAAAACCAAATTGAATCAAGAGAGATGAGACTCCTAGTGGATTTTGAATCAGCGTTTTACAACTTTTCTGGATTACTGGAAAAACTTCCTAACAGGATAAGGAGGAATCTATGCCATTTACTAAAAGACAAAGAAGACCACAAGTGCCAGCTGTGCGCCTCAGAAATGTCTGAAGAAAGCAACAATGCTGAAGACCCCACCCACATGGGAAAAGAAGAGGATGAGACATCTGAGTCATCCATCAACATTATTGTTGAATAATGTAAGAGCTTACGTCACAAAAGCACCAATAATGTAGTTGGTAAAAACTGAGTGCTCAGTGACGCATGCAATGACGTCACAAGAAGGGTAAGGATGGGATTTGTCCATCAGACCCAACCATTATAAATAGAGTGCTAAGTCATTTGATAGGCATCAGAAATCAGAAAGCAGGAAGCTTAGAGTACTCACAGGCCAGGAGGGCGAAGAGGAAGTAGCTGAGGCGATTCTGGAGTCTGATCAAATAGAAAAATAATTATAAGAAACTCCCCTCTGGAGTTAATTTGTAAAATCTCCCCTCTGGAGAAAGAATACCTATTGTAAAATAACATTAAATAAAAGTTCATCTCCAGAAAGGTACATCTTCATCTCAATCTTTTTATATTATGAATTACTTAGAAGATTTAGAAATAACTGAAGAATCTGATTATTATAAAATAACTGCTCTACTTGATAATGAAAAACAAGCTATTTTAAAATCAGAACTAGATCTCAAAGCAAATGAGAATTTCAAACAAAGCTTTTTAAAAGAAATTTTTAATAGAAAAAACATAATATATTATGGAAAAATGCAGTTTGAAGCACCTGTAAAAATAGAATCTGCTAATGGAGAACTTGAAATAGCTCTAATAGATGAAGAACAAATAAACGAACAAATAAAGAAAATTAAAGATCAACAAAAAAGATCTAAGATTGGATGGATTCATATTAGTACTATCCAAGTTTTAGTAAAATCAACATATATGAAAGGAATTAATTCACCAATAAGTTTAGCAATTTGTGATAAAAAAAATTATTGATCCCACAGATCAAATAATTGGAATTATTCATGGAAATTTGGCAAATGTAAATGTTAAATTTAATACCCATATTGGATATGCCATCCCCTTATCAACAAAGAATTTTGATAGATCCATAAGCTTAGCTTATAAGTTTCATAAACAAAGTTTAATGGAACAAAACGACGAACCCTTTTCAATTACATATGCAATAAACTATGCATTAACCAATAGTCATCATAGTATAGAATTTAAAAACAAAGAAGGAATTTATATTGATGATTTATTCCAAAAGGTTGTTAAAACTGAAACACCAAAACGCAAGCCTATTGAAAAACCAGTTTTATTATTAAGAGAACCATCAAGAAAATCGTGTTCCTCTAGTTTTAGAATAAGAGAATCTAAAATCAATAGTCCTTTAAGTCTATCCCATTTAAAAAATGATGACAAAGATTCTGAAATAAGAGAATTAACAAAAAAGATTGAAACTTTAAATGAAACTTTAAAAAACAAACTATGACAATAAATAAAGAAGAAATATATGTGTCTTATCAAAATAAGAAACAAGAACTCTTTGAAAGAGAAAATCATTTAACATATTTAAGGTTTTCTGAAATAAATCAAAGAGCTTTCGAAGCTCTAGTATTACTTTATAATAATCTGAAAAAAGAAGTCGAAAATCTGGAAAGAATAATAGAATCTTTAGAAAATAACAATGAAGCTATGGCAGAAGATGCAGAAATTTTAATATGAAAGATTTTCAAAAAAGTCTTATTTCTTTAAAAACAATTAAAAGAAATATGAAAACAAGAATAATGGCTATAACCATGAAAATAAAAAATTTGACAACTGAATCTTTAGATTTAGAAGCAGAAATCAAAAGGATAAATAAAAAGATGATTAAAACAAGAAAATTAATACAACGTTTTAAAACTAAAAAATCAATCAAAAATCTAAAAGAAAATATCAAGAATAAACAGATTTATCGTGCTCGTAGATTGCATTATCTTCACATACAAAATATGATTGCATTACAAGCTTTTGAATCAAGAATACATGTTCAAAATATTCAAGTTATACAACCTCTACAGGTTGAACCCCTAGAACAAGTACAAATTGAATCTGAACAAGAATTACAAGTACCTTTATCACCTTTACAAAATCCCATAATCTAAAAAACATATAAAATGCCCGGTTTAGCAAATCAAACATTACAAGATTTAAAAAATGATTTAGATCTTCAGAAAAGTCAAAAAAGATATTATGAAGTAAGATTACAGAATAGTAATATTTACACAAGAAATAGAGAAGAAGTAGAACAATTCTGTAAAAATTGTATAGAATGAATAACAAAAGAAATAGAAAAGTTGTTAAAAGAAATAGAAGAATTTAATAATGCAAACCCAACCCAAGAAAGATATTTTAAAAATTAAATTTTCTAATATGAGCAAAATAGAATTTTTATTTGCAAAAATTAAAACATTAAATGGTAAAATTGGTATCAGAGCCAAGTTAACGATTAAAGGAAACATTTTCTCTTTAAGTAACACTTTTAGTGATACGCTTTCAGTTGCCAAATAGCCACAACTAATTGGTAAACCTATTTGTGGTCACCATAGCCATGCAAACAATAAGCCACCACAGAAGGCACCTTTCAATTTTAATCCTAAAACGGATAACATCTCATTAGTTTTACAATGTTACCAAATTTACTTTTAACCCTAAAAGTGAAGTCGCGCCATCATCTTCATCTTCACCTTCGAATCCTGCCTTCATCGTTCATCGTCATCTTCAACGTTCATCTTCATTGCACCCAGCCTTCATCGTCTTCATCGTCATCTGTGTAATTAGGCAATGATCGTCGCACCCATGCCCTTCCTCTAACTCTCGCACCCGACCCTCCCTCTGTCGAACCCTATAGCTATTTCTCAACCCTCGCACCCAACCCTCGCCCATCAATGCATCCCTCGTTGGCCCTCTGTCTATCGCACAATCAACACATCGGCATGGCCTCCTACTCCCTCAGCGGTATCTCTCTCGTAAACCGTCTTTGGATTCGGAACCCTCAATCGTTGGCCCTCTGTCTGTCGCACCATCAACACATTGGCATGGCCTCCTACTCCCTCAGTGCAGCGGTCTCTCTCTCTCGCAAACCCTCGTTTGATTCGGAACACTCAATCGTTGCTGTCTCTCCCTCAATCGGCACCGTAAGCACTGGTAAGTCTTTCTTCCCTCTGATTCTCCATTCTTCTGTTTCTCTGTTCCACTATTTTGGACTACTGAGAATTTCAGGTCCTTTCCTTTTTTCGCTTCACTTGTTTATCTGGTTTTGAAATTGAAAATATAGGAATAGGAGTAAGATTCTTGGGAAGTTTATAATTCTGAAATATTATACTGTTGCTTTGGAGTGTAACCTAAAAGTACTACGGGATTCTTCAAGTCTCCTCTGCAATTTTTTTTATTTTATTTTTTAAAAAGATTCCTTTATATCCTTTAGTTGAGAGCAACATGGCAATGGTAATAATAGTAATGATGAGAATCAATGAGGAAGTTAATATATAGTAGTTAAGTTGGTATGACCTTCTAGGAACTAGAGAACCCAGATATATAAAATAAAATAGAATTATTCATGATCATTCTTTTGAAACCGAAAAGATCTTATTAACCTATATGAAGTTACTCTTTTCTGGCGGAAGTATTTCCTTAATTTTAATTTTCTACAATCTTGATCATACTTTGTATGTTTAAACTTGATGCTATTGGTAAATGATTCTTGGTGGCGAATTCAGTATGTTAATGGTTTCAGAATATTTTCATACTATTATTTTGATTGCTACTTAAGAGCAGGAATTGGAAAGCGTACTCTAAAAGACTTGCCATTGTTTTTCTTCGTTGATGTGCTCTTAATGTTTCATTTTTTCAATGTTAAAACTTAATTTTATGTATTATATTTAACTCAGATACACGGATCATCCAAGACATATTAACAGAAAGAGAAGGCGTCACTCCTTTGCATTTATTATGTCAATTTGGTGTACCTGATAGCTTTGTTCCTCTATATTTTTTGCTTGTAGCCTGTCTAGATTCTATTGAAGATGTTAATGTGAGAAATGAGACTTGAAAGCCTTTCGAGTAGTGCTTGGCTGGCTTAAGCGGAAGGATTCAGCTGGCAACACTCCATCTGAAAACTCCATCTGAAGTCTGATTCTTTAGAACACTCCATCTTGAACTGGAAGGATTCAGCTGGGAACACCATTTTGCACAGAGCAACACTCAATGATAACAATCAGGTATTTGTGACTACTTACATATACATCTGAAAAAGAAAAAAAGAAATTTGAATCTGAAAATTGTTTGTTATTTATTATTATTATTATTATTGCAACATTAGTTGAGTATTGTCTTTGAAGTTCTTTCTGAAAACTTATTTAAATGCAGCACTAGCTTAGGGTTCTTTTCTGCACATTTTTTATTTTCGGTATATGATGATGATATGATTGTTGCTTGTGGAGATGAGAGTTGTGTTCTGTGTTCCAAGTTATTTAAGTTATTTTGTATTGTTGGAAATATAGTTAGCTGAAATGCATTTGTTATTTGAATTGAAGAAAACTAAAATAAAAAGAAGGAAAATAGTTTGGCCTTTAACTAATTATGATTTACAGTGTCACTATAGCTATAGTGCTTGCGGACTTGGCTCTGATGCAACAGACAAGCTTGTACACTTGGTGTAGGAGGTACAGCATAGTACTGCCTCTAAAGCAGAAGACACATTATGTGGAGCAAAGATCACTGGTGGAGGTTCTGGTGGACCGTTTGTGTAATTGGTAGAAACTGTCTCAAGAGCGGTGAACAAATTATTGAGGTATCTTAGTTTAAAATTTTATTATGAATATGGCTGCATTTGGGTAAAATTTTATTTGTGTGTGTGTAATTTATGACAAAAAAGAATTATATTGCTACAATCTGCATACAAAAAAAAGCCCAGATACAATTTGGAACTGTCACTATGTGTAATTATGTCGAACAAGAATTTCGCAGGTCAAAATCTTTTGATTGGTGCCTCATCTCATATACATTAGAATTCCTTAAATAATGAGGCTTGTTAAATTTAGGTCCTCTGCATTCACTGAACATGAAGCTTACCTATTTTTGAACAAGTTTGTGCACCTTAAATAAGAGAATAACATTCCATACCAAAGCAATAACATTAGCAACAAGGAACTGAAATCATTTCCACATGCTTTTTTAATCTCAGCAGTAGAAAATGTAGCAAATCTAAGAACATTGAAGAAAACTTTTATGTGCTACAGCCAATGAAAACTGTTTGGGAAAAATTCACTACGTTAAGTGTCAAAATTTTGATAACTCCAATTTCAGACACATGATAATTCCTCAATGAAACTAATTCAAGAATAATGGTATATTGATATCATGCTGATTTGCGTTCATTATGCCAGGGGTACTGAGGCAGCTTAAGCCCCAAGTTGAAACAAGCATATGTCATTAACAAGGCAGACCAACCTCTAAACCCTGCTGATACAAGATGATTAATGGTGTTATTTCCTTGTGTTTCAGACTCTCTAGATATCAAATTACAGACCATCCAGCAGTTTGAAGATTAAGGTATAATCTTAACAAAAGCCTGAGCTTTAAATTCTTAGTCTCTTTGATACAGTTGCTAATGTTGTCATTTTGAACCCTATATCAAGAGTGAAAACACCAAACTTTGAGTACCTAGTATATATTAGTAACTAATATCAGTTGTTGTAACAAGCCACCAATACCAGATTGCTGTAGGCCAAGGTTGGCAATCCGGCCGCCATCGGGTGTTGGTCAAAGGTAATTCAAATAATTGATTCACTGCATACATTCCATTTCATTGGTGTAGCTGAAATATATGCTTATTTGAATTGTGACTATTCGATGAAAAAGTATAGGGAACCAACTTTAGGGTTTAAGATTTATAAATTAGAGTGCAAGGTTACAGGTTTATAATTTAAGGTATAAAGTTTAAAATAAGTAAAATAATTTTAGATAGTGCTGCTGCTGGATCTGGTATTCCTGAAATCAAGGGTTACTTAAATGGTGACTTAGACTTTTCAACTGTTTCTGGGGTTATTGGGTTGAAATTTTGTCCAGCTTGCGCAAAAATCCTTCGTATGATGATAGTGTGGATGCTGAATAATGTTCAGGGGTTGATATTGGGTTTCTTCTTTTGAGAACTTTGATTGGAAAGGTCAGAAGGCTGCATTGATTATTTTGCTTTTTTAAGTTTTAGAAATGCATGGCTGTTTATTAAATGCAAGAATTCTTCTTATGTTCAGATATTTGGCAGCATTGGATCAGTGGGAGGAGGCCTTGCTTTAGGTAAAGAGGGTCCTCTTGTCCATACTGGTGCTTGTATTGCTTCTTTGCTTGGACAAGTATGTACTACTCAGTATTTGGTAGTATCTAAATTGTATGTTAAAGGTACAATATGCGCATAGTATGTGTTAGATCTTTCAGTATGTCGTTTCAATGCTTTGTTTCCTTAAATAAAGAGACTAAAATGCGGCGGCAACATCACATAAAGTGTCCATTGTATTTTAACTGACCATTTAAATGAACCTTGCTTTATAATTTATTAACACTTGCACATTATATTACCTGAATTATCCTCTGTGCTTCTGTGCATTACTTTTTTAAGACTAGTTTTGTGTGATTTTCACTGAATATGTATTTTATATGGAAGAAACTAATAAAATCTGCTGGTGTCATGTCTTGAGTAGGGTGGTTCCACTAAGTATCATATAAAATTCAAGATGGTTTCAGGTATTGAGAAGTGCTCGAGATCGTCGAGATTTGGTAACCTGTGGGTGTGCAGCAGGAGTTGCTGCTGCATTTAGAGCTCCTGTTGGTGGTGTATTGTTTGCATTGGAAGAGGTAACATCTTGGTAAGGAATTCTTAGTGACATGGCTCTTTTTTATTAGAAGGGGAAACGTGGTGAATCATTTATCATATATATTTTTGTTTTGATTTGTTTCCTATGCTCTTGAAGGTGGAGGAATCAACTTATGTGGCGTGTCTTCTTTACTTCTGCAATTGTTGCTGTTGTAGTGCGAACTGCAATGGGATGGTGTAAGAATGGAAATTGCGGATATTTTGGGTCTGGCAGATTCATAATATGGGATATATATCAGAGTAAAGATCTGTGCTTTTACCTTTTTCACTGCCAGTTGAGCATTAAGGTTTTATTTTTGTCCTCTTCCCTTGACTGGTTTTATTTTTAGTGGTCAAGAGGATTATTCCTTTGTAGAGATATTGCCAATGGCTATTATTGGGGTTATTGGAGGCCTACTAGGTTGGAGTTTTCACCTTTGTTTTGCACTTCAATGTATCATGAATTTTTTACATTTTGTAACTAAATATAAGGAAATAGATGTGACACTTGGAATTATAATTCTTATTTTGTTCTTATGACTTTGATTTTTGGTACTTTGTGATCAAAGTCTACTTTTGTGGTGACAAGTTTAAATATAAGATTTTTTTATGGGGAAGTTTATATATATGTTGGATTGGTTAATATATACAATGTAAAATTAGTCTATGATTTTAAAATTATATATGAATTTTGCACAAAATAAATGAAAAAAATGTTTGACCTAATTTATTGGCACGCTTTAAAAGTGTACCCATATTCTCATTTATTGGCACGCTTTAAAAGTGTACCCATATTCTCATTTATTGGCACGCTTCATAAGCATACCTGTATCTTTCTATAGTCATAAATAGCCACACTTACCAAGCATAGCCATACATCACCCTATTAGCACGTTGAAAATGTGTAACCATATTTTACTCTATCGGCACGCTTTAAAAGCGTAAGCAAAACAAACAATCTAGACACTTTAGAAGCGTGGTGATATGTGAATTTTTCGGTATGCTTTTCAACCCTAGCTATAGGTTAACACCTATGGCTACGCTTTTAAGCGTGGCAAGACATATAAGCGTGGCAAAAAAGAAAGTGTGCCGATAGATCCACAAAAGTGTGGCGATAGAGTAACCGGTACGGTTGCAGATGTGACCCTTTTAAAAGCATACCGATAAACTCAAAAAACATGGCGTAAAGCTATCGGTATGCTTTTAAGCACTTTTCGGCATGCTTTAAAAGCGTGGAAGAAAGCTTATTTTCTTGTAGTGCATGCATAACAGTAGCGTTGTACTTTATCTGCAAGTTCTTCGCGTAATCCAAACAAAAATCGTTCCATAAGATACAAAACTCGTTGTGGTACTCCATCACTGATTGTGAACCTTGTTGTAGCTTACAAAATTTTCCAAAAAATTCATTGTGGTATGATAATGGCACAAATTGGCTCCACATGATTTTCTTCATCCTCTCCCAACTGCAAATTGGGCTTTTTCCGTACCGTCTTTTAGATCTTCCTAATTTAGTCCACTATATACGGGCATCATCAGAAAAATTAGCTTGTACCAGTGGATCCTTCTTTTCATCTAAAATGATACAATTTGCAAAAATTGACTCTACCTTCCTTTCCCACTGAAATAAGCTTCAGGATCATTCCTCCCATTTTTGCATATGAGATTCCTTCATCATCACTATCGTAATACTCGATCATTTTTTTTTTACTCTTTTTTTTGTGGACTCTAAAGTGAATTTGCAGAAATTAAAGAGAAAAAAAAAGAAACTAAACAAGACCCATGGAACGTGTAGATAAATAAAAAATTACCTACGACCTGTAACTGATACCAGATGATAAGAAAATTAGAACCAAGGATAAAGGGATAAGAAAAAGATAGAGAAAAGACGCAACAAAAAAGACACACTCGAAACATAAAAGGATGTATAAATGTTTGCTTACTAGACCTTGAAAGAACCTGTTCTTGACAACCTAGATCAGAGGAATGAAGTTAAAGAAACCACCACGCAGAATCACCATAGAGTTGGATCCTTCAATCTTCTTCATGCAACAAGCGAAGCAAATCACTCACCTCACTTAATCACACTAAAAAAACGTGCATAAAGCACTAAGGAAATTTTATTCATCAAAAGTTATGTAAATTGTATCACCAAAGTTATTTAAATAGGTCCCTAACAAACTAGCTAAAAGATAAGATAAGATAACTTAATCTAAATCTCCTAAGGATAAGATAACTAATTTAAATAAGATTTGATCTTATTGGATTAGATCATAGTTTATTTAAATTTTAAAATCCTAAAGATATGATGACTAATGTAAATCAAATTTGATCTTATTAGATTAGATCAGATTTGATTTAAATTTAAAATCCCTAAAAATACTACTAAACAAATCAGAAGTAAATCAAATCTTCCAACAAACTTTATCAGCAAAACAAATTAAAATAACAATTTTAGCTTCCCACTTAATTTGAAAAGCATTTTTGGGCTTCTTGTTGTCTTGACTTAGCCCAATGGGCCTTATGGGTTGTCGCCATTTCAGCACCACTGTTTTTGAGATGGACTCTTGGTCTTCTTGATGTCCAAGACCGTCATGGTATAGTTCTTCTAGTATTCAGATCTTTGACCGTGACGAGATTACCATGCTGTCTCTTAACTCTAAAATGACAAAAATGCCCTCCTGACCAAGTATCAAATTCTCTCAAAAGGAATCTTGTTGCAAGTATAGTTCTAAACCAACAAATGATCCCAATCAGAGTTTAGTTTGTTTGTCACAAATTCAGTTAAAATAACTGAGAGTTTTAAATCTCGGGCCATTGATAGACCATTATTTTATGATTTATATTGTGTTTAATTGAGTGGTTTTATCAAGTCTTCACCCACTTATTCATATGATTTGCATGTATTTACAATTCCTTCCCAAAAATTGTCCATGGGTGAAAACTTGCTTCCTAGAGATCTTTTAATTATGTATTTTTGTTCTCCTTTGTACCATTCGATGCCGTGATCCGTGTGTTAAGTGTTTCAAGCCTCATAGGGTAGGAATGGCTTAGCGAATTGAGAGGAAGCTGGCAAGGAGATGACCAGCAAACACCGACGTGAGCGCATGGCCCACGTGAGCGCGCGGAATGGAGAATTCACAAGCGACGCGAATGCGTGCCTAACGCAATCGCGTAGATCGGAGTCTGCACGAACGACGCGAATGCGTGACAAGGAAAACCGCTGAATAACGCGAACGCGTGGACGACGCGTACGCGTGACCTGCGCGATCTGCAGAAATTACAGAATACACTGGAGACAATTGTGGGCCGCGTTTTAACCTAATTTTCGGCCCAGAAACATAGAATAAAGCAAGGGAACATGCAGAAACTCAAATCACATCGACACACATTCATTTACATTGATATTAGGATAGTTTTATATCTGAATCTTACTACTCTTTTAGGTTTTCTCTATGTTGATAGGATTTTAGTTTATTGCTTTTGCTTTGGATATTGAAGAGCCATTACCTCCGTGGAAGTACTATTCTAGTTTGTTTCCCTATTCTCCTACTCTTTTGGTTATTTATTATTCCTGTTCAGATACTTATGTTACGTTTGGATTTATCAATACAATTCACTATCTTTTCCCTTAATCAATTTTCAATCCTTATTTTATTTATCATGTTTTCTTCTACTATTTCTGCAAGCGTTTTATTCTTGTCAATGGAGTAGAAATTCCACTTGACATGGGGGTTAATTAAGAGAAGACACTTGAGTTAGAATGCTCAAGTGCTTAGTTAAATTGGGTGCTGTTAGCTAATTCTATACCTACTAACGCTAAGTCTCTCCAAGGGAGAGAACTAGGAATTGTGGGTGAGAGTTAGTTTGATCACCATACTTTCTCTTACTTAGTAAGGGTTAATCGAGTGAGAACAACAACCTCTCTACACTACACTTGAGAAGATCCCAACAAGGATAGAAATTCCAGTTAATTATTCCCCCAGTCAAGGCCTTTCATTTAAAGTATCAATAACTATTCTTAGTTTATTTTTAATTACTCATTATCAAAACCCAATTTTTCTGAAAACCCCTAGTTAATAAAATAGCACTTTTTCCTGCAACTCGTTGGGAGACGACCTGGGACTCATACTCCCAGTATTTTTATTTCTAAAAATTGTGACAACCCCTTTTAAATTGGTGAGGCAGATTTTAGCTGGTTAAGAGCTATACGTGCAACGCTGTTCTCTTAATTGGAATCTCTTAATTGGTTAACTTCTACCACGCATCAGCCATCTCTCAAAGCAATTGCATTGAGGTGTGTGTATCATTGGTTATGAGAAAAAGGGGTTTTAAAAGCAAAAGACGAGAAATTAAATTGCAAGAAAGTAAAGAGCAAGCAAAGAAATTCAAGTACTAAACGACATCATGGCAAGGATTGAGAGTTAAGGTTCCCTATCAAAGTCATTGACCACAAACATGGTAATTAAGAAGAGAATCCCACTTCGTCATCCCTAAGCATTGGGGGAAAGTTAAATAGGCATAATTGATCTTAATTCACAAGTCCTAGCTAACTCACTAATTAGACATAGTGAAAGACTAGTGTCAATGGAAACAAAACTAACTATCAACCCTGAATTACCAATCAGTATTGGACATCAATGACTCAAGGTAACCTAAATTCTCAATTTCAAGCCAAGAATACAAAATTTTACTCTAAAAGTAAAGAAGGCATTTTAGCAAACACTTAGCAGGCATAAAATGCAAACTTGGTAAATTGCAAGAATTAATAAAAATCTATAACTAACCAAAGCAAGAAAACAATAATAGAAAAATCAAAAGAACATCAATAAATATAAAAACATCAAATTGTATTAAAAGTAAACAAGAATTCAACAAGTGTCCATAAACTAAAATTGACAAAAATAAAGAAACTAACAAGTAAAACTAAGTGAGTTAAGATAATTGAATAAGAAAATATAAAGGAAATTACACTAGAACAAGAATTAAAACCTAAATCTGAGAAGAAACTAAACTAAAAATCCTAAATTATAGAGAAAAGTTGGAGCTTCTCCCTCTAGAATTGACCTAAAATATCATTCTAAACTACTACTATCCTCCTTGGTTGATTTCCTTGAGTCTTGTCTCCATATGCATTAGAAATGAGTTAGATTGGGCCAAATTGGGCCTGAAATCACGATCCATGTGCCGCCACTCGTGCATGTGCACAAGCCATGCGCTGATGCGCATGCTCAAATTAAGGAGATGCATACGCATAGGGCATGCGTATGTACGACCATGAAAATATCCAATCTTCATTTCTTTATGAATTCTCCACCTTTACATATTTTTTCTTCATTTCTTCAAGCCATCATTGCCTTCTAAACCTTAAATCACTCAAACAAACACATCAAGGTATTGAATAGAATAAAAGTGAATTAAATTTGACAATTTTCAAGCGTAAAAAAATATATTTTTCATAGTTAAGCACAATTAGAAAAAAATTCACAAAACTTTGTATTTTTATGAATAAATGCAAGATAAGTTGATAAATTTCACTCTTTTTAACCCAAAATTCATCATAAAATAGGGATTTATCAGGCATGTTCAAACATTCTGAATTTATTGAGTTCTTACGAACGCATCAGTAGTCAGAGGGTGAATCTTAATAAGTCTGCTGTATTATTTAGCCACAATACTCCCACTACTAGTCATGCATAACTGGCTAACTCTATGAATATTGATCACATTGGGGCCCATGACAGATATCTTGGTTTGCCTTCTATAGACTCTAAATTGAAAAAGGCTTCTTTCAGTATGATCAAAGAGAAGGTTCAGAAAAGAATCCAAAGGTGGAAGAGCAATCTTCTATCTTCGGGTGGTAGATAGATATTGCTTAAGACAGTGAGTGAAACTATTCCTATTTATACATTGTCTTGTTTCAACTTCCCTAATGGTTTAATTTCATAAATTCACTCTCTACTTTCTCAGTTCTAGTGGGGACAAAAAAGTTTTGAAAGGCAGATTGTTTGGATTAGTTAGGACACTATGACTCGTCTAAGAAGAGAAGGATGGCTTGGATTTAAGGATATTAGAATTCAGAAAGTGGCGCTATTTGACAAACAGTTTTGACGACTTGTAACACGGCTTACTTCTCTATTATCCAAAATCCTAAGAGGTAAATACTTTAGCAATGGTAATTCTATAACTGCAGAAATTGGAGTCTTACCTTCTTGGGATGGAGGAGCATACTAGAAGGCCGAAAGATTGTTGAAAAATGTCTTAATTGGGCTGTGGGTACTGGAGAACATATTCAAACCTTTGAGGATCCTTGGCTGCCTCCTTCGTATCCTTTAATGATTTCTAAAATGCCAAATAGACAGGTTATTTTCGAAAGTTAAAGACTTAATTAATGAAAATAGGAATCAAATCATAATCTCATCCAGGAATTATTTTTCCAAGATATTGCAGATAGAATTTTGTCAGTTAAAATTCATCAAAGTAGGGACGAATTGCAATGGGATTTGAACAAATCCAAGCATTATGATACAGTTTCAGGTTACAAAATTGGCTATTTATTTCACCATCTGCCTCTAGAACTTTGCTGTAATTAAATGCAGCAAAAAAAGCCGTGGATTGAACTATAGAAGTGGAACTTGCCGAATAAAATTAAGCTCTTTATTTGGAAAGCTCTCCATGGTCGCTTTTCGGTGGTTGCTCAGATTTACCGCTGCTTCTTATCTACATCGCTAATATGCCCCTGCTGTCATGAAGCAATAGAAATAATCACTCATTGTTTAATCGACTACTCTAGAATTAAAGAAGTATGGTCTCAGAGTTACTTCCATGACTGTCTTTTCCCTCAGAGTCCTAACGGTTTTTGGACATGGTGGACTGCATCAACAGAGCTACTTCACCTATTAAAGAATGCTAACCGAAATTCTCAATTACTTGCCATCATTTGCTAGAACTGTTGGAAAGCTTACAACTAGTTAGTCTTTGAAGGTTTTATTTTAGTGCCGCCTGCCATTCTTGCAAGCTCTGTCATGTTGTTCCCTGAAATCCAAAAGACTCCCATTTTAGATTGTCATCTTCATGAGGCAAACTTTAAGTTTCATTCAATTCGACTTATCATTTTTTCTTCTTTTAGATTCTTCTTAGTTTTTCGACCTTACACCATAGAATGAATACCATCAATGTATTGTTTTGAGAAATTCCCACTTTTTATTATACTGTCTAATTTTTGAACATCTTTATATTTTATTTATCAATAATTAATAAAATATAACCTACTACTTTTTAAAAAGAAAACATATATCCTATTTACAAAATAAAATTAAATCACAATTCCACTGTGAACTTTTTTTTTTTAAAATCCACGAGACTTCGATTTTAGTGATCCTTGAGACCCTCAACGTTGAGCAATGAGCAATAAAGGCTCTTTGTGTTGATAATTCAGGATCATGTCAAATGAAGATCCTTGGCAAGTTGGCAACCAACCTTTTTTTTGCCTTAGTTGGACGGGCTTAGTTGGACGGGCCATTGTTGGAACTGGAGCGGCGACAATCAAGCTTATCCGCCGGCTTAATTATGGAACCTGCATCTTAAACTATTCAGATTACAATGCATGCTTTATAGGAATAGATGGAAAATATAGAATTGAGTAAACATTTTTGTAACTTTATTTGTTTATTGGATTAAGTTTCTTTAAAGTTAAAAAAATTAGTAAAATAAAAAAATGAGAGTTTAATTATATTTGAATTAAAGTAGTATGACTTACACATAATAAAAATTATAAATTCAATTATAATTAATTATTTATTTTATTAGTTTACAATTTTTTTCCGTTTATTCTTTAAGAGAAATTATTTTCCTAATCATTCTCCTA
Source organism: Arachis hypogaea (assembly GCF_003086295.3). NCBI lineage: Eukaryota > Viridiplantae > Streptophyta > Magnoliopsida > Fabales > Fabaceae > Arachis > Arachis hypogaea. The sequence goes on along the minus strand of NC_092039.1, from coordinate 51,950,721 downwards.
ATAACTAAACTAGAAAATAATTGATTTTCTTTCAAGAGTATCCACTGTTCTTTATAAATTATGGTATCTACTTATATTTTTTCTTTTTGATATAAAGGTTTTTTTAGTGTGTATGTACAATACACTTTTAGACCCTACACCACCATAATAGTTTTAATAGTTAAAATTTGGAAAATATAATAAAATTATTGTAAGGGTCTAGATTGACTTCCAAAAGATTTTAGATTGAATATTTTGGTTTCCAATAAATTTTTATTATTCTAAAAGTCTTAATTTCTTATATAATACTTATCAAATAATAAAGATTTATTAAACACTAAAATATTCTGTCTAAATTTCGTTAGACCATATAGTTATCCTTAAATTTCAAACTTACATGTTTTTAATGTCAATGTGCCAAAAGATATACACTTCCAAAATGGATTTCTTTTCCCAAAATGTGAAATTACATTCGGGAAAGTGCTGGTAAAGTTTGATTTCTCTTTGCAAAAATCTCTTTTCTATTCAACTTTAGTTATATGCCCCCCTTAATAAGATAGAAAGGTAGGTTGACATGTCGGTAAATAAGTCTGCTCAAATAATACACCTTTGCAAGAATTTTCCATTTGCTGCTTCATTTGTAGTTTTGAAACTTCTCCCCTTTTTTTCTTTTTTAATACCATTTTTTTCCGTTGTCATTAATCTTTTTCGTTTATGTTGCAAAGGAAACCAAAAAACTGGACTTGGATTAAAATTAAATTTCTTTGAACTTAAGCAACAACAACATACTTTATACTTTCACATTTCTTTTTCTTTTCTTTGTATAAAGAAGAACCATATATAATAAGAAAGAACCAATAACTCATCTGAAAGTGAGGGGAAAGAAAGAAAGGAAAAAAAAACAAGAGAGTTCAGTCTAATGCACAATAATCGTTCAAAGCAGATTCAATGTTCAAACCATAAATGACTATCCAAATTAAATTACCAACAACTTAATTTATATATTAGCTTTAATTTACAATAATCCAAACAAATTTGTGGTGTCCTTTTTCCTCTTAATTGTTATGCTCACAAGCTATACATGTTAAAATATTCTGAAAATTCTGATGCTCAATTTCTCTGTTTTCTTCTTTAATTTTCCTCTGCTTTTGTCCTTCCCCTGAATAATAACAAAAATCACTGACACAACAGAAGATTCTCCTCCTCATCATATACAACAAAATCTCCAGTAATGATAATCATCAATTATATACTATTAGAAATTTGAATAACCACTAATATATATAAAAATTCTCATCTGAAGTAGTAATATAAAAGTCTTATGATTACATAATAATAATAATAATAATAATAATAATAATAATAATAATAATAATAATAATAATAATAAAAGTATTATAGCAAATAAAAAAAACTAGTAGAAGAAATTGCAACAATGATCATCACTGTCCATTTTTGCGTAGTAGCCAATGAAGAAGAAGAAGAGTCTTCTGGCTTGTGAGGTGGCTTTCTATAGTAGAATGGAAAGTAAGGTAGAATAGGGTCCGGTGGTGGTGGAGTAGCGCCACCATAACCGCCGCTGCTGTCGCCGCCATCTCCGCCACCATAAGGTGGTGTAGGGTTATAAGGGTAATTATTGTTATTATTCCCGCCAGAAGGTGGTGGATATCCGTAACCGGTACCGGATTGCGGTGGTGCCGGCGGTGCTGTAGGGGTTGTAGGAGTAGTAGTGCCGGTGCCGCCGCCAGGAGCGGTGGGTGGAGGGTAACATGGATAGGGACAAGGATCGTCGGTTCTTGTGGTGGTCGGAAAACTGATGAGGAGTGTTATGGTTATTGGGAGAAAGAAGAGAATGGTGGAGGACATGTTTGGATGGAAGAAAAAGAAAAAGAGAGGAATTACTAAAATTTTAGAAAGGGGTGATAAATGGAGATGAAAGGGTAAGGTGGTGGTGGTGGTTGTGTGAGTGATGTATATGGGGGGTGTGGTGGTGTCTCTTATTAGAAAGCTACGTGTGTTTTTGTCACATCTTAATAATAATGATGAAATTATGAGCAGGGGTATGCATTCAAAATAAATGGAAATATAATAAAGTTTTAGCTATTGTGTTAGTGAATATATAGTTGTGTTGATTGGTGATAAATGATCATCACAATGGAGAAGTCAAAGCAGGGCTTCAGTGCAATTAGAAATTTCTGGTCTGAGTGTGACTATAAGCTACTTAGATGGCTTTTGGTTTAATTGCATTTATTCGGACAGATAGATGAGAAACATTAATCCTGATTTTGGATATTGTCTTTCAGTTTATTTTTTATGTATAGGAATGGTGTAAAACGTCTTATACGATTGGTCAGTTATATTTATTATTTAAGATGAGTATTCACATTAATAATATTAAAAATAATTATTTTTGTTGATTGGACGTTACATAATTAATATATATTTATATAAAATTATTTTATATTTACAGTATATTAAAATTAAATTTTATTTTTTAGATATAAATTTAATCTTTTTAGTATGAAAATAGAAATAGAAATCCATTTACCTAATTTAATTTTCTGTTTTATATAAACATTTTTTTTTATGTTTTTATACTTTTAAAAGTGAAAACATAGAATATCTATACGTAAGTTGAATAGTTAAATAATTAAAAAAAAACCTTTTTTTGGGTATTTTTGAACCATTTCTTAACAAATGTCTTAATTATAAGCCAAATTCTCAAAAAATAAAAGAGTACTAAAAAATAAATTTTAAAGAAGAGAAAGCACAGTATAGTTTTTGTTGGCAAAGAATAACAATGAATTGCACATGACATATCCTTAAAATAACAAGTAATAAGGTTGAATTAAGCTACAATAGAACTCTGGTCTCAAATGATGACGATGATTGAGAGTGACTGTATATATAGTACTCTGGTATACTATTAGGGAGGATAACGTAAACGGGATTATATCCCCTTGGATGATTGTTGCTTCAAACAAAAAAATAATATGGATATATATATATATAATTAAAATAAGTATTTTATATTAATATACAATATGTTAGAATGTTTGTTTATTTTTTAAATTATATTGTATATTTCATTTAAAATTTGATAATTTGACTTTACCTAGTTATAATATATTATTATATGAGATAATTAAAAACATTAAATTTATTTTAGGTATGTTAAATTTTATTTAATTTTATTAATAAACATAGTAATTCATGTGGAAATCCATGGAATTATATTTTTTTTTCGTTAAAAATGAAATGGAGAGAAATTTTCGCTTATGAAAAAACAGATCCAACCGGTAAAAAGTTTTATAGCGTGGGATGAAAGCGTTGAAAAGGATTGTTCCCAATCTCCGCTCCCTTACATTATTACGTTAATTATTTTTTTTTTATAATAGATGAAGTTGTATAATACGCTAATATGAATTAAATTAGTATATTTTATCAATACAATGACAGTAAATCAAATAACACAAATTGTAGATACAATTTGTATATTAAAAAAAATCGTAATTCTTGTTTTAATAAATTATAAATTTTTTAAATTAAAAAACTAAAATTGTGACTTACATATCAACGTATTATATGAAAATATTACAATATTAACGAAAATTACTAATAATAATATAATATAAAAAAATTATATATATAATTCCTAAACCATCAAAGGGGCATATGCGGTTTTCCATGTTTGGCTTTTGTTTCTTTCAGTGGTCGACGCGACCAAGTGCCAAAGGCCAAGGTTAAAAAGAACAACACACCAAACAAAACTGCCTGCAAAGATTCTTTCTCAAAACCAACCAAACATTTAAGATCAGAGGAAGCTAAGTTCCCCCTCAAATTCCACTAGTCATTCCATATTTCGCGATACCCTAGCTAATTGCATTTTTCTTATTTACATGTGAAACCGAGAGATACTATTTCTTACTTTGAAGAATATGTATTAATTTGTGACATTGGAGAATTTGTTATGTTCCGTCCTAGCTAGCTAGAAGGTGAAGAAAAAGGAAAAAGAGAATATCCATTAATTAGTTTCTTAGACATGTTAAGGAAAGTTAAGTTTTAAAGGAAATTTTGAGATTAGCTGTATATATTAAAATAGTTTTGAAAATTTCAGTGGTACCAATAATGTCTTTAGGAGATTGACAAAAGTATAATATTATTTTTTAACGGCGTGACGAGTCACTTAATGAAAATCGATCTCAAAAATGTAATTGATACAAATAGAATTTTAAAGATTATTTTAATATATACGGTTAACCTAACAATGAATTATTAAGACTTAATTCTATTAAGAGCAATACTACGTGATCAATAAATATTATCATTTTTAGTCAATAATTAGTCAGCGATAATTTATACTCAATTATAGAATTTTTTCACACAAAAAATATATAATTTATATTTATATTTATTAGAATTTACACAAATAAATCAATACAATTTATATCTATATTTTTTAAAATTTATACGTATAAATTAATAAAATTTATTTATTAAAAATAATTTAATATTTGTATTAGTCAAATAATGGTCAAAATACTAAACATTGATGGCTGTTAAGAGTTTCTCTTCTATTAATCCAAATAAATGTATGAAAAAGAAATTGTGAGTTGTATAAATTGAAAGAATTCTTTTATGTGCTCCGAATATCTTCGTATAAGATCAATTGCTAAAGAAGTTGTTATAGCTAGTTTATCAAAGGTGAAACACTTTAGAGAGACTTAGGATGTAATTAGATATTATATTTTTGAGAAATATTGAATTTGTAATATATAGAATTAATATTGAATAAACCTAATTCATTTCAAAAGTTAGCTTAAGATATAAAAAATATCACTTATTAAGCCACCGAAGCACTTCTTTAAAAAATGTAAGACTTATAATACACGTTTCTTATATTAGGCATAAATATTTGGAGTGTAAAATTTATAGACATAATCATCTGCCGTAAGTAAATTGTTCAATTATATTGAATCAGATAGACTCGAAAATTATATTAAAATTTTAAATTTTGTTAGATAAACAACGAAAATTATAAACAATGTGAACAATGGACTTTAATTCTTGTCTATAGAAAGTAAAGAATAAAAATAATCCACTCCAAATTATCCTCCTAAAAATTCTATTTTCACTTTTACAATTTTACCATCCACCTTTTAATAGCAGCACTATCCCTCCCAACACCCTTGTAGAGCTATCGTTCCCTGCCGCTCCAGCAAGCCTCAGTGCCGCCAATTCTCTTGCCTGTTACCTCCGTCGATGCTGTGCCAACCTTCCTGCCAAACACGGCATTCCGCCTCTGTCGTCATTTTCACTCTCCGTTTCCTCCATGCAAACACACATGTTGTCGTAGCACCATTGCATTCCACCAGTGCCATAGAATGAGCTGCAGCAGCAAAAGGAATAAGCCCTGGGTCGGTTCCATTGCCGGCTATACTACGCCGTCGCCGTCAACTACAGTAAGATCATTGACAAGGGTAACGCGAGGCTTATCTCACCGTGCCACTGTGCTTCTTCACCCATTAGTCTGCAAGAGGTAAGTTGATAGTTAGGGTTTTATTTTTTCATAAAATGTTTATGCTATGTATTAGGTTTCTAGTAATAGTTACAGCGGTTCGAATTAGATCTTCTTTGATTTGGTTGAATTAGTGGATTTCTATTCTGTATGTAAACAATTTTAGGTCTTTTAATAATTGGTATCAAATGGAAAGAAAAAATATGTGACTATTGCTTATTTTCTTAGTTTCTATTTTGTTCTATACTATATGTTTCTCATATTGGTTTGATTGAATTGATGTTGGGTGTTAATCTAGGTTTCAATTATTATGTACAAATGTTTGAATTAGATGTTATTTAAATTGGCTGAACTAGTGGATGTTTATTCTTGTTTTAAACCATTTTATATGCGTGAATATTTGGTTTCAACTGATTTACTCCATATTAAAAATAATACGGATGTTGATTTCATTATGTATGTGAATCGTTCATTTCATTAAAAAATGGATGTTTGTTTGGGTATGTGATTGGATTTTTACTTGATTACATCTTTGATTTGGGATTTAGTTAAACAATTAGTTAAAACTTAGTCTAATTGTGCTTGAATTTACCTAGTTAAATTTGGTACAACAGTATGAATGCAATATAAGTTTCTACTATGTATTAGGCTTTTGGTAATAGTTACAACGGTTCTAATTAGATGTTCTTTGATTTGGTTGAATTAGTTAATTTATGTTCTACATGTAAACAATTTTAGGTCTTTTAATAACGGGTATCAACTGGAAAGAAAAAAAGTGATTGTTGCTAATTTGCTTGGTTCTTATTTTTTAATTTTTGGTACTATATGTTTCTTATTTTAGGTTGGGGGTTTTGAAAAAAAAAGTTACAGCTAAGTCTTGGTTGAATTGATATTTGGTGTGAATCTAGTGTTCAGGTAGTATGCATAGATGTTTGAATTAGATTTTAATTGAATTTGTTGAATTTGATGATTATTCTTCTTTTAAACCATTTTATATGTGTGAATATGTGGTTTCAACTGATTTACCAGGTGCATGGGTAATAATTTGGAAAATTTGATAGTTGTTCCTTAAAAATTGAGGAGGATGTTCATGTTGGCATGTATAATGTTGGTTCTTTTATATGAGAAGTGCATATTTATTTGATTTAGTACCTGTTTTTCTATTACTTGAATTGCTGGCTTCGGCATGCACATGTTCCGCATGTTTATTTTGTTATGTACTTTAGAATTGATTTAGTTTAATTATGCTTGAATAGAAATTGGGTTTGATTTGAGTCATTTAGACCGGGTGTTGACGGAAAAAATTATTGGTTCAGAATTTTCACAAAATAATTCCGTTGAAGTATAGATCCAAATCAATAGATGACTCTCAATCAAAGTTTAATTTGTTTATCACTTAAGTCAAACCAATAAAATTGAGAGTATTTAAACCTCAGGTCGTCTTTCAAAGGAATTGCAGGGAAGTGTGTATATTATTGGTTATGAGATATTTTTGGGAATTTTGGAGTGATGACAATTGACAAGAAATATAAATGACAAGAAAGTAAAACTACAACTAAGGAACTATAAATGCTAAAAGAGCTAAGAAATCAAAGCTAACAAAAAATAATGACAATCAAATTGGTAGGAAAGTCAAGTGAGAATAAGAATTCCTATCCTCATTGTCATCCTCAATTGTGATAGTAAGTGTATATTGTTCTCACTTAGTCATCCTCTAAAAATGAAGGAAAGTCAAGTGAGCATAATTGACTATAGTCCACAAGTCCTAATAAAATCCTAGTGAAAGATTAGTTTTAGTGGCATTTAAGCCAACTAGCAACCTTCAATTACCAATCAACATTAGATTTTGACAATTCAAGAGTCTCCAATTACTCAACCCTCAAGCTAAGAGTGAGAAAATCTTCTCTAAAACCAAACCAAGCATATTGTCAAACACTTGGAAGGCATAAAATGAAAGCATGATAAAATAACAAGAATTAATAAAATCTAAATCTAACAATTGCAAGATAACAATAACAATTAAAGAAAGCAACAATGATCATGAAAAGATAAATTGCATTAAAGAGAATCAAAATCAACAAAAGTCTATAAAGTATAAAAGTGACCAAATAAAAGAAATAACATGTAAAATTAAGAAAACAAGGATGTAATAAAAAGAAATTATAAGAAAAACTAAATCAAGACAAGATTAAAACCTAAATCTATCCTAATTCTAGAGAAAAAAGAGAGCTTATCTCTCTAGAATATAACCTAAAACATGATTCTAAACTAAATCTAATTGCTCTCCCTTGTTCTCTCTTGAATTTGGCCTCAAATACTTCAGAAATGAGTTGAATTGGGCTCTGAAAGGCTGAAAATCATGACCCACGTATTGTAATTGATAAGTTTGGAAAACTCTAATTTAAATTGATGATAATCAAACATTATTAACAGCAAAATTATTAATTTATTTTTGATTAAAGTATGTTAATTATAATAATTTTTGCTGTGCAGTTTCCTTTATGGGCCGAACAGAGAAGAACAAATTTAAACAAAGCCCATTGGAATAATTTTCTTTCAGCCTAGATGTTAAATTATTGAGATCATGGTGGCGGAAATAGTGTTATTGTCAATTGGGCCAGCAATTGTGATAACAAGCCCAATTAAAGGTTTTAGGATGAGACCAAAAAGGCTTGGTAAGAAATTAAAAGGAAATGGGGCACAATAGTGTTTTATTCACTTAACAAATAAAACCCACTCCTTTGATCATGTTGCTGCATGCTTCAACGGATATCACTTTTATCCTTTGATGGAATCCAAATTTTATTAATTGGAGTTATTGCAGACATTGAAAACATGAGAGAGAACTTGACTTTGATTTGATGGGAATCATTATGATTAATGCTATACGCTACTCAAAGCAAGGGAAGTAAAAGCAATCCATCAATATGTTTCATTTCATTTAATTGCTTTTACTTTAACTTCACATTCTCTCTCATCTCTTTCTCTCTTCTCTTCGGTTATTGACCAGGAAGCCATGGAAGCAACACTCACCGAAAAGAAGAAGCTGCATCCATCAAGACTATCAAGCTAATGATGGCAAGAAAAAAGAAAACCAAAAGTATGTTATGGCTGAGATAATCACCAAATGTAGTAAGATTTGGTGAGGTAATCTCGGATCCTTCATACTCAAAAAGAAGGAAGAAGATTCGGCCAGCAAGGTGAGATTCTTTGAGGCATGGCTTGTCTCTGATTCTGCTCAACCACCACAGGAAGTAGCTAGAGTGGCGAAGTGATAGAGGAGGCAGAGATTGGAGCAGATGAAGCCATCATCATCATGAAGCATCAAGGGCCAGAAATCCATCTTGGGGAGCAAGCCAAGGATGGAGCACGCGGATTGATGAAGGGAGATGACCAAGGAAGGACTAGAGGTAATTGCATGTTGGGTTTTGCATGATTATCTCTTCTCTTTGTGTGGCCGAACCGGTTTTGTTTTGGAGGAAAAGAAGCTAAGCTCGGTTTTTGTGTTTCAACTATGAAGGCTTCACTTCTCTATAAAAGGAGTGAACAGTCATGGTTTGAAGCAAGGAAAGAAAGTGAGAGTGCAAGGCACAGAAGTCTCATAGCTACCTAAGCTTACAGATTTTCTTCTCCTTCAATGTATTCTGTTTAGTATTTTTCTGTTTAATTTTGTCATGTCTTGAGTCTCATGGAAAAAGGCAAACAAGTGAGGTTTGTATGAAAAAGTCATAGAGCGGAAAAAGGCAGAGAGTGCAAAATTAAAAGAAAAAGCCATAGATGTCTTAGAGTTCCTTTGTTCATCTATGTTGTGTTTCATGATTCTGTGGGAATCCCCTTGTAAGTTGGGTTAGCACTTTACAATTTGTAATATGGATGATTATAGTGAAATTCCATCATTGTTGTGATGGAGACTGGATGTAGGCTGCATTGCACTTAGCAGCTGAATCAAGATATATCTGGGTGTAATCTTCTGTCTCTACTTCTCTATTTCTATTTCTGCTGCACAGGAGCTAAAATAAAAAATGTCTCGTGCCAAGTGACGAGACAAAAGTAAAAAGTCTCATGGCTAGGGACGAGACAAAAACAGAAAAGTCTCCTCAAAGACCAGAAAGTGTAATCAAGCATTAAAAGGGGCTAAGATTCAACCCTCCTTCTCTCAACCACTGAAACCATCAATTAGTATCAGAGCTTGGTCTCAAAGAGATCAAGCTTTGCAGCTTGGAGAAAAGATCTACATGGCAGAAAGCAGTGGCTCAAATCTGGTATCGTACAATCTCACAGAAAGGCAGTCAAGCAACAGGCCGCTTCTTTTCAATGCGAAAATTATACCTATTGGAAGGAGAGAATGAAGATCTTTATGCAAGCAGTAGACTACAGATTATGGAAGATCATCCTAGAAGGCCCTCAATTTCCAACTGACACAAGTGCTGAAGGAGTAGTCACCCTTAAACCAGAAGCAAGCTGGACCGAGGAAGATAGAAAGAAGGTGGAGTTAAATGCCAAAGCTATTAATCTACTCAACTGTGCTATCAGCTTCGAGGAATACCGACGGGTATCACGTTGCACAACAGCAAAGGAAATCTGGGGCAAGCTACAAATCACTCATGAAGGAACTACCATTGTAAAGAAGACTCGGACAGACATGTTGAACAGGGAATATGAAATGTTTGCAATGAAGGAAGGAGAGTCCATTGATGAACTGTTCGAACGGTTCAACACCATCATTGTTGGCTTAGATGCTATGGGAATTACACATTCTGAATCTGTGCTAGTGAGAAGAGTGTTGAGATGTCTTACAAAAGAGTAGGAAACAAAAGCTTTAATTATTTCTTAGAGCAGTAGCTTAGATTCCATGACAGTTGATGACTTGAGAGGAAATCTTCTTTCTTTTGAAAACACCTATTTGAAAAAAGATTCAAAAAAGAAAGGAATTGCTTTCTGTTCTGTTACTAACCCTCTGGATGGTGAATCCAGTGATAACTCTTCTGAAAATGAGTTTGTGTTGTTTGGAAAAATATTCAGGAAAATGGTGAAGCTCAAAGGCAAAGGCAGCAGCTCAAGAAAGATGAAAAAAGACCTTAGCAAAGTAACCTGTTACAATTGCATGGAAATGGGGCATTTCAGATCCGACTGTCCCAAGTTAAAGAAGGAGGAGAAGCTGAAAAAGGGAAAAAAGAAGGGACTGATGGCCTCATGGGAAGACTTGGAAAATGACTCAGACAGAGATGAAGAATCTGAGACCAAGTCACAGCCTTGTCTCATGGCAAATCATGTAGATCAGGCATTTTTTCAAAATCCTGACACTGAAGACCTTCATCTTATGATAGATCACCTTTCTGAAAAAATAAGATGTTTTCTGACTGATAATCAAGATCTTGAACAACAAATTTTCATTCTTAAAGCTGAAAATAATTTTCTCAAAGAAAAGCTAAGGGAGGCCGAAACTGCTTGTGATCTTGTGGAAGAAAATAAGCAGTTGAAAGCTCAACTTAGAAGTTGTGAAAGTGATCACTCGGTAGTTGCATATGTAAACTGTTTTAAGGAAAATGAAGAGTTGCTGAAAAAGGTTAAAAGTCTTGAAAATGACTTAGCCAAATTTACTCAAAGTTCTGAAAATCTAAATCAAATTTTGGCTAGTCAAAAACCACTCTTTGATAAAGCTGGTTTTGGGTTTTATAAAGAAACCTTCTTTTAAAGATAAAGCTTCTTCATCCAATGACACAAGGTTTCAAGATCCCACCTACTTTAACAAAACAGCAACTCCAAGGTTTTGTAGGTTATGCAACCGAAGCGGTCATTTTCCTGTTCAGTGTTTCTTTGGTGAAAGAATGATTGGTGATAAAGTCTACAAAGTTGTTTTTGATTACAATGATTTGGGACATAGGAGATGGTTTAACGTAAAAGGATCCAAGAAAATTTGGATACCTAAGGTCACTTGAGCTTATTTTGTAGGTATGCCTAGCATCCAAGAGGAAGGAAAATATGTGGTACATGGACAGCGGATGCTCTAGACATATGACCGGAAAGACAACCTTCTTCATAAAGCTTGATGAATATGATGGAGGACTTGTCACTTTCGGTGATGATGGAAAAGGAAAGATAGTGGCTGTTGGAAAAGTTGGTAAAAACTTTTCATCTTGTATAAATGATGTTCTTCTTGTCAATGGTTTGAAACACAATTTACTTAGTGTAAGTCAATTGTGTGACTTAGGATTTGAAGTAATTTTTAGAAAATTTGTATGCTTGGTTGTTTGTGAAAAAACTGGGGATATTCTTTTTGAAGCTAAGAGATGCAACAATGTGTATGGATTAACTCTTGAGGATTTGAAAGAACAAAATGTAACATGTTTTACATCTCTTGAATCTGAAAAATGGCTATGGTATAGAAAGTTGGGTCATGCTAGCATGTACCAAATTTCTAAGCTAGTGAAGAAAAATCTGGTTAGAGGAATTCCTAAAATTAAATTTGATAAGGATCTTACTTGTGATGCTTGTCAATTAGGCAAACAAGTCAAATCCTCTTTTAAACCAAAAGATGGAATTTCAACCAAAAGGCCATTAGAGATGTTACATATTGATCTTTTTGGTCCAACTAGAACACAAAGTCTAGGAGGTAAACACTATGGTTTGGTAGTGGTAGATGATTACTCTAGATTTGGTTGGGTACTTTTTCTTGCTCATAAAAATGATGCTTTCCATGCTTTCTCAACCCTTTGCAAGAAAAATTCAAAATGAAAAAGATTTAAAAGTAGCTCATTTGAGAAGTGATCACGGAAGAGAATTTGAAAACCAAGACTTTGAAAAATTCTGTGATGACTTTGGAATTTCTCATAATTTTTCATGTCCTAGAACACCTCAACAAAATGGGGTTGCTGAAAGAAGGAATAGAAGCCTTCAAGAAATGACTAGGGCTATGTTATGTGAGAATGAGGTTCCAAAATTTCTATAGGCTGAAGCTGTAAATACAACATGTTATATTTTGAATAGGACAATAATTAAAAAAGGGTTGAAAAGAACTCCTTATGAGCTATGGAAAGGAACCCCTCCAAATCTTAAGTACTTTCATGTTTTTGGATGCAAATGTTTTGTGCTTAACAACAAAGAAAATCTTGGTAAGTTTGATCCAAAATCTTATGAAGGGATGCTTGTTGGATACTCCACCACTAGCAAGGCCTATAGGATTTACCTTAAAGAACATAGAACCATAGAAGAATCCATACATGTCACTTTTTGTGATTCTAACTTAATTCCCAGTACTATGATAGATAGTGATTCAGATTGTGAAGGAGCTGGAACAAGCAAAGAAAATCCCAAGTCTGCCCAAATTGAAGAATCTGCCAGTCCAGAATTGTCTCGTCAGATTAGAGGAGACATTTCCATTTTGTCTCCTGAGCCAGCACGAGAAACTGAAACAGTGAGACCAACAGAAACTCATCAAAGCTCAACACCACAAAGGAAGCCTAGAGAATAGAAGTCTATGAGGGGTTATCCTCATGACTTCATCATTGGTGATCCCTCCCAAGGAGTGACAACAAGATCCTCAACCAAAAGACAATCCGAACCAAGAAACTTTGCATTTTTGTCACAAATGGAGCCCAATAATGTAAAAGAAGCTCTTGAAGACCCATCATGGGTCAATGCCATGGAAGAGGAGCTTGCTCAATTCGACAAGAATGAGGTTTGGACTTTAGTACCTCATCCGGATGGTAAGAAAGTTACGGGTACTAAGTGGGTGTTTAAAAATAAACTTGGTGAGGATGGACAAGTTGTTCGTAACAAGGCTAGATTAGTGGCCCAAGGTTACGATCAAGAAGAGGGAATAGATTTTGACGAGTCTTTTGCTCTGGTAGCTAGAATGGAAGCAATTAGGTTGCTTCTTGCCTATGCTGCCCATAAGGGTTTCAAAATATTTCAAATGGATGTCAAATGTGCTTTCCTTAATGGCTTTATTGATAGAGAAGTGTATGTGGCTCAACCCCCCAGTTTTGAATATAAAGATTTTTCAAATCATGTTTTCAAACTTTCAAAGGCTCTTTATGGCCTTAGGCAAGCTCCAAGAGCTTGGTATGAAAGGCTTAGTGCATTCCTATTAGAAAATCAATTTCAAAGGGGTACCACGGACACAACTTTATTTATTAAAGCATCTAATGATGATATTCTTCTAGTTCAAGTTTATGTGGATGACATTGTGTTTGGTTCGGCCAATGAGTCCTTGTGTGAAGAGTTTGGAAAACTCATGACTAGTGAGTTTGAGATGAGTTTAATGGGAGAGCTTACTTTCTTTCTTGGCCTCCAAATTAAACAAACTCCTAGTGGTACTTTTATTCACCAAGGAAAATATGCAAAAGAACTTATCAAAAAATTTGGCCTAGAAAATTCTAAACCAATGGGAACACCAATGTATCCAAACAATAAACTTGAAAAGGATGATAATGGCAAAGATGTGGATGAAACACAATATAGGGGAATGATTGGTTCATTAATGTATCTTACCTCCTCTAGACCGGATATTGTTCAAAGTGTGGGTGTATGTTCAAGATTTCAATCTCACCCAAAAGAATCCCATCTTTCGGCTGTTAAACGCATCATTAGATATATTAAGGGAACATGTGATTATGGTTTGTGGTATCCAAAATCTGATGATTTTTGTGCAGTAGGGTTTTGTGATGCAGATTATGCGGGAGATAGAGTGGATAGAAGGAGCACCTCCAGCATGTGTTGCTTCCTTGGAAGCTCACTCAACATGTGGTCAAGCAAAAAATAAGCCACAGTAGCTCTATCCACAGCTGAAGCTGAATACATATCCGCTTCTGCATGTTGCTCTCAATTAATTTGGTTAAAAACATAGTTGGAAGATTACAAATTAAAAATCAATAGTATACCATTATTTTGTGATAATATGAGTGCTATAAATATTTCAAAAAATCCTATTTTGCACTCAAGAACAAAGCACATTGAAATCACATATCATTTTATTAGAGAACATGTGCAAAAGGGTACTATTGATATTCAATTTGTAAAATCTGAAGATCAACTTGCTGACATTTTTACAAAACCCCTCTGTGAAGACAGATTCTGCTCTCTAAGAAAAAGCTTGGGAATGTTTGATTTAAGTTCTGTTGAAAATCTGTGAAATTATAATTCTATTTGGTTTTGTCTCGTAGGAAAGCAGGAGACAAATTTCAGGATGTGTTAAACGGGCCATGATACAGGGGGAGACTGAACTGAAGTTAATTACTTTGGGCCCCACCAAATCTCTTTGACCTCACTCTGACCCGTTCCTCATTTTTTTAAATTATACTTTTGGGAAGTTGTCAAATCAAATCTTTATCCTTCCCCCATCCCTTGATTCTAGGAACTATTTTCACTTGTCTTGAATTAGTATGGATTGCATTGTTTTTTCCTCATTTTTTGCAGGGTCCCTCCTTGATGAAAAAAAAAAGAAAGGCTAAATTGAAACTGTTATGTTTCAGGCTGAATTGAAATTGTTATGTTTCATTGATTTGTTGTGCTATTTTGCAGACCTGTTTTGCTCTGTTTTATGCTTTGATCTGGATCTGTTTTGAGCATTTTGTGTTAGTGGATTGATTTCGAGTTGAGCTTTGATTGTCATTTGCTCAAATGCATGTGTGCTGACTAGACCATTGTGTTTTGGTGAAAAACAAATACTTTGCCTTTTGTATGTTGTTTTCACTTATTTTGCTGTACCCCTTGATGACAAAAGGGGGAGAAAGTGCTGAAAATTGAAATTATAAAAACAGGGGATGAAATCCTTGTGTATGGATTTATGATCACCCCTGTTATACATTGTAATGCATTTGTTTTAGTACTGTGCCTGCTGATGTTTGATTAGAAATATGCATTTGTTGAGGCAATTGATTTACCTTGATGAATATGCTTTGGATTAGGAATATACTTTTGATTTATCTTGGTAAACATGCTTGCTGAATACATTATTTTTTGGCAGTTCCTTTAAGCATTAATATGGAAATCAAATCTTTGAAAGTTGCTGTGATTGAAATGATCATGCGATGATTAAAATGTTTTCCTACCATAACTGTGTTGCTCTGATTTGTTGATTGGAAAATGTTTTTAAAACAGATTGAACAACAACTTATTTTTCAATATTTTGATTGATTATTTTGTGTGATTGAGCAGAAAATCAGATTACTGATAACAAATGAGTTTTGTATATCATTCAAATCTGCTCATAAATCAAGCATTTAGCAACATGAATAAAAATGCTAAATAACATTGTTACTTGAAACTTAATTCAAATGTTACAGGTTACTGCTTCCCTTGGTAAAATAGCATACATTAAGGGGGAGCCATGTGACATTTAGAAAGGGGAGAAATTCAAATTCAAAGGAAGTATTCCTTACTCAATCTTTAAAATTTCTTTCCATTTTAATTTTAATAATGTTTGTCATCAAGGGGGAGATTGATAAGTTTGGAAAACTCTAATTTAAATTGATGATGATCAAACATTATTAACAGCAAAATTATTAATTTATTTTTGATTAAAGTATGTTAATTATAATAATTTTTGCTGTGCAGTTTCCTTTATGGGCCGAACAGAGAAGAACAAATTTAAACAAAGCCCATTGGAATAATTTTCTTTCAGCTTAGATGTTAAATTATTGAGATCATGGTGGCTGAAACAGTGTTATTGTCAATTGGGCCAGCAATTGTGATAACAAGCCCAATTAAAGGTTTTGGGATGAGACCAAAAAGGCTTGGTCCGAAATTAAAAGGAAATGGGGCACAATAGTGTTTTATTCACTTAACAAATAAAACCCACTCCTTTGATCATGTTGCTGCATGCTTCAACGGATATCACTTTTATCCTTTGATGGAATCCAAATTTTATTAATTGGGGTTATTACAGACATTGGAAACATGAGAGAGAACTTGACTTTGATTTGATGGGAATCATTATGATTAATGCTATACGCTACTCAAAGCAAGGGAAGTAAAAGCAATCCATCAATATGTTTCATTTCATTTAATTGCTTTTACTTTAACTTCATATTCTCTCTTATCTCTTTCTCTCTTCTCTTCGGTTATTGACCAGGAAGCCATGGAAGCAACACTCACCGAAAAGAAGAAGCTGCATGCATCAAGACCATCAAGCTAATGATGGCAAGAAAAAAGAAAACCAAAAGTATGCTGTGGCTGAGATAATCACCAAATGTAGTAAGATTTGGTGAGGTAATCTCGGATCCTTCATACTCAAAAATAAGGAAGAAGATTCGGCCAGCAAGGTGAGATTCTTTGAGGCATGGCTTGTCTCTGATTCTGCTCAACCACCACAGGAAGTAGCTAGAGTGGCGAAGTGATAGAGGAAGCAGAGATTGGAGCAGATGAAGCCATCATCATCATGAAGCATCAAGGGCCAGAAATCCATCTTGGGGAGCAAGCCAAGGATGGAGCCTCGGATTGATGAAGGGAGATGACCAAGGAAGGACTAGAGGTAATTGCATGTTGGGTTTTGCATGATTATCTCTTCTCTTTGTGTGGCCGAACCGGTTTTGTTTTGGAGGAAAAGAAGCTAAGCTCGGTTTTTGTGTTTCAATTGTGAAGGCTTCACTTCCCTATAAAAGGAGTGAACAGTCATGGTTTGAAGCAAGGAAAGAAAGTGAGAGTGCAAGGCACAGAAGTCTCATAGCTACCTAAGCTTACAGATTTTCTTCTCCTTCAATGTATTCTGTTTAGTATTTTTCTGTTTAATTTTGTCATGTCTTGAGTCTCATGGAAAAAGGCAAACAAGTGAGGTTTGTATGAAAAAGCCATAGAGCGGAAAATGGCAGAGAGTGCAAAATTAAAAGAAAAAGCCATAGATGTCTTAGAGTTTCTTTGTTCATCTATGTTGTGTTTCATGATTCTGTGGGAATCCCCTTGTAAGTTGGGTTAGCACTTTACAATTTGTAATCTGGATGATTATAGTGAAATTCCATCATTGTTGTGATGGAGACTGGATGTAGGCTGCATTGCACTTAGCAGCTGAACTAGGATATATCTGGGTGTAATCTTCTCTCTCTACTTCTCCATTTCTGTTTCTGCTGCACAGGAGCTAAAATAAAAAATGTCTCGTGCCAAGTGACGAGACAAAAGTAAAAAGTCTCGTGGCTAGGGACGAGACAAAAACAGAAAAGTCTCCTCAAAGACCAGAAAGTGTAATCAAGCATAAAAAGCGGCTAAGATTCAACCCCCCTTCTCTTAGCCACTGAAACCATCAGTAATTAATGAAGTCACGTGCCTCATGTCAGGTATACACGCAAGGCACGCGTACGTGCGTATGCGCAACATGGCTAATTTCCTAAGCATGCGTATGCGCAAGGCAACCTGGCTAATTCCCAAGGCAAGCGTACGCATGACCATGAATTTCTTCAAATCCTCATTTCTTTGTAAATTCTCTACTTGGCATGCTTTTTCTTCACTTCTTTAACCCAATCTTTGTCTACTAAGCCTGAAATAACTTAAACACATCAAGGCATCGAATGGAATTAAAGTGAATTAAATTTAGCGAATTAAAGGTCTAAAAAGCATGTTTTCACTCTTAAGCACAAATTAGGAGAGATTCACAATACTATGCTATTTCATTGATTAAATGTAGAAAAAGTTGATAAAATTCACCAAATTCAATACAAGATAAAGTATAAAATTATGGTTTATCAAGTGTACAAGTGATATTTTTGTCAATGAGTTGGTTGTTAGTGAAGCACTAAGGAGGATGTTCATTTTACTTTGTATGTGGATGTTTGTCTGGGTTATGTGATTGGTCTTTTGCTTGGTTTTCTATGTGATTTGGGAGTTAATTAAACAATTAGTTGAAACTTAGTTTAATTATACTTGAATTTACCTAATTAAATTTGGTACAATAGTATGAATCCAGTATATTTTTTCAATTATAATGTGTGGTTATTCTATTACTTGTTGGATGTTTGATTTCGAATTACACTGTAAGTTCCACTTGTGTGAAACTTAACCTATTATCAGTTTTTAACTGCACCAAGCACGAAGACCATGATTCAGCGAGCTAAAGGATTACCTACAAAAAGACTGACAAGGGAGTAAAACATCAACAGAAAAAAGATGCCTAGAATGATGATTTTCTCGTAGAAATTTATAGATTCTTTGTTCTTTTTGATGTTTCTATTCAAACAAAATTAAGAAAAATTAATATTTACAAGGATCGTATTTTATCCCTAATTTCCAACCCATAAAACAAAAGAAACATGCGGAGCACGTGCATGCAGAATTTAGAAAATCAAGTAAACGACAAACAATATACCCAAAATAAATATTCATGTTAGAAAGAAAAAGAACCATCGGCATACACAGTAAAATAAACATCTTCATTAGTTGATAAGAAACAACTAACGAATTGACCACAAATACCACTCATGCACCATGTTTAAATGGCATAATTGAAACCCAACTTGAATTTAATCAAAATTAAACTAAATCTAATCCAACCCACAAAATAAAAGAAACTTGCGGAGTATGTGCATGAAGAATCTAGGAAATCTAGTAAAAGACAAATGATATATCCAAAATAACCATCCACTTTAGAATCGATATAACCATCTGCAATCATATTAAAATGAACATTTGCCTTAGTCTAAATGGCTTAAGTCAAACCAAACTTAAAATCAAGTTAAATTGTTTTTACAATCAGTTTTGTTTTAAGCATTTCCATCAATTCCAATCTTTATAAGATTTTTTCTTTCAAAAGAAATGTCATTTTCAATGTTAGAGCATGAATTCTTGTGTAACAAGGAGTCACAAACTCCAAATTATGATCCATATGTTCATTCAGAAGTGAATAAGTCAGAACAATATTTCTCAATAACTTATAATGTATTCAGATTATATATAAAAAATAAATTACTACCATTTAAATGTGAAATAACAAGTTTGATCCTACACATGCAATATTTTAGAGAACAAGATAATAAAGGTAATCAAAGATAAATTTAAATAAGATAACAGTTACCAAAATAATTGCATGATTTCTTCTTAAATTATTTTAAAGTTTTGAGCCTTATAAATAGATAAAATTAAAAGCACAATTTTGCTCTAATACCAATTCACTCAACATGAACTACATAGCCAAGTTCCATAATGAATTGGCATTACCACAAACTACATGAGTACAAAAGCTATAATTGAAATTTTTTTTTGGTTAGCAATTATTGTCAAAAATAACAATATAATAAATCCTCAAGAGTAAGAGCCACTTAATCCTAAACCTAACTATACATCATAAAAAATATTGAGAATCAAAACTCGATACATCAACCTTCAATTCAACTGTACAATATAAGTAGAAACTACAACTCATAAGAAATTCATCCAAAAGCTGGTTTTTAGATGTCTTCTTCCTCTTCTTATTTGCTTTTTCTTTGTAAATTTACAATACAAAAAAAAAACTTTAACAAGAAATATTCAAAACACAAAAAAAAGAAACATCCTAAACTTATGAAATAAAAACATCCAAAATATACAAAACATAACATTCAAACTATTAAATTATGGCACAAGAACAAGCTATTGCAGAAGCTTCCATCATTGAAATCTTAAAGAAATATACAGTGACACAAAAAATAACAACAAACACTTATAATAATAAAAGAACACCTTCTACTTCAAAATTGATTCTAGTAAGCCATCAAATTCAAAACAGTTTTGTGTTAAGTTTAGTTTCACCATTATCAGAAGAAAATTCTAGCTCCATGAGACACATTATTATAAGTATATTCTTCTTCCACCCATTCTACTAGTTCTTCTTGTCATGGAAGTAAATATCTTAATAATTTAGAAACAAACATCTATTTAACTATTGAAACAAATATCCAATTTCATAAAATTCTAAAGGAAAAAAAGGGAGAAACGACGACCTTGTTTTGTTTGAATGTGGCAGTGGCCAATGAAGATGCAATTGCGAGGAGAGAGGAGGGATGCAACGGTGATCTGCGAACCGCGAGGAGAGGGCGGCTGGTGATGAACTGTAAATCGTGAGTGGACGGACAATGCAGTAGTGGCGGTGTTGCGAATTGTAACAGGGAGGGCGCTGCGGTGGTTGGCAAGGCTACGAAACATTCAAAATAACATTCTAAAACTCACCACACATTCAAATCACATTCCCCTCAAAACTGAAAAATAAGAATTAAAAAAAAGAAAAAAAGACAGAAACGACGTTGCATCGACGTGGTTACCATATTAGTGTGAGTGATTCGGAGGGGAGGATGGCGAAGGGATGCAATGTGGCCGGCGTCGAGGTAGGGGGAGTCGTTGCGAAGATGGCACGAGCATTTGTGAATGGCGGTGGCTGCGGCTGATCCTGTTACGAAGGAGGGGTGAGTCGTCGGCAAACAATGGTGCAACGGCGTGATGGCGCGTTGTTGTCCTTTGCGTGGACTCCTGCGTCAATGGCGGTGGTTATGGTGGTCTGCAACGAGGATGGGGGTGACGAAAGTCTGGTCGGTACTGACGCAACATGGTGGCGGTGCAAAGAAACAATGCATCGGGTTTTTAGGAGCTAGGGTAGCATGGCATTGGGGTTTGGGGGAGAGGGAATAGGGTTTGAGGGAAAGAGATTAGGTATTAATATTAAAACTGAATTTTTTTATACAATGGGCCGTTTTCATTTTATAAAAAATCTGAATTTTAAAATTAATTTAAAAATAATTTTTATATTGTTGTTTATATTGTTCAACATGAATGTTGTCCTTCTATATTTTCTCTAGAATTAATACGTATTGATTAACTCACTCCAAAAACTAACTCATTTATAAATATTTTAGAATTATATCTTTAAAAATCTTAAAAGTTGCCAAAAGATGATAAATTTACAATTCACAAAAGAAAGAATAACAGTGAATAATATTGGATCAAAAATGACATTATGGTAGGATTGTCTACCTTTCTAATACGTAATCAACAAACCAACGTAACTATACTTAAGTATAATAAAATGTTTGTAATCGATAACAATAATTCAGCATCCTTAACCTTTAAGTTGCATTATTAACTTTGCATGATTAATATCTCTTTTTACATAGCTTTAAATAATCTTGACCTGCAAAGTTAGTGAGGTCTCTTCATGGGACAAAAATCAAATCTTGGTGACGTCAAAGAATGTTGATTGCCTTAGATGGCTAAATATATTTGTATGTATGTCTTATAAATGAAAAAGATACTTTCCTTCAAAGAAAGGAATGAAGTTCTTATTTCATCTTTTCCGGAAAAAATTATAAAGAATCCTTATAATATTCACATGTATATACTTTATCACTTACTACACTCTTCTTACGTTGGAATATTCATTATAAAATGGCCAATTTATCTGCAAATGAAAAAATGGCCATGGTGATATTATGAATAATGTCCAAAAGGGTAAATCAACAACATGCATGTGTATATGCAGTTGAATGAACTTCATTGCCTTTAAATTTTGGTAAAAGAATTTTCGGATAAAAGAATTTAAGAATATATATATATAATTACATACTATGCACAAGTCAGTTAATTAGAAGCCTATATTTATAAGATTCACATTTTTAAGATATAATAAATAACTAAGTGTGGAGGTAAGTTGGTTCGCAAAATTGGAACTCGCACAATTTTACCGGCAAGTGCATTGAGTCGTCTAAGTAATACCTTAGGTGAGTGAGGATCGATCCCACGAGGATTGTTGGATTGAGCAAGCAATAGTTATATTGCTCGACATAGTTAGGCAAATAGAAAAAGAGTTGTTGTTGAATTCGCATAAAACAAAATAATAAAGAAAGCAGTAAAGAATTGGTGTAGAAACAATAATGAGAAAACAGTTAAGGTTTCGGAGATGTTTATTCTTCTGGATTAATACTTCTTACCAACTACTTTAACGATGAATGATTCATTCTATGGAAAACTGTAAGTGATTAAAACCTATTTTCCTAGCGATTTAATCTCCTCCAATACTACTCAAAGTGCCACAGACAAGGTCAGATCTTTTGGATCAGAGAGTGAAGCTCAGTATTCTAGTTTAGTGCAACAGAAACTTCAATTACCCAAAACTAACCGGATTATATGTCACATATCTAATTAGCCCAGATAGATTGCTGTTTAGGACGAGTATTTTCAAGCTGTAGCTCAAGCGGCCTTGGTCAGAGTATCACAGGAACTTGTGTAGAAAAAGGAACATACCCGGTTTCATTTGGATGAAGAACAAAAACAAACCTTAGAACTGAATCAAGCATATATTAAAATATAAGAGTAATGATATTAATCCATAGAAAAAAAATAGAGCTCCTAACCTTAACAAGGAGGTTTAGTTGCTCATGACTTACAGAGAAAACAAAATAGAGTAAAGAAGATCTGTCTGGATCTAAATCTCTCCCCTCCTGGGAGGTGTGATCCTCAGCAGGAAGGAAGTCCCTTATTTATAGTAAAAACCTCTAAGACTAAACCTAAAAGATATTGTTTTTAATTAAAAATTACAAAAAAAAATAAGCTAAGAAGTGCTAAATCCACTTGAGAGGCTTAAAGAGGAATGATTTGGGCTGCTAGGGGCATTTAACTTCAATCATTGGCATTTAAATGTCCAAAGGGGAGTGTAATGATACTGACTCTGGCCCCTTACTGGCGTTCATCAGCGCCGAAGTGGGTGTTTAGCGACGGGAAGGGAAAGTTTATGGTCCCTCTTGGGCGCTAAACGCCCTAAACGCCAGGCTCTGTGTTTAGCAGCATATTTGGCAGTGATTCTGGAAAAAAATTATAGACTATTATATATCGTTGGAAAGATCTAGAAGTTAGCTTTCTAACGCCATTGAGACCGTGTCAATTAAACCTCTGTAGCTCAAATTATGTATGTTGGAATGCAAGGATGTCAGGATTGACAACATATTCTATTCTTTCTTCGTCTTTGAACAAGATTCTGCCAAATTCTCTCGAAATTCACCTAAAATCATAAAAATAACACAAAAATTTAAAGTAGCATCCAAAGATGAATTTTGCACTAAAACATAATAAAAATTAATAAAATCTAACTAAAAACAACTAGAAAATGCTAGGAAAAGGGTATAAGATGCTCACGCATCACAACACCAAACTTAAATTGTTGCTTGTCCTCAAGCAACCAAAAACAGGATAGGACCAAATGGAAGAGAAAAATACATCAGGTTAAAGTTGTCAATGAAGCTCAGGTCTAATTACTGAATGGGGTTATTAGCTCTCTATTTCCGAATAGTCTTGGCATCTCACTTTCCTTTGAAGCTCAGAAATATTAGCATCCTTTAGAATTAGAATCTGGATGATATTATTAATTTCCCTCTTTTAAGTTTTTCTTGATTCTTGAATACAATTTTTGTTTTCTTTTGGTGCTTTGCACCTTTGAGCCTAGTCGTGACTCTAAGTGTTTTGTTTTCAAGTATTACCACTTAGTACATAAACACCACAAGCACTTAACGGGGGGAACCCTTTGGATTCGAATTTAGCTTTGTTTAAATTCCCAAACAGTGGTGCTCAGAGTCTTAAGCATACTCTTTATAGCATTGGATCATAACTTTAAACACTCAGTCTCAAGATTTTCTTGACACCTTCACACCATAAGTATTTAGAGGTCAATTTTGACCTTCCTAACTTTTGATGCTCAAAGCCTTGGACCCTTGTTCTTTTGATTTTTCTTTTTCTTTTTCTTTTTTTTTGTTTTTGCTATTTCTTTTGCTTCAAGAATCAATATTTTTGATATTTCATAGAATCAATAATACTTCTCTAATTTCGCTGTTCTTCAAGAGCCAACATGCTCAACCTCAATATTAATTATGCACAGTTAATTCATACATTTAGAAAATAAAGATAAGGCCACCACATCATAGTACTTGGAATAACTCATGATATAACTTGAGACCTTGTGCATCATACTACTTCTTTTTCAATAAATTTTTTTCTTTTAAGCTTGATGTGGGATACATAAGGCATATTAAAATGAAACAAAGAAAAGAAAATAATACTCGAAATGAACAAAATCCTAAGTGTGATCATGCACTAGAATAGAAAACAGATAATAAAATAAAGTACAATGAAAACAGAGATAAAATAAATGAAGGGAGAATGAAACTAGACCACCTTAGTGATGACGGCTACTACTCCCTCCGGGGAATCCTCTGGAGCATTTAAGCTCCTCAATGTCACGCCCCTACCTTCTCTGTTCTTCGCTCATACTCCTTTGATCTTCTATCATCTGATGGAGGATGGAAGATTGGTCTTGATGTTCTATCCTCAGCTGATCAATAGATGAAGTCAGCTCCCCTAGAGATGTGGCTAATTGATCCCAATAGTCGCAGGGAGGAAAATACATTCCTTGAGGCATCTTCAGGATCTCCTGTGGAGGTGGTGGAATGGGTTCTTGCTGTGGTCCTTATGCAAGCTCCAGGACATGCTCCATACCCCTTCTTGTGATAGGTCTGTCCTTATCAATTAGGGTATCTCCTCCTATGCGAACTCTAGCTGCATTCCATAGGCGATAAATGAGGTGAGGGAATGCTAGCCGTGCTTGGGTGGAGTGTGATGACAAGTCATCATATACCCATTTTTCAAGCTAATTTCACTTGTTTTGTTAGCATTTATGCACTTTCTTGCATCCTAAGTAAGTGATTTGGAGTGAAAATGCACAACTTCTCTAAATCAAGCAACCACCATGAAATTAATGTTAAATCATGAGGTTTAATCTAATTTTAATTGCATTTTAATTGATTTATAAGCCTCTTGAATTTAGTGATACTTTGAGTGGTTGTTTGGTTTATTTTAGGTGAAGAAAAGAAAAGAAAATGAAAAGCGTGGCCTAAGAAGCGTGACACAAGAAAAGGAAAGCGTGGCCAAAGAGGAGAGAAGCGTGCCGCAACTAATGAGGGAAGCAACCTTGCCCTCCACAAGGGCAGACTGCCCTCTAGGAGGGCAGCATTAAGTGACCAAGCCAAGGAAGGCAACTCTGCCCTGCCCACTTCAAGGGCAGAGCACAAAATGATGCCTTGGAACCAAGAGAAGCAAACTCTGCCCTGCCCTTGTGGAGAGCAGAATCGGGCTCCATGAGGAAGAAAATCAAGAAGAAAATATCAACTATGCATGCTACAAGGCTCGAGCAAGGGACCATGAGGAAGCCAAAGACTAAGGGTGACTAGCGTGCCAAAAAGCCAAGAGAAAAGAAGCGTGTTTGCATCGGCCCAGGTTCGAACACGGGCGTGCAATATGGCAACCCTGCCCTGCCCTTGGCGCGGGCAGGGCAGCATTTGAATTGGCACGGTATTGGCGCACCATTTCTCACTCTGGCGCACCAATTTCCTCGTCCTGGCAGCATCTGGCGCGCGCGTTTCCTCCCTGGCGCACCAAACCGATCCTGCCCTGCCCTTGGCGCGGGCAGGGCAGCGTTTTTCATTCCTGGCAGCACCATCCGCACGCACTAACGCTCCCTGGCGCACCAAACTTTCCCGCCCTGCCCTTGGCGCGGGCAGGGCAGCCTCTGGCGCACCAACCTCGTGCCAGACTCGCACCAGGACGCGCCAGAATCACAACACGCCGCACCAAATCCATGCACCGAGCTTCATTTTTCTGCCCTGCCCTCCACAAGGGCAGGGCAGCCTCCTGGGAGTGGTTTTTGGGCCAAAATTCAAATTAAAAATTCATTTGAATTCATTTCTTCACCAATCCAAAAGCCCATCCAAATCCCATTATCCAAGAATAGAAAGTGTATAAATAGGACTTAGTTTGATGTAATTAGGAACTTTAGCTACCTTTACTTTGAGCTTTGAAATTTTGCTTTCATTTGGAGCTTTTAACTTTTGTCTTTGAGCTTTCTTGAGAGATTTGTCCGAGCACCAAGAGGATCAAAGGAGAATTGATTGATATCCTTCCTCACTTCTCTTGGGCAATTCTACTCTTCTGTTTTCTGAGCATTGGGTGTGTGAAATTGGGGAAATTCTGTCCCAATTCCCATTCAAGCTCTTTGCATTTTATTTTCTGCATAATTGAATCTCAATTCTGTTCTTCTACTGCTTTATCTTTAATTTTTTTTGTCAATTGCTTAGTTAATTCAGATCTGGGAAGGAAATTGGGTTTTAGGCTCTGCTACCTAAGCCCTTGGGATCCTGAGATCATAATTCACTCTTGGTTCTTCTGTGAACCTCTGCTGCATTTTATTTCAATTCTGTTTGAATGCTACTTGCTTCTGCTTTAAATTCTGCTCAATCTCTTGCTACAATTTACTTCTGCTTTGTTTAGATCTTGCAATCCCATTCCTGAATTCCCTTTTACTTTCTAGCAGTTTATCTTTCTTGCCATTTAAGTTACCGCAATTTAAGTTTCTTGCACTTTAAGTTTCAGTCATTTACTTTCTTGCTCTTTAAGATTCTGCACATTTACAATTCTGTTCTTCAATTTACTGCACTTCTCCTTTTCCCCTTTACATTTACTGTCATTTACTTTCTGTTAAACACAAATCACTCAACCAAAACTTGATTCGCTTGACTAAATCACCCACTAAACTAAAATTGCTCAATCCTTCAATCCCTGTGGGATCGACCTCACTCATGTGAGTTATTATTACTTGATGCGACCCGGTACACTTGCCGGTGAGTTTTGTGTTGGATCGTTTTCCACACATCAAGTTTTTGGCGCCGTTGCCGGGGATTGAAATAGATTGACAATGATTAAGTGAAGTGGAGGTCTAGATTAAGCATTTTTCTTTTCTGTTGTTCTAACTCTCACTAACACACTAACTGTTTGAATTTTTGCTTAAACTAACTGAACCTTCATTCTAGCTATAGATTGAAGTTTCATTGGCTTTCTGGGTTTGTGTGTTTATTGTTGTGTGTTTGTATGTCAGGTATAGGGAGATCCTCTCCTATCATCACTGAAATTGATCCAAGGACTCTTCGGAGAATAAGAAGAGCTGAAAGAGGGAAGTACATTGTTGGAGAAGAAGAAGAATCTGAGGAGGAATTCCAAGATATGGAAGGAGATACCAATCAACCAGGAGACGGAGCCAACAATAATCAACAACAGAGAAGAGTTTTGGCTTCATACACATTTGCAAATGCCAAGCATTGTGGGAGTAGCATTCTTCCTCCCAATGTCAATGCAAACAACTTTGAACTCAAGCCACAACTCATCACTCTGGTTCAAAACAATTGTTCTTTTGGAGGAGGGCCTTTGGAGGATCCAAACCAACATTTGTCCACTTTCTTGAGAATCTGTGACACAGTGAAGACAAATGGTGTGCCTCCTGATAGCTACAAGTTGCTACTCTTCCCATTCTCTCTCAGAGATAAAGCCACTCAATGGCTAGAGACTTTTCCAAAAGAAAGCATCAACACTTGGGATGACTTAGTGAGCAAGTTTCTTGCCAAATTCTACCCCCCTCAAAGAGTCCTAAGGTTGAAGACAGAGGTTCAAACATTCACTCAAATGGAGGCCGAGAACTTATATGAAGCATGGGAGAGATATAAGGCTCTATTGAGGAAGTGTCCACCAGAGATGTTCACTGAGTGGGACAAGCTGCAAAACTTCTATGAAGGCCTCACCCTTAAAGCTCAAGAAGCTCTTGATCACTCTGCTGGAGGCTCTTTACAACTCATGAAGACCACAGAGGAAGCTCAAAACCTCATTGAGATGGTGGCCAACAACCAATATTTCTTTGCTCATCAAAGACAACGCCAACCATCACAGAGAAGAGGAGTCATGGAGTTGGAAGGAGTTGATTCAATCTTAGCTCAAAACAAGATGATGCAGCAACAGATTCAACAACAATTTGAGCAAATGGCTAAGAGAATTGATGGCTTGCAAGTGGCAGCAGTGAACACCACAAGCCAACCTCCAACCACTTGGGTGCAAAATGAAGAAACTCAAGAGGAGCAACAACAAGAGCAAGTCCAATACATGCACAACCAAAATCCTGGAACAAATGAAGTCTATGGTGATACCTACAACCCATCTTGGAAGAACCATCCCAACCTTAGATGGGGAGACAACCATACCCAAAACCAACAACCATGGCAAAGAAACACAGGCCAAAACAATTGGAAAAACACAAACCATAACTCCCAGCCAAACACTAACCAAAACTCATACAGAAAACCACAAAACAACTACCCAAATTCTAACCAATACCCACCCAATAACCACCCAACTAACCAAAACACTTATATTCATCCATCAACACCCCAAAATCAAACCATCTCCCAAGACTCACAGAGAATCACCAATCTAGAGCTACTCTTGGAAAAACTAATGAAGAGCCAAGAATTGACAAACAAAAATCAAGAAGCCTCCATGAAGAACCTAGAGAGGCAGATTGGACAAATCTCTAAGAAGATCTCTGTTGAGAAGCCATCAAGTTCACTACCTAGTGACACCATTCCCAACCCAAAGGAAGAATGCAAGGTTGTGCAACTAAGAAGTGGAAGGGTGTTGACAGATGGTAACCAAGGAGCAACAAAGAAGCTTATGGAGAATGACACTGAGCCAACAAAGAAGGATGAAACCATCAACCAAGACAAGATAAGCAAGAGTGCTTCAGAAAAGCTCACAGAGGAAGACAACAAGCCACAGAATTTAAAGAAAGGCAAGCAAATCATGGAGGAACCAATTCCAAAACAGCATCAAGTGGTGAAGAGCTCAACACCACCACTGCCTTACCCACAAAGATTTCACAAGGAAACAAAGGACCAGCACTTCCACAAATTTCTTAAGACTTTCAAGAAATTGGAAATTAACATACCTTTGGCAGAGGCTTTGGAGCAAATGCCCTTGTATGCTAAGTTTCTAAAGGAGCTCATCAACAAGAAAAGGGATTGGAATGAGAAGGAAACAGTGATGCTCAATGAGGAATGTAGTGCCGTGCTCCAAAAGGGAATCCCACCAAAACTCAAGGATCCAGGGAGTTTTGTAGTGTCATGCACTATAGGCAAACTATCCTTGGATAAAGCCCTTTGTGATCTTGGAGCTAGTATTAACTTGATGCCTTTGTCCATGATGAAAAAGCTTGCCATAGAAGAACTCAAACCCACCAAGATGTCACTAGTCATGGCAGACAGGTCAATCAAGATACCAAGTGGAATTGTGGAGAATTTGCTAGTAAAGGTTGGAGAGTTTATCTTCCCTGCAGACTTTGTAATCCTTGATACTGATGAGGAAGGCAACTGATGAGCGGATAATTTATACGCTTTTTGGCATTGTTTTCATATAGTTTTTAGTAAGTTTGAGCTACTTTTAGGGATGTTTTCATTAGTTTTTATGCTAAATTCATATTTCTGGACTTTACTATGAGTTTGTGTGTTTTTCTGTGATTTCAGGTAAATTCTGACTGAAATTGAGGGATTTGAGCAAAACTCTGAAGAAGGCTAACAAAAGGACTGCTGATGCTGTTGGATTCTGACCTCACTGCACTCGAAATGGATTTTCTGGAGCTACAGAACTCCAATTGGCGCGCTCTCAACGGCATTGGAAAGTAGACATCCAGAGCTTTCCAGCAATATATAATAGTCCATACTTTATTCGAAGAATGACGACGTAACTTGGCGTTGAACGCCAAGTACACGCTGCTGTCTGGAGTTAAACGCCAGAAAAACGTCATGATCCGGAGTCAAACGCCCAAAACACGTCATAACCTGAAGTTTGACGCCAAGAAATGCCTCTACACGTGAATTCATCAAGCTCAGCCCAAGCACACACCAAGTGGGCCTCGGAAGTGGATTTATGCATCAATTACTTACTCATGTAAACCCTAGTAGCTAGTCTAGTATATATAGGACATTTATCTATTGTATTAGACATCCTGGATTGTATTTTGATCCTGTGATCACGTTAGAGAGGGCTGGCCATTCGGCCATGCCTGAACTCTTTGCTTATGTATTTTCAACGGTGGAGTTTCTGCACACCATAGATTAAGGGTGTGAAGCTCTGCTGTACCTCAAGTATTAATGCAATTCTATTATCTTTTATTCAATTCTCTTTTATTCTTATTCCAAGATATTCATTCGTACCCAAGAACATGATGAATGTGATGAGTCAGATTACCCTCATTATCATTCTCAATTATGAACGCGAGTGATTGACAACCACTTACGTCCTACATGCAACAGAGCTTGAATGCGTATCTCTTAGATTCCCCAACAGAATCTTCGTGGTATAAGTTAGATAGTTGGCGGCATTCATCTGGATCCGGAAAGTCCAACCTTGTCTGTGGTGTTCCGAGTAGGATCCTGGGAGTCCGGAAAGTCCAACCTTGTCTGTGGTGTTCCGAGTAGGATTCCGATCATGAATGACCGTGACGTGCTTCAAACTTTAACCTGCTGGGCGTTGGTGACAGACGCAAAAGAGGGATTCTATTCCAGTAGGAGCGGGAACCAACCGGTGATTAGCCGTACTGTGACAGAGTGCGTTGCATAGTTTTCACTGCGAGGATGGGATGTAGCTATCAGCCATGGGTGATGCCTCCAGACTGGTTAGCTGTGCGAGTGACAGCCGCACAGGTTATTTCCCCGTGAGGAATGAAAGTAGCCACAGTTGATGGTGAACCCCTATACAAAGCTTGCCATGGAAAGGAGTAAGAAGGATTGAGTAGAAGGAGTAGGAGAGCAGGCGTCCAAGAGCTCTACAGCATCTCCATCCGCTTATCTGAAATTCCTACCAATGAATCTGCATAAGTCTTCTATCCCTTTTATTATTCCTTTTTATTATTTTATTTTGAATCTAATCAAGTATCATGTTTAATCTGCCTAACTGAGATTTGCAAGGTGACCATAGCTTGCTTCATACCAACAATCTCTGTGGATTCGACCCTTACTCACGTAAGGTTATTACTTGGACGACCCAGTACACTTGCTGGTTAGTTGAACGAGATTGTGAAGAAAATAAACAATGCCCTCAGAGTATACATCTTTTATAAATACATACAAGTGATCACAATTTCGTCCACCAGCAACAATTCAATCATCTTGGGCAGACCATTTCTAGCAACTGCAAGAGCCATTATTGATGTGGAAAAAGGGGAAATGATTTTCAGAGTACACAATGAGCAAATGATCATCAATGTTTTTAAGTCAATGCAACACCCCCCAGAGAAGGAAGATCATTTGAGGGTGGATATGATAGAAAGCTTGGTGGAAGAAATGTTAGACATTGATCAACATGAGCAAGAAAAGGACAACCAAGAAACAATAGAGGAACATGTGGCTGAAGCTTTCATAAACAAAGGAGTGGAACCAAGCAAGAAAGAAGAGGTGCAAAAGCAAGAACTGAAGCCATTACCTTCTCATCTCAAATATGCATTTCTTGGGACTTCAGAAAGCCTCCCGGTGATCATCAATTCATCCTTGACAAAGAAAGAAGAAGGAGAGCTTCTTGATGTTCTCAGAGCCCACAAGGATGTGATTGGTTCAAAAATTTGAAGTTTGTTACTTTCTTGTTAAGAAAGGTTCAATCTTTAAGTTCTAGAATCTTATCTTGTAGTTTCTTGTTAGTTAAGTCAATTTTAAAATTAAATCTTTTTCAAATATCTTTTTCAAATATATCTTTTTATCTTTTATCTTATCTTTTTCAAAATTTGATTTCAAAATATCTTATCTAACTTCTTATCTTCTTATCTTTTTCAAAAATTGATTTCAAAATCTTTTTCAATCAACTAACCAACTTTTTGTTTGTTTCTTATCTTTTTCAAAACCACCTAACTACTCTTCCCTCTCTAATTTTCGAAAATTCTCCCTCTCTTTTTCAAAAATTCTTTTTGTTTTAAATTTTAATTTTAATCTCATCTTATCTTTAATTTTCGAAAATTACTAACCTCTTTTTCAAAATTATTTTCGAAAATCTTCTTTTCTTTTCTTATTCTATTTAATTATTTAATTACTAACACTTCTCTTCACCTCTCCTCATCCAAATCCGAACCTCCTCCTTCATTCTTCTACCCCTTTCTTCTTCTACTAACATAAGGGAATCTCTATACTGTGACATAGAGGATTCCTTTTTCTTTTCTTGTTTTCTTCTCTTTCTTATGAGCAGGAACAAGGAAAAGGGCACTCTTGTTGAAGCTGATCCGGAACCTGAAAGGACTCTGAAGAAAAAATTAAGAGAAGCTAAATTACAACAATCCAGAGGCAACCTTTTAGAAAATTTCGAACAAGAGGAAGAGATGGCCGAAAATAATAATAATAATGTAAGGAGAATGCTTGGTGATTTCACAAAGCCAACATCCAAGTTTGATGGAAGAAGCATCTCCATTCCTGCCATTGGAGCCAATAACTTTGAGCTTAAGCCTCAACTAGTTGCATTAATGCAACAAAACTGCAAGTTTTATGGACTTCCATCTGAAGATCCTTATCAGTTTTTAACTGAATTCTTGCAAGTCTGTGATACTGTAAAGACGAATGGAGTTAATCCTGAAGTCTAAAGACTCATGCTTTTCCCTTTTGCTGTAAGAGACAGAGCTAGAATATGGTTGGATTCACAACCTAAGGATAGCCTGGACTCCTGGGATAAGCTGGTCACTGCTTTCTTAGATAAGTTCTTCCCTCCTCAAAAGCTGAGCAAGCTGAGAGTGGATGTTCAAACCTTCAAACAAAAAGATGGTGAATCCCTCTATGAAGCTTGGGAAAGATACAAGCAGCTGACCAAGAGATGTCCATCTGACATGTTTTCAGAATGGACCTTATTAGATATATTCTATTATGGTCTATCTGAATTTTCGAAAATGTCATTGGACCACTCTGCAGGTGGATCTATTCACCTGAAGAAAACGCCTGAAGAGGCACAAGAACTCATTGACATGGTTGCTAACAACCAGTTCATGTACACCTCTGAGAGGAATTCCGTGAATAATGGAGTCCCTCAGAAGAAAGGAGTTCTTGAAATTGATGCTCTGAATGCCATACTGGCTCAGAACAAGGTGTTGACTCAACAGGTCAACATGATCTCTCAAAATCTGAATGGATTGCAACATGCATCCAACAGTACTAGAGAGGTAGCTTCTGAAGAAGCTTATGATCCTGAGAACCCTGCCATGGCAGAGGTTAATTATCTGGGTGAACCATATGGAAATACCTATAACCCATCATGGAGAAATCATCCAAATTTCTCCTGGAAGGATCAACAAAAACCTCAACAAGGTTTTAACAATGGTGGACGCAACAGGCTGAATAATAGTAAGCCATATCCATCATCTTCTCAGCAACAGACAGAGAACTCTGAACAAAATAATTCTAATTTAACCAATATAGTCTCTGATCTGTCAAAGGCCACCTTCAGTTTCATGAATGAAACAAGATCCTCCATTAGAAATTTGGAGGCACAAGTAGGCCAGCTGAGTAAGAAAGTTATTGAAACTCCTCCCAGTATTCTCCCAAGTAATACAGAAGAGAATCCAAAAGGAGAGTGCAAAGCCATTGACTTAGTCAACATGGCCGAAAGCACAAAGGAGGAGGAGGGCGAAAATCCTAGTGAGAAAGAACTCCTGGGACGTCCTCCAAGCAAGAAGGAGCTTCCTATTAAGCATCCTGAGGAATCTGAGGCTCACACAGAGTCCATAGAGATTCCATTAAATCTCCTTCTGCCATTCATGAGCTCTGACTATTATTCATCCTCTGAAGAGGATGAAGATGTGACTAGTGAGCAAGTTGCTCAATATCTAGGAGCTATCATGAAACTGAATGCCAAGCTATTTGGTAATGAGACTTGGGAAAGTGAACCTCCCTTGCTCATTAGTGATTTGGAAACTTGGATTCAGGAAACTCTACCTCAAAAGAAACAAGATCCTGGCAAGTTCTTAATACCTTGTACCATTGGCACCATGAGCTTTGAAAAAGCTCTATGTGATCTTGGGTCAGGAATAAATTTGATGCCACTCTCTGTAATGGAGAAGCTGGGAATCATTGAGGTACAACCTGCCTTGTTCTCATTACAATTG
Organism: Arachis hypogaea; assembly: GCF_003086295.3. Classification (NCBI taxonomy): domain Eukaryota; kingdom Viridiplantae; phylum Streptophyta; class Magnoliopsida; order Fabales; family Fabaceae; genus Arachis; species Arachis hypogaea. Next base: position 51,916,285 of record NC_092039.1, on the reverse strand, counting down.
GCAGATAAATCCATGAGAGAAGCTCATGGAATAGTAGAGGATGTGGTAGTAAAAGTTGAAGACTTCTACATCCCTGCTGATTTCCTAATCCTAGATACTAGGAAGGAAGATGATGAATGCATCATCCTAGGAAGACCTTTCCTAGCCACAGCAGAAGCTGTGATAGATGTCAACAGAGGAGAGTTAGTCCTTCAATTAAATGGAGAATACCTTGTGTTTCAAGCACATGGCAATCCCTTTGTGACAAAAGAGAGTAAGCATGAAGAGCTTCTCTCAGTTCAAGGTCAAGAAGAGCCCACACAGTCAAACTCTAAGTTTGGTGTTGTGAAGCCACAACCAAACTCTAAGTTTGGTGTTCAAGCCCCATATCCAAACTCTAAGTTTGGTGTTGGGACTAGACAACATTGACTTGATTGCTCTGTGGCTCCATGAGAGCCACTGTCAAGCTATTGACATTAAAGAAGCGCTTGTTGGGAGGCAACCCAATTTTATTTATCTAATTTTATTTTATTTTGTTTCTTTGTTATTTTTGTGTTTAATTAGGTACATGATCATGAGGAGTCACGAAAAAATCAAAAAAAATTATTAAAAACAGAGTCAAAAACAGAAGAAAAAAATTTTTCACCCTGGAGGACGCACGGGCTGGCGTTCAACGCCCAGAAGATGCATCTGGCTGGCGTTCAACGCCAGAACAGAGCATCTTTCTGGCGTTGAACGCCCAAAACAAGCTACATCCTGGCGTTTAACGCCAGGATGCGCACACAGAGGACAATCTGGCGCTGAACGCCAGAAACAAGCTTGAAACTGGCGTTCAACGCCAGAATCAAGCATCACATGGGCGTTTAATGCCCAGAACATGCACCAATGGGCGTTTGAACGCCAGAATGGTGCATGAAGGCAATTTACACGCCTATAGGGTGAAGGAATGGTATTTCTTTCCATCTCAGGACCTGTGGACCCCACAGGATCCCCATCTCAGGACCTGTGGACCCCACAGGATCCCCACCTACCTTTTCTTTTAATCCTATTCACACTCTCCTAATCCAAATCTCATTCTCAATTTCCCTTCCCAATTACCTCATGCACCATTCACATCAACCTCCTCTTCCCCATAAACCCCACCTACCCCCATTACATTCAAATTCAATTTCCCACCCATTCCCACCCAAAATGGCCGAAACCTAACCCTCCCCCTCCCTATAAATACCTCCCTTTTCTTCTTCATTTTCACACAACACTACCCACTCTTCTCTCACATAGCTGAACCCACTTCTCTCCCTCTCTTCCAAATTCTCTTCTTCTTCTTCTACTACTCTTCTTTTCTTTTTGCTCGAGGACGAGCAAATTTTAAGTTTGGTGTGGTAAAAAGCCTAGCTTTTTATTTTTCATTCACCATCAATGGCACCCAAGACCGGAGTTTCCTCAAGAAAAGGAAAAGGGAAGGCAAAAGCTTCCACTTCCGAATCATGGGAAAAGGAGAGATTCATCTCCAAGAGCCACCAAGACCACTTCTATGATGTTGTGGCAAAGAAGAGGGTGATCCCTGAGGTCCCCTTCAAACTCAAAAAGAATGAGTATCCGGAAATCCGACATGAGATCCAAAGAAGAGGGTGGGAAGTCATAACCAACCCCATGCAACAAGTCGGATTATTGATGGTTCAAGAGTTCTATGCTAATGCATGGATCACTAGGAACCATGATCAAAGTATGAACCCGAATCCAAAGAACTATCTCACAATGGTTCGGGGGAAATACTTAGATTTCAGTCCGGAAAATGTGAGGTTGGCGTTTCATCTACCCATGATGCAAGGTGATGAACGCCCCTACACAAGGAGGGTCAACTTCAATCAAAGGTTGGACCAAGTTCTAATGGACATTTGTGTGGAAGGCGCCCAATGGAGAGTAGACTCCAAAGGCAAACCAGTCCAACTAAGAAGACTGGACCTCAAGCCTGTAGCTAGAGGATGGCTGGAGTTCATCCAAAGATCCATCATCCCTACAAGCAACCGATCTGAAGTTACTGTGGATCGGGCAATCATGATTCATAGCATCATGATTGGAGAGGAAGTAGAGGTTCATGAAGTCATAGCCAATGAACTCTACAAAATAGCTGACAAGCCTTCATACATGGCACGGCTAGCCTTCCCCCACCTCATATGCCATCTATGTTATTCAGCTGGAGCTATCATAGATGGAGATGTCTCCATTGAAGAAGACAAGCCCATCACCAAGAAAAGGATGGAGCAAACAAGGGAAGTCCCTCACGGCCCCCAAGGAGAACATGAGGAAGTTCATCAACAAATGCCTCATGGAATGCACTTTCCTCCCAACAACTATTGGGAGCAACTCAGTACCTCCTTAGAAGACTTGAGCCAAAACGTGAAACAACTAAGGGTGGAACACCATGAACATGCCCTCACTCTCCAAGAAATAAGAGAAGATCAAAGAGCTATGAGAGAGGAGCAACAAAGGCAAGGAAGGGACATAGAAGAGTTGAAGAACATCATTGGTCCTTCAAGAAGAAGACGCCACTAGAGGTGGATTCATTCCTTGTTCTTTATTTTCTTTCTGTTTTCGGTTTTTAAGTGTTATGTTTATCTATGTTTTTGTGTCTCTACTTCATGATCATTAGTGTGTAACCATGCCTTAAAGCTATGAATAAAATCCATTAGTCTTTCACCTCTCTTAAAAGAAAAATGTTTTAATTCAAAAGAACAAGAAGTACATAATTTTCGAAATTATTAGTGAATTTAATTTAATTATATTGATGTGGTGGCAATAATTTTTGTTTTCTGAATGAATGCTTGAACAGTGCATATTTTTGATCTTGTTGTTTATGAGTGTTAAAATTGTTGGCTCTTGAAAGAATGATGAACAAAGAGAAATGTTATTGATGAACTGAAAAATTCATGAATTGATTCTTGAAGCAAGAAAAGGCAGTGAAAAAAAAAAGTGGCGAAAAAAAAAAAAATAAAATAGAAAGAAAAAGCAAGCAGAAAAAGCCAATAGCCCTTAAAACCAAAAGGCAAGGGTAGCAAGGATCCAAGGCTTTGAGCATCAATGGATAGGAGGGCCCAAGGAAATAAAATCCAGGCCTAAGCGGCTAAATCAAGCTGTCCCTAACCATGTGCTTGTGTCATGAAGGTCCAAGTGAAAAGCTTGAGACTGAGTGGTTAAAGTCGTGATCCAAAGCAAAAGAGTGTGCTTAAGAGCTCTGGACACCACTAACTGGGGACTCTAGCAAAGCTGAGTCACAATCTGAAAAGGTTCACCCAGTTATGTGTCTGTGGCATTTGTGTATCCGGTGGTAATACTGGAAGACAAAGTGCTTAGGGCCACGGCCAAGACTCATAAGTAGCTGTGTTCAAGAATCAACATGCTTAACTAGGAGAGTCAATAACACTATCCGAACTCTTTGCTTATGTATTTTCAACGGTGGAGTTTCTGCACACCATAGATTAAGGGTGTGGAGCTCTGCTGTACCTCAAGTATTAATGCAATTCTATTATCTTTTATTCAATTCTCTTTTATTCTTATTCCAAGATATTCATTCGTACCCAAGAACATGATGAATGTGATGAGTCAGATTACCCTCATTATCATTCTCAATTATGAACGCGAGTGATTGACAACCACTTACGTCCTACATGCAATAGAGCTTGAATGCGTATCTCTTAGATTCCCCAACAGAATCTTCGTGGTATAAGTTAGATAGTTGGCGGCATTCATCTGGATCCGGAAAGTCCAACCTTGTCTGTGGTGTTCCGAGTAGGATCCTGGGAGTCCGGAAAGTCCAACCTTGTCTGTGGTGTTCCGAGTAGGATTCCGATCATGAATGACCGTGACGTGCTTCAAACTTTAACCTGCTGGGCGTTGGTGACAGACGCAAAAGAGGGATTCTATTCCAGTAGGAGCGGGAACCAACCGGTGATTAGCCGTACTGTGACAGAGTGCGTTGCATAGTTTTCACTGCGAGGATGGGATGTAGCTATCAGCCATGGGTGATGCCTCCAGACTGGTTAGCTGTGCGAGTGACAGCCGCACAGGTTATTTCCCCGTGAGGAATGAAAGTAGCCACAGTTGATGGTGAACCCCTATACAAAGCTTGCCATGGAAAGGAGTAAGAAGGATTGAGTAGAAGGAGTAGGAGAGCAGGCGTCCAAGAGCTCTACAGCATCTCCATCCGCTTATCTGAAATTCCTACCAATGAATCTGCATAAGTCTTCTATCCCTTTTATTATTCCTTTTTATTATTTTATTTTGAATCTAATCAAGTATCATGTTTAATCTGCCTAACTGAGATTTGCAAGGTGACCATAGCTTGCTTCATACCAACAATCTCTGTGGATTCGACCCTTACTCACGTAAGGTTATTACTTGGACGACCCAGTACACTTGCTGGTTAGTTGAACGAGATTGTGAAGAAAATAAACAATGCCCTCAGAGTATACATCTTTTATAAATACATACAAGTGATCACAATTTCGTCCACCAGCAACAATTCAATCATCTTGGGCAGACCATTTCTAGCAACTGCAAGAGCCATTATTGATGTGGAAAAAGGGGAAATGATTTTCAGAGTACACAATGAGCAAATGATCATCAATGTTTTTAAGTCAATGCAACACCCCCCAGAGAAGGAAGATCATTTGAGGGTGGATATGATAGAAAGCTTGGTGGAAGAAATGTTAGACATTGATCAACATGAGCAAGAAAAGGACAACCAAGAAACAATAGAGGAACATGTGGCTGAAGCTTTCATAAACAAAGGAGTGGAACCAAGCAAGAAAGAAGAGGTGCAAAAGCAAGAACTGAAGCCATTACCTTCTCATCTCAAATATGCATTTCTTGGGACTTCAGAAAGCCTCCCGGTGATCATCAATTCATCCTTGACAAAGAAAGAAGAAGGAGAGCTTCTTGATGTTCTCAGAGCCCACAAGGATGCCTTAGGATGGACCATTGATGACCTAAAAGGCATCAGCCCTACAATATGCATGCATAAGATTCTTTTGGAAGACAATTCCAAAGCAGTAATTCAACCTCAGAGAAGATTAAACCCTGCAATGAAGGAAGTTGTCCAAAAGGAAGTGATGAAGTTATGGAATGCAGGAATCATATATCCCATTTCTGATAGCTCATGGATAAGCCCAGTCCAAGTGGTACCAAAGAAAGGAGGGATGACAGTCATTACTAATGAAAAGAATGAGCTCATTCCCACCAGAACGGTGACAGGGTGGAGGATGTGCATTGACTATAGAAGGTTGAATGATGCCACACGCAAAGACCACTTCCCACTTCCTTTCATTGATCAAATGCTTGAAAGGTTGGCTGGCCATGCTTATTATTGCTTCCTTGATGGCTATTCTGGGTATAATCAGATAGTGGTGGATCCAAAAGACCAAGAAAAGACTTCATTCACATGCCCAGTTGGGGTTTTTGCCTATAGAAGAATGCCATTCGGATTATGCAATGCCCCAGCCACTTTTCAAAGGTGTATGCTTTCCATTTTCTCAGATATGGTTGAAAAATTCTTAGAGGTTTTCATGGATGACTTCTCTGTTTTTGGTGATAATTTCAATACTTGCTTAAACCATCTAACTCTTGTTTTGAAACGGTGCCAAGAAACTAATTTGGTTTTGAATTGGGAGAAGTGCCATTTCATGGTACCTGAGGGAATTGTTCTTGGTCATAAAGTTTCAAGAAGAGGAATAGAGGTTGACAAGGCAAAAGTTGAAATAATAGAAAAACTCCCTCCACCAACTAATGTGAAATCTGTTAGAAGTTTCTTGGGGCATGCAGGATTTTATAGAAGGTTCATCAAAGATTTCTCTAAAATAGCCAAACCTTTGAGTAACCTTTTGATGAATGATCAACCTTTTGTTTTTGATAAAAATTGCCAGCATGCTTTTGAAACTTTAAAACAGAAACTCACAACAGCACCAATCATCACACCCCCGGATTGGAACTTACCATTTGAACTTATGTGTGATGCAAGTGAAATTGCAATTGGTGCTGTACTTGGACAGAAAAAGGGAAACCTGCATCATGTCATATATTATGCAAGTAAAGTATTAAATGAAGCTCAAAAAAATTACACCACAACAGAGAAGGAATTGTTAGCTGTGGTTTATGCATTTGATAAGTTTAGATCGTACTTGATAGGATCTAAAATTGTGGTTTATACTGATCATGCTGCTCTCAAGTATTTGATGTCAAAGCAGGATGCTAAACCAAGGCTTATCAGATGGATTCTACTCTTACAAGAATTTGATATTGAGGTGAGGGACAGGAAAGGCACTGAAAATCTAGTTGCTGATCACTTGTCAAGGCTGCCACCAGAGACAATTCAAAAGGCTGCATTACCTGTGAATGAAAGCTTCCCAGATGAACATCTCATGCAAATCCAACAAACACCATGGTTTGCTGATATAGCAAACTACAAAGTAGGGAGAAAGATACCACAAGAATTCACTAAGCAACAAGTGAGGAAACTAATCAATGAAGCAAAGAAGTTCTTATGGGATAAACCCTATTTGTTCAGAAGATGCTCTGATGGAATAATCAGGAGATGTATTCCTGAAAGTGAAACAAAAGATATATTATGGCATTGCCATGGCTCAGCTTATGGTGGACACTTTGGTCCAGAAAGAACAGCAGCAAAGATTCTACAAAGTGGTTTCTATTGGCCAACCATCTTCAAAGATACCAGGGAGTTTGTCCACTAATGTAATGAATGTCAAAGAGCAGGAGGATTAACAAGAAGGAACGAAATGCCACAAAACTTCATTTTGGAAGTAGAATTATTTGATCTTTGGGGCATTGATTTCATGGGACCCTTTCCTCCCTCCTATTCATTTAGATACATCTTGGTAGCAGTAGAATATGTTTCAAAATGGGTGGAAGCCATAGCCACAACTACCTGTGATGCACAAGTTGTCCTTCAATTCCTAAAGAAGCACATTTTTACTAGATATGGAGTGCCCAAGGGTCTCATCAGTGATGGTGGTGGCCATTTTTGTAATAGACAAATGGAGAAGCTTCTCCACAAATATGGAGTTATTCACAAGGTAGCCACACCATATCATCCCCAAACTAATGGTCAAGCAGAATTAGCAAACAGGGAACTAAAGAAAATCCTAGAGAAAACAGTTGGTAGCACAAGAAAGGATTGGGCTCGGAAGTTGGAAGATGCACTTTGGGCATATAGAACAGCTTTTAAAACTCCTATTGGGAAGTCTCCATTTCAACTGTTATATGGCAAAGCCTGTCATCTCCCTGTAGAGCTTGAGCACAAAGCCTTTTGGGCCACTAAACTTCTAAATTTGGATTCTGAAGCAGCAGGAGAGAAAAGATTGTTGCAGCTGAATGAGCTAGATGAGTTTAGGCTAGAAGCCTATGAAAATACCAAGATATACAAGGAGAAAGCTAAGAAATGGCATGACAGGAAGATTTTGAAGAAAGAGTTCAAACCAGGACAACAAGTACTCTTGTATAATTCACGGCTCAAGATATTCCCTGGCAAGCTTAAGTCTAAATGGACTGGTCCATATTTGGTGACTAAGGTTTTTCCTTATGGGAGCATTAAATTACTAGATGAAGCAACAAAGAATCAATTTACAGCAAATGGTCATAGAGCAAAATTGTACCTAGGAGGGCAATGGAACAAAGAGAAGGAGGTCCAGAACCTGAATCCCTCTTGAAGCAAAAATGAAGATGTCAAGCTAATGACAATAAAAGAGCGCTTGTTGGGAGGCAACCCAACCTGAGGTAGTTTCTTTTCATAGCTTTTCAATAAAAATGTTGAGTAATTGTTGTGCATTGCAAGGAGCTAAGTTTGGTGTTGCACACCAAAAACAATTTGAGGGAGAATGAAAACTTCTAAGTTTGGTGTTCCACCAAAAATATCAATTAACACATTCTCACCTCTTGCATGATTCTAGCTCCAAGTAATCAAACCTATTATTCAACTGTTGAATTATTTTCTAGCTCTAATTCCATTAACCTTTAGCAAGAATACATGGTTTCAAATATGGTTAACTTGGTACATCTGAGACAGTGGCAAAACAATTAAGTTTGGTGTTCACACACCAAAACAAATCCTAAAACCACACTCAGTATTATGCTTACTAACCATATAATTAAGGGCTTGAGAAGCAAGCAACTTTGAGGATTATGCAGGACAGAGTCAATAATTGAAGACATTATGCATCTTAACTCAAAGAGGACACAACAGAAGGAAAAATCAAAGAGCTGCAACTTCAAAGGTTGTATCTGAACTTAATCCTTGCTGCTGTGTGATGTTTCGAAACTGGAAGTCATTGTATTTCTTGCTAAAGTGTTCATTTAGCTACAAGTGAAATGGTTTGTTAAAAATGATAAGTCTGCATAATGCTTGTATCCATCATTTAGCTTTAAATATTGCTTTGTTTCCCAATTGCTTAAATAAAAGAGTTTGGTTTGAATTGAAAAGTAAAATGTCCAATGTTGCATGAGTATGAATGGAAGTTGGTGGTGGCACATGTGTTTGATTAAATGCATAACTCATGAAATAAGTGTTGCATAATATCATTCTCATTCAATTGTGAGTTAGCTTGCTGTCATAAAAACTCATATCAAGAATGAAACAACCCTTGGTAACAAAAACAGAAAGAAAAGGAAGAAAGAAAAAGCCAAAGTGGCAAGAAAAACAAAGAATAAAGGTTGGACACCAATGGCTTGAACCTTAGGACAAATGTCTGTGGTGTTCTTGTACTGAGATCTGCTTGGATGAGTAAATTCTAAGGGGTATTTTGAAACCCGGTCACTTAGATCAACTGATTTGGGATGGCCAATTGAAAATCCACAATAAAGAGCAACTCAGATACAAAGCACTTAGTGATCCAAAGAGATGCTGGGCATCAATGATCCTAGGAAGAATTAATGAGCTAAGTGTCTGTGGTGGAAAGATGTTGAGCAAAAGAAAAGAAAATAAAGCCAAAGGCTATGCTGCAGCATTTGACACCCAACCTATAAGAAAGTAATAAGCTTGTTAAAGCATTATAAAAAGAGTTACCAAGGGAGTAATCAAAAGAAGAGTCTTATAACAGCAAGCTTAGCAAACCTTTGATGCAAAATGTGTATTATGCAGCAGCAACAATAAATGAGTGTCATTGTCTGCATAAATGCCCCATAGATCAAGTTCTGCTATCTGCATAATAAGGATATATACACTTTTCTTATTCATTCCATTTTCTCTTAGTTTTGATGCTTGCTTGGGGACAAGCAAGGTTTAAGTTTGGTGTTGTGATGACAAGTCATCATATACCCATTTTTCAAGCTAATTTCACTTGTTTTGTTAGCATTTATGCACTTTCTAGCATCCTAAGTAAGTGATTTGGAGTGAAAATGCACAACTTCTCTAAATCAAGCAACCACCATGAAATTAATGTTAAATCATAAGGTTTAAGCTAATTTTAATTGCATTTTAATTGATTTATAAGCCTCTTGAATTTAGTGATACTTTGAGTGGTTGTTTGGTTTATTTTAGGTGAAGAAAAGAAAAGAAAATGAAAAGCGTGGCCTAAGAAGCGTGACACAAGAAAAGGAAAGCGTGGCCAAAGAGGAGAGAAGCGTGCCGCAACTAATGAGGGAAGCAACCTTGCCCTCCACAAGGGCAGACTGCCCTCTAGGAGGGCAGCATTAAGTGACCAAGCCAAGGAAGGCAACTCTGCCCTGCCCACTTCAAGGGCAGAGCACAAAATGATGCCTTGGAACCAAGAGAAGCAAACTCTGCCCTGCCCTTGTGGAGAGCAGAATCGGGCTCCATGAGGAAGAAAATCAAGAAGAAAATATCAACTATGCATGCTACAAGGCGCGAGCAAGGGACCATGAGGAAGCCAAAGACTAAGGGTGACTAGCGTGCCAAAAAGCCAAGAGAAAAAGAAGCGTGTTTGCATCGGCCCAGGTTCGAACACGGGCGTGCAATATGGCAACCCTGCCCTGCCCTTGGCGCGGGCAGGGCAGCATTTGAATTGGCACGGTATTGGCGCACCATTTCTCACTCTGGCGCACCAATTTCCTCGTCCTGGCAGCATCTGGCGCGCGCGTTTCCTCCCTGGCGCACCAAACCGATCCTGCCCTGCCCTTGGCGCGGGCAGGGCAGCGTTTTTCATTCCTGGCAGCACCATCCGCACGCACTAACGCTCCCTGGCGCACCAAACTTTCCCGCCCTGCCCTTGGCGCAGGCAGGGCAGCCTCTGGCGCACCAACCTCGTGCCAGACTCGCACCAGGACGCGCCAGAATCACAACACGCCGCACCAACTCGCACATGGCCGCACCAAATCCATGCACCAAGCTTCATTTTTCTGCCCTGCCCTCCACAAGGGCAGGGCAGCCTCCTGGGAGTGGTTTTTGGGCCAAAATTCAAATTAAAAATTCATTTGAATTCATTTCTTCACCAATCCAAAAGCCCATCCAAATCCCATTATCCAAGAATAGAAAGTGTATAAATAGGACTTAGTTTGATGTAATTAGGACCTTTAGCTACCTTTACTTTGAGCTTTGAAATTTTGCTTTCATTTGGAGCTTTTAACTTTTGTCTTTGAGCTTTCTTGAGAGATTTGTCCGAGCACCAAGAGGATCAAAGGAGAATTGATTGATATCCTTCCTCACTTCTCTTGGGCAATTCTACTCTTCTGTTTTCTGAGCATTGGGTGTGTGAAATTGGGGAAATTCTGTCCCAATTCCCATTCAAGCTCTTTGCATTTTATTTTCTGCATAATTGAATCTCAATTCTGTTCTTCTACTGCTTTATCTTTAATTTTTTTGTCAATTGCTTAGTTAATTCAGATCTGGGAAGGAAATTGGGTTTTAGGCTCTGCTACCTAAGCCCTTGGGATCCTGAGATCATAATTCACTCTTGGTTCTTCTGTGAACCTCTGCTGCATTTTATTTCAATTCTGTTTGAATGCTACTTGCTTCTGCTTTAAATTCTGCTCAATCTCTTGCTACAATTTACTTCTGCTTTGTTTAGATCTTGCAATCCCATTCCTGAATTCCCTTTTACTTTCTAGCAGTTTATCTTTCTTGCCATTTAAGTTACCGCAATTTAAGTTTCTTGCACTTTAAGTTTCAGTCATTTACTTTCTTGCTCTTTAAGATTCTGCACATTTACAATTCTGTTCTTCAATTTACTGCACTTCTCCTTTTCCCCTTTACATTTACTGTCATTTACTTTCTGTTAAACACAAATCGCTCAACCAAAACTTGATTCGCTTGACTAAATCACCCACTAAACTAAAATTGCTCAATCCTTCAATTCCTGTGGGATCGACCTCACTCATGTGAGTTATTATTACTTGATGCGACCCGGTACACTTGCCGGTAAGTTTTGTGTTGGATCGTTTTCCACACATCAGAGGGCTTTTCAGCTACTTTGTAAATTTATTAAGGAATCACCTCATGCACCTCCACCTTATTCCCGAGCATGATGCGGTGGATCATCACTACTTTCTCAATTGTAACCTCAGAGCAGTTACTTGTGCGGAGGATTGAGCGTTGGATAAACTCCAACCATCCTCTGGGCACTGGCTTAAGGTCAAGCCTACCCAGTTGGTAAGGCTTGCCTTGGGCGTCCTTCCTCCATTAAGCTCTAGCTACGCAGATATCAGTAAGAACTTGCTCCAACCTTTGGTTAGAGTTGACCCTTCAAGTGTAAGAGTGCGGGTCACCTTGTGACTGAGGCAATTGTAATGCCAATCTCACACTTTCAGGGCTAAAATTTATGATTTGCCCTCTGACCATGATGTGCTAGTTTTTGGGCTCCGAGTTCACACTAGTGTCATGCTTCTTGGTGACTCAGGAATTAGCATAGATTTCTTGCACCATTAATACTCCAACCTCTGAAATGGGATTGGCTAGAATTTCCTAATCTCTTCTCCAGACTTGGTGTAGGATCTCTAGATATTCATTTTCCTTCAGCTTAAAGAGGACCTCATGTATCACCATCTTCTTCCTCACCACGTCATAGAAGTGGTCTTGATGGGCCTTGGTGAGGAATCTTTATTTTTCCATGGTTCCGAAGTGGAAGCGGGGGCTTTTCCTTTTTTCTTCCTTAAGGATTCTCCCGTTTTTGGTGCCATGGAGAATAGGAATAAAAAGCAAAAAGGCGGAGCTTTTCAACACCAAACTTAAGAATTTGCTCGTTCTCGAGCAAATAAAAATAAAAGAATAGAAAAATAGTAGAAGAAAAAAGAAAAAGATATAGGGGAGGGGGATGAGGTTTCAGCCTTTGGGGTAAGAAGAAGGAAGAAGGAAAGTGTATAGAATGGTATGGTGAGATTGAACGGAATGAGGGGTATTTATAAGGGTGGGAGGGTTGAGGTTCGGTCATATGGGAGGGAAAAATTGGGGATTTTTAATTTGAAGTGGGTGGGGTGGGTGGAAAAAAGGATTTAATGGGTTTTTTGAGTGGTTATTGGGAAGAGGGAAAGGTGGGGTGTGAAAATTAAGAAAATGGATAGGGATGTAATGGATGAATGTGGATGGAATATTGGGTGTAAGAAGAGAGAGAAGGAAAGGAATGAATGAAATGTGGGGTAGGTGGGAGTTGGGTGAGACCCACTTGCTTCATGAAGCTTCGAAATTGAGTGCCACTGCCCTCCTTGGGCATTCAACGCCAGGTTTGGGCATTGAATGCCAGGGGTAGAGCATTGTTTTTTTTTATGGTGGGGTGTTCAACGCCCAAATGGGACTAAAATTTTGGTTTTGGGTGCTCCTGAATGGGCATTGAATGCCCTTGCTTCCTCCCCCTTCTGGCACTGGGCACCAGTTCTGGCACTCAACGCTAGTAAGGAGTACCTCCAGGGTGTTCTGTTTTCACTCCTATGCATTTCTACTTCTGTTCTAGCTGCTACACATGATCACAAACGTTAAAAAGAAGAGGAGAACTATGAAATATAATAGAAAATAAAATGATATGAAATAAAAACCAAAATGAGATAAAATTAAGATAAACTGTACATATGGTTGGGTTGCCTCCCAACAAGCGGTTCTTTATCGTCATTAGCTTGATAGACAACTCCATTATGGAGGTTGATAGGGGCTTAGATCTTCACCCTTCGTGGTGAACTTCCTTCCTATGCTCTCATGGATCAGTTCAACATGTTTCAGAGACAAGATCCGGTTCATAGTATGTGGAATGATGGGGCTTCTAGTGAAGACAACTTGTATAACAGGTGAGAAGTCTTTAGCTGGATCTTCTTAGTTGTTCTTTGCTCGAGTTTTGACGATGCAAACTGGCGTTCAAACGCCAACTTCCTGCCCTATTCTGGTGTTAAACGCCAGAAATAGGATAGAAGCCGGAGTTAAACGCCCAAATTGGGATAAAAACTGGCGTTTAACTCCAACAAAAGTCTCTCCACATGAAGCTTCGATGCTGAGCCCAAGCACATACCAAGTGGGCCCGAAAGTGGATTTCTGCATCATTTACTTATTTCTGTAACCCTAGTAACTAGTTTAGTATAAATAGCACTTTTTACTATTGTACTCACATCTTTGGACTTTTGGATGATCCTTAAATCATCTTTGGACATTTAGTTCTTAGACCTAAGTCTTGGTCATTTTGGTTCCCCCTCAGGGGCCAAAGCCAATGAACACTATTATCACTTATGTATTTTCAACGGTGGAGTTTCTACACACCATAGATTAAGGTGTGGAGCTATGCTGTTCCTCGAGTATTAATGCAATTACTACTGTTTTCTATTCAATTCATGCTTATTATTGTTCTAAGATATCCATTCACACACAAGAACATGATGAATGTGATGATTATGTGACACTCATCACCATTATCAATTTATGAACGCGTTCCTGACAAACACTTCCGTTCTACATGAAAACAAGCTTGAATGCGTATCTCTTAGATTCCTGGTCCATGCGTTTGATTGCCTCTCCTGACAATAGAGCCTTCAATTCCTTGAGATCAGAGTCTTCGTGGTATAAGCTAGAACCAATTGGCAGCATTCTTGAGATCCGAAAAGTCTAAATCTTGTATGTGGTATTCCGAGTAGGATTTGGGATGGGATGACTGTGACGAGCTTCAAACTCGCGAGTGTTAGGTGCATTGACAGTGTGCAAAAGGATCAATGGATCTTATTCCGACATGATCGAGAACCGACAGATGATTAGCCATGCGGGAAACCGTAAAGGACCATTTTCACTGAGAGGACGGGAGGTAGCCATTGACAACGGTGATGCCTGAACATACAGCTTGCCATGGAAAGGAGTATGAATGATTGAATAAAGACAGTAGGAAAGCAGAGATTCAGAAGGAATAACGCATCTCCATACACTTATCTGAAATTTCCACCAATGAATTACATAAGTATCCTTATCTTTATTTTATGTTTATTTATCTTTTAATTATCAAAACTCCATAACTATTTGAATCCGCCTGACTGAGATTTACAAGATGACCATAGCTTGCTTCAAGTCAACAATCTCCGTGGGATCGACCCTTACTCACGTAAGGTTTATTACTTGGACGACCCAGTGCACTTGCTGGTTAGTTGTGCGAAGTTGTGAAAAAGAGTTGAGATTACAATTGTGCGTACCAAGTTGTTGGCGCCATTGAGATCACAATTTCGTGCACCAAGTTTTTGGCGTCGTTGTCGGGGATTGTTCGAGTTTGGACAACTGACGGTTCATCTTGTTGCTCAGATTAGGTAATTTTCTTCTTGTTTCAACCTTTATTTTATTTTAAAAAAGTTTTCAAAAATCTTTCAAAATTTTTTCTTCTTTTTTGTTTTTTCTAAATAATTTTCGAAAAATCCAAATTTTTTTTTTATAAAATCATAAAAACAAAAATATTTTGTGTTTCTTGTTTGAGTCTAGTCAAATTTTAAGTTTCGTGTCAATTGCATATTTTTAATTTTCCAAAATTTTTTTTGAATATTCATGCATTGCATTCTTCATGATCTTCAAGTTGTTCTTGATGAGTCTCCTTGTTTGATCTTCATATTTTCTTGTTTTGTGTCTTTTCTTGTTTTTCATATGCAGTTTTAGTTTGTTAGTGTCTAAGCATTAAAAATTTCAAAGTTTGGTGTCTTTCATTTTTTTCTTTTCTTGAAATTTTTTCAAAAATAAGTTCTTGATGTTCATCATAATCTTCAAAGTGTTCTTGGTGTTCATCTTGACATTCAAAGTGTTCTTGCATGCATAATTGGTTTTGATCCAAAATTTTCATGTTTTGAGTCATTTTTGTGTTTTTCTTTCTCCTCATTAAAAATTCAAAAAAATTCTTTTCCTTATCTCACTCATAAATTTCGAAATCTTTGGGTTGACTTAGTCAATTTTTTTTAAAAAAAGTTGTTTCTTGTTAGTCAAGTCAAGATTTCAATTTCAAAAATTTATCTTTTCAAAATCTTTTTCAAAATAAATTTTTTTTCATTTTTTCCTTTGTTTTTTGAAAATTTTCAAAGATCTCTTTTGAAACTTTTCAAAATCTTTTTCTTATTTTTACTTCAAATTTTTCGAAATTAATACTAACAATTAATGTTTTGATTCAAAAATTTCATGTTTGTTACTTTCTTGTTAAGAAAGATTCAAACTTTAAATTTTAAAATCATATCTTTTGATTTCTTGTGAGTCAAGTCATTAATTATGATTTTAAAAATTAAATCTTTTTCAAAATAAATTTCAATCATATCTTTTCAATCATATCTTTTCAAACATATCTTTTTCAAATCATATCTTTTTTCAAAATCAATTTCAAAATCTTTTCTAACTTCTTATCTTTCCAAAAATTGATTTTCAAATCTTTTTCAATTAACTAGTTAACTTTTTGTTTGATTTTAAAATTCTTATCTTTTTCAAAACCAACTGACTACTTTTCTCTCTCTAATTTTTGAAAATCACTAACTTCTTTTTCAAATTTCTTTTTAATTAACTAATTATTTTAAATTTTAATTTTATTCCTTTTCTTAATTTTTGAACTCTAACAAAATTTTAAAATAAAAACAAAAATGTTTTCCTTTTTTTAATTATTTTCGAAAACTCTCTCTCTCATCTGTTTCTATTTATTTATTTAATCACTAACACTCTTATCTTCTTCTTATAATTCGAGCCCTCTCTCCCTCTCTGTGTTCGAATTCTTCATCTCTTTTCTCTACATCATTCTTCTATTCTTTTCTTCTTCTATTCACATAAAGGAATCTCTATACTGTGACATAGAGGATTCCTCTTCTTTTCTGTCCTCTTCTTTTTCATATGAGCAGGAGCAAGGACAAGGACATTCTTGTTGAAGCAGATCTTGAACCTGAAAGGACTCTGAAGAAGAAGCTAAGAGAAGCTAAAGCACAACAATCCAGAGAAAACCTTACAGAGAATCTCGAAAAAGAAGTACTGGCCGAACCCAACAACAATGCAAGAAAGATGCTTGGTGACTTCACTGCACCAAATTCCAACTTCCATGGAAGAAGCATCTCAATCCCTGCCATTGGAGCAAACAATTTTGAGCTAAAGCCTCAATTAGTTTCTTTGATGCAACAGAATTACAAGTTTTATGGACTTCCATCAGAAGATCCTTTTCAGTTCTTAACTGAATTCTTGTAGATATGTAATACTGTTAAGACCAATGGAGTTGATCTCGAGGTCTACAAGCTTATGGTTTTCCCTTTTGCTGTAAGAGACAGAGCTAGAATATGGTTTGACTCTCAACTTAAAGATAGCCTGAACTCTTGGGATAAGATGGTCACGGCTTTCTTAGCCAAATTCTTTCCTCCTCAAAAGCTGAGCAAGCTTAGAGTGGATGTTCAAACCTTCAGGAAGAAAGAAGGTGAGTCCCTCTATGAAGCTTGGGGAAGATACAAGCAACTGACCAAAAAGTGTCCATCTGACATGCTCTCAGAATGGACCATCCTGGATATATTTTATGATGGTCTGTCTAAATTATCTAAGATGTCATTGGACCATTCTGCAAGTGGATCTATTCACTTGAAGAAAACGCCTGTAGAAGATCAGAAACTCATTGAAATGGTTGCAAATAACCAGTTCATGTACACCTCTGAAAGGAATCCTATGAATAATGGGATGCCTCAGAGGAAGGAAGTTCTTGAAATTGATGCTCTGAATGCCATATTGGCTCAGAACAAAATGTTGACTTAGTAAGTCAATATGATTTCTCAGAATCTGAATGGATTGCAAAATGCATCCAATAGTACTAAAGAAGCATCTTCCGAAGAAGAATCTTATGATCTTGAGAACCCTGCAATGACAGAGGTGAATTACATGGGTGAAGCCTATAGAAACACCTATAATCCGTCATGGAGAAATCATCCAAATTTCTCATGGAAGGATCAACAAAAGCCTCAACAAGGCTTTAACAATAATAATGGTGGAAGAAACAGGTTTAGCAATGGCAAGCCTTTTCCATCATCCTCTCAGCAACAGATAGAGAATTCTCAGCAGAATCCATCTAGCTTAGCAAATATAGTCTCTGATCTATCTAAGGCCACTCTCAGTTTCATGAATGAAACAAGGTCCTCCATTAGAAATTTGGAGGCACAAGTGGGCCAGCTGAGTAAAAGAGTCACTGAAACTCCTCCTAGTACTCTCCCAAGCAATACAGAAGAGAATCCAAAAAGAGAGTGCAAGGCCATCAATATAACCAAAGTGGCCAAATGCACAGAGGAGGAGGAGGACGTGAATCCCAGTGTAGAAGACCTCATGGGACGTCCTCTGGACAAAAAGGAGTTCCCATTTAAGGAACTAAAGGAATCTGAGGCTCATACAGAGACCATAGAGATTCCATTGAACTTTCTATTACCATTCATGAGCTCTGATGACTATTCATCTTCTGAAGAAGATGAAGACATTGCTGAAGGGCAAGTTGCCCAGTATTTAGGAGCAATCATGAAGCTAAATGCCAAGCTATTTGGTAATGAGACTTGGGAGGATGAACCTCCATTACTTATTAATGAACTGAATACCTGGGTTCAGAAAACTTTACCTCAAAAGAAACATGATCCTGGTAAATTCTTAATACCCTATACCATAGGCACTATGACCTTTGAAAAGGCTCTGTGTGACCTAGGGTCAGGTATTAACCTCATGCCACTCTCTGTAATAGAGAAACTGGGAATCTTTGAGGTTCAAGCTGCAAGAATCTCACTAGAGATGGCATACAAATCCATGAAAAAGGCTTATGGACTAGTAGAGGACGTGCTAGTGAAGGTAGAAGGCCATTAGAACCCTGCTGATTTTATAATCCTAGACACTGGAAAGGATGAGGATGAATCCATCATCCTTGGTTGACCTTTCCTAGCCACAGCAAAAGCTGTGATTGATATTGACAGAGGAAAGTTGGTCCTTCAATTGAATAAGGACTACCTTGTATTCAAGACTCAAGGTTCTCCTTCTGTACACATGGAGAGGAAGCATGAAAAGCTTCTCTCAATACAGAGTCAAACAAAGCCCCCACATTCAAATTCTAAGTTTGGTGTTGGGAGGCCCCAACCATGCTCTGAATATTTGTGAGGCTCCATGAGAGCCCACTGTCAAGCTATTGACATTAAAGAAGCGCTTATTGAAAGGCAACCCAATTTTTATTTATCTATGATATTTCATGTTTTCTTTAGGTTGATGATCATGTGGAGTCACAAAAACAACTGCAACAATCAAAGCAAATTCAAAAATAGCATTAAAAACAACACACCCTGGAGGATAAGCTTACTGGCGTTTAAACGCCAGTAAGAGTAGCAGAATGGGCGTTAAACGCCCAGCCTGGCACAATTCTGGGCATTTAACGCTAGAAATGGGCACCAGACTGGCGTTTAACACCAGAACAGAGCATCAAGTTGGCGTTAAACGCTAGAAACAAGCAACATCTTGGCGTTAAACGCCAGGAAAGGTATAAAAGCTGGCGTTTAATGCCAGAAACAGGCAGCAGTCTGGCGGTAAACGCCAGAATTGCACTCTAAGGGCATTTTGCATGCCTAAATGGAGTAGGGATGAGAAGTCCTTGACCCTTCAGGATCTGTGGATCCCACAGGATCCCCACCTACCCCACCTCTCTCTCTCCTCCTCATACATCTCTATAACATTCTACCCAAAACACCATTCACCTATAAAATTCTATCTTCTTCCCTATATTCTCTTCACCAATCACCTCCATATCTCTTCCCCAAAAAACCCCACCTACCTCACTTTATCAAATTCAAACACTTTTTCCTCCCAAACCCACCCAATTCTATTCGGCCACTCTCCCTCTCTTTCACTATAAATACCCCCCTTCACTCTTTCATTTTCACACATCACAAACCCTCTCCTACCCCCTTGGCTGAACATATCTCTCCCTCTCTCTCCTCCATTTTTCTTCTTCTTTCCCTTCTTTCTTTCTTATTTGCTCGAGGACGAGCAAACCTTTTAAGTTTGGTGTGGTAAAAGCATTGCTTTTTGTTTTTCCATAACCATTTATGGCACCTAAGGCCAGAGAAACCTCTAGAAAGAGGAAAGAGAAGGCAAAAGCTTCCACCTCCGAGTCATGGGAGATGGAGAGATTTATCTCAAAGGTCTATCAAGACCACTTCTATGAAGTTGTGGCTAAGAAAAAAGTGATCCCTGAGGTTCCTTTCATGCTCAAGAAGAATGAGTATCCGGAGATCCGACATGAGATCCGAAGAAGAGGTTGGGAAGTTCTCACCAACCCCATTCAACAAGTCAGAATCTTAACGGTTCAAGAGTTCTATGCCAATGCATGGATCACTAGGAACTATGATCAAATTATGAACCTGAATCTAAAGAATTGGCTTACAATAGTTCGAGGGAAATACTTAGATTTCACTCCGGAAAATATAAGGTTGGCATTCAACTTGCCAATGATGCAAGAAAACGGACGCCCCTACACTAGAAGGGTCAACTTTGATCAAAGGTTGGACCAAGTCCTCATGGACATATGTGTGGAAGGAGCTCAATGGAAAAGAGACTTAAGAGGTAAGCCGGTTCAATTGAGAAGACCGGACCTTAAGCCTGTGGCTAGAGGATGGTTGGAGTTCATTCAACGCTCCATCATTCCTACTAGCAACTGATCTGAAGTGACTGTAGATCGGGCCATCATGATCCATAGTATCATGATTGGGGAGGAAGTGGAAGTTCATGAGATGATACCTCTAGAACTCTACAAGGTGGCTGATAAGTCCTCCATTTTGGCAAGGTTAGCCTTTCCTCATCTCATTTGTCACCAACACAATTTGACTGGAATTGACATAGAAGGAGACATCCTCATTGAAGAGGACAAGCCCATCACGAAAAAGAGGATGAAGTAAACAAGAGAGCCCACTCATGGACCTCAACAAGAGCATGAGGAAATTCCTCATGAAATCCCTGAGATGCCTCAAGGGATGCATTTTCCTCAACACAACTATTGGGAGCAACTCAACACCTCTTTGGAAGGCTTGAGTTACAACATGGACCAACTAAGGGTGGAGCACTAAGAGCACTCCATTATTCTCCATGAGATTAGAGAAGATCAAAGAGCTATGAGGGAGGAGCAACGAAGGTAAGGAAGAGACATAGAGGAGCTCAGGCGTTCCATTGGATCTTCAAGAGGAAGAACTAGCCGCCATCACTAAGGTGCACCCAATCTTTAATTTCCTGGTCTATTTGTCTTTCTGTTTTCGGCTTTGAGCTTCATGTCTTACTATGTTTTGTGTCTTCATGATCATTAGTTTCTAGTATCTATGTCTTAAAGCTATGAATAACTCCATGAATCCTTCACCTCTCTTAAATGAAAAATGTGCCTAATTACAAAAGAACAAGAAGTACTTGAATTTCAAATTTTATCTTGAAATTAGTTTAATTATTTTGAAGTGGTGGCAATACTTTTGTTTTCTGAATGAATGCTTGAACAGTGCATATTTTTTATAGTGAAGTTTATGAATGTTAAAATTGTTGGCTCTTGAAAGAATGATGAACAAAGAAAAATGTTATTGATAATCTAAAAAATCATGAAATTGAATCTTGAAGAAAGAAAAAGCAGTGAAAAAAAAGAAATGGTGAAAATTAAAAAAAAGAAAGAAAAAGAAAAAGCAAGCAGAAAAAACCAATATCCCTTTAAACCAAAAGGCAAAGGTAAAAAGGATCCAAGGCTTTGAGCATTAATGGATAGGAGGGCCCAAGGGAATAAAATCCTGGCCTAAGCGGCTAAATCAAGTTGTCCCTAAGCCTGTGCTTGTGGCATGAAGGTCCAAGTGAAAAGCTTGAGACTGAGTGGTTAAAGTCGTGATCCAAAGCAAAAAGAGTGTGCTTAAGAACTCTAGACACCTCTAATTGGGGACTTTAGCAAAGCTAAGTTACAATCTGAAAAGGTTCACCCAGTTATGTGTCTGTGGTATTTATGTATCCAGTGGTAATACTGGAAAACAAAATGCTTAGGGTCACGGCCAAGACTCATAAAGTAGTTGTGTTCAAGAATCAACATACTGAAATAGGAGAATCAATAACACTATCTAAAATTCTAAGTTCTTATAGATGCCAATCATTCTGAATTTCAAAGGGTAAAGTGAGATGCCAAAACTGTTCAGAAGCAAAAAGTTACAAGCCCCGCTCATCTAATTGGGACTAAGTTTCATTGTTATTGTGAGATTCATTGTATGTTCTCTTCTTTTTATCCTATTTGATTTTCAGTTGCTTGGGGACAAGCAACAATTTAAGTTTGGTGTTATGATGAGCAGATAATTTATACGCTTTTTGGCATTGTTTTTAGGTAGATTTTAGTAGGATCTAGCTACTTTTTAGTATATTTTTATTAGTTTTTAAGCAAAATTCACATTTTTGGACTTTACTATGAGTTTATGTGTTTTTCTGTGATTTCAGGTATTTTCTGGCTGAAATTAAGGGACCTGAGCAAAAATATGATTCAGAGGCTGAAAAAGGACTACTGATGCTGTTGGATTCTGACCTCTCTGAACTCGAAATAGTTTTTTGGAGCTACAGAAACCCAATTGGCGCGCTCTAAATTGCGTTGGAAAGTAGACATCCTGGACGTTCTAGAAATATATAATAGTTCCTACTTTTCTCGAGTTTTGACGACGCAAACTGGCATTCAAATGCCAACTTCCTGCCATATTCTGGCGTTAAATGTCAGAAACAGGATAGAAGCTGGAGTTAAACGCCCAAACTGGCATAAAAACTGGCGTTTAACTCTAAGATAAGTCTCTACACATGAAAGCTTCAATGCTCAGCCCAAGCACGTACGAAGTGGGCCCGGAAGTGGATTTCTGCATCATTTACTTAATTCTGTAACCCTAGTAACTAGTTTAGTATAAATAGAACTTTTTACTATTGTACTCACATATTTGGACTTTTGGATGATCCTTAGATCATCTTTGGACGTTTAGTCCTTAGACCTAAGTCTTGGTCATTCTAGTTCCCCGTCTCGGGCCAAAGCCAATGAACACTATTATCACTTATGTATTTTCAACGGTGGAGTTTCTACACACCATGGATTAAGGTGTGGAGTTCTGTTGTTCTTCAAGTATTAATGCAATTACTACTATTTTCTATTCAATTCATACTTATTCTTGTTCTAAGATATCCATTTGCACACAAGAACATGATGAATGTGATGATTATGTGACACTGGTGCACGAAATTGTGATCATCAATGGCGCCATCAACATGGTACGCTCAATTGCAATCTCAACTCTTTATCACAACTTCGCACAACTAACCAGCAAGTGCACTGGGTCGTCCAAGTAATAAACCTTACGCGAGTAAGGGTCGATCCCACGGAGATTGTTGGTATGAAGCAAGTTATGGTCACCTTGTAAATCTTAGTCAGGCAGATTCAAATGGTTATGGATGATATACGAATAAGGCATAAAGATAGAGATACTTATGTAATTCATTGGTGAGAACTTCAGATAAGCATATGGAGATGCTTTGTCCCTTCCGTCTCTCTGCTTTCCTACTGTCTTCATCCAATCCTTCTTACTCCTTTCCATGGCAAGCTGTACGTTGGGCATCACCATTGTCAGTGGCTACAATCCCGTCCTCTCAGTGAAAATGTTCAACGCACCCTGTCACGGCACGGCTAATCATCTGTCGGTTCTCAATCAGGTTGGAATATAATCCATTGATTCTTTTGCGTCTGTCACTAACGCCCAGCCTTCAGGAGTTTGAAGCTCGTCACAGTCATTCAACCATTGAATCCTACTCAGAATACCACAGACAAGGTTTAGACCTTCTGGATTCTCTTGAATGCCGCTATCAATTCTAGCTTATACCACGAAGATTCCGATTAAGGGATCCAAGAGATAAACATTCAAGCCTTGTTTGCTTGTAGAACAGAAGTGGTTGTCAGGCACTCATTCATAAGTGAGAATGATGATGAGTGTCACATAATCATCACATTCATCATGTTCTTGGGTGCAAATGAATATCTTAGAACAAGAATAAGCTGAATTGAATAGAAGAACAATAGTAATTGCATTAATACTCGAGGTACAGCAGAGCTCCACACCTTAATCTATGGTGTGTAGAAACTCCACCGTTGAAAGTACATAAGTGATAATAGTGATCATTGGCTTTGGCTCCAGAGAGGGAACCAGAAGAACCAAGATGAAAATACAATAGTAAAAGGTCCTATTTGTAGAGAACTAGTAGCCTAGGGTTTACAGAGATGAGTAAATGACATAAAAATCCACTTCCGGGCCCACTTGGTGTGTGCTTGGGCTGAGCATTGAAGCTTTCATGTGTAGAGACGTTTCTTGGAGTTAAACGCCAGCTTTTGTGCCAGTTTGGGCGTTTAACTCCCATTCTTGTGCCAGTTCCGGCGTTTAACGCCGGGCAGTTTTGAGCTGATTTGGAACGCCAGTTTGGGCCATCAAATCTCGGGCAAAGTATGGACTATTATACATTGCTGGAAAGCCCAGGATGTCTACTTTCTAACGCCGTTAAGAGCGCGCCATTTGGGCTTCTGTAGCTCCAGAAAATCCACTTCGAGGGCAGGGAGGTCAGAATCCAACAGATTTTTGCTCAGGTCCCTCAATTTCAGCCAGAAAATACCTGAAATCATAGAAAAACATACAAACTCATAGTAAAGTCCAGAAAAGTGAATTTTAACTAAAAACTAATAAAAATATAATAAAAACTAACTAAAACATACTAAAAACAATGCCAAAAAGCGTATAAATTATCCGCTCATCAAACACTTATCACCATTCTCAACTTATGAACGCGTGCCTGACAAACACTTCCGTTCTACATGAAAACAAGCTTGAATGCGTATCTCTTGGATTCCTGGTCCATGCGTTTGATTGCCTCTCCTGACAATAGAGCCTTCAATTCTTTGAGATCAGAGTCTTTGTGGTATAAGCTAGAACCAATTGGCAGCATTCTTGAGATCTAGAAAGTCCGAGTAGGATCTGAGATGGGATGACTGTGACGAGCTTCAAACTCGCGAGTGTTGGGCACAGTGACAGTGTGCAAAAGGATCAATGGATCTTATTCCGACATGATCGAGAACTGACAGATGATTAGGCATGCGGGAAACCGTAGAGGACCATTTTCACTGAGAGGACGCGAGGTAGCCATTGACAATGGTGATGCCCGAACATACAGCTTGCTGATGAGCGGATAATTTATACGCTTTTTAGCATTGTTTTTAGTATAATCTAGCTACTTTTAGGGATGTTTTCATTAGTTTTTATGTTAAATTTACATTTCTAGACTTTACTATGAGTTTATGTATTTTTCTGTGATTTCAGGTAATTTTTGGCTGAAATTGAGGGACCTGAGCAAAACTCTGATAAAAGGCTGACAAAGGATTTCTGATGCTGTTGGATTCTGACCTCTTTGTACTCGAAATGGATTTTATGGAGCTACATAACTCCAAATGCCGCGCTCTCAATGGCGTTGGAAAGTAGACATCCAGAGCTTTCCTGCAATATATAATAGTCTATACTTTATTCGAGATTTGATGATGTAAACTGGCGCTCAACGCTAGCTCTATGCTGCATTCTGGAGTCAAACGCCAGAAACACGTCACAAACCAGAGTTGAACGCCAAAAACACGTTACAGATGACAAGTCATCATATACCCATTTTTCAAGCTAATTTCACTTGTTTTACTAGTCTTTATACACTTTCTTGCATCCTAAGTAAGTAATTTGGAATGAAAATGCATGACTTCATTAAATTAAACAACCACCATTAAATTGATACTAAATCAGGAGGTTTGAGCTAAAATTAATTGAATTTTAATGAATTATAAACCTTGTGAATTTGGAGATATTTTGATTGGTTGTTTTGATTTCTTATAGGTGAAGAAAAGAAGAAAAGAAGAAAAACGTGGCTTAAGAAGTCTGACCAACGGAAGAAAATGGTGTGGTGAAAGAAGGAGAAGTGTGGCGCAACAATGAAGGAGGAAGCAACACTGCTCTCCACAAGAGCACACTGCTCTCCAAGAGAGCAGCATAATAAACCAAGCCTCAAAAACATCACTGCCCTGCCCTCCATAAGAGCAGAGCACAATTCTATACCAAGGACCAAAGGAAGCAAAAATTCTGCCCTGCCCTCCTCAAGAGCAATATCGGGCTTCATCCAAGAAAAATTCAAAGGAAATTGCTCTCCTAGTGTCACCCACGGGTTTCGAACCCAAGGACAAGAGGGGGAGGAAGTAGCGCTCAAATACAAGGAAAACAAGCCAAGATTGGCTTGTTTTCAACCTCCAAGGATCGAACACAGCACCATGAAGAAGCAAAGGACTAGCGCCACTTTGGTGCCAAGAAAACCAAGGAAAAAGGGGCAGCATGTGCCTCCACCAAGTTTTGAACCAATGACCACTTGGTTGCCATGCTGCGCTGCCCACAAGGAGAGCAGAGCAGCGTTCCTTAGCATGGCACGAGCAGCACACAAGCACGCATGGGCAGGAGCAATTGACACGGCCAGGACGCACCATGACGCACACAGGCAGCACATTTGACATCACTGCCCTGCTCTTCGCAAGGGCAGGGCAGCATCCTGATGCTCCCACACTCAGCACGCGCGCACAAGGCCTCACACAAGATTTCACTGCTCTGCTCTCCACAAGAGCAGAGCAGCCTCCTGGAGCCAATTTCCTCATGGGTTGAAAATTGGATTAAAAAATCCAATTTAATTCATTTCTTCACCAAATCAAAAGCCCATCCAAATTCCAAAATCCAAGAATAGAAAGTGTATAAATAGGAGCTAGTTTGATGTAATTAGGACCTTCTTTTTGACTTTTGAACTTTTACATTTTGGAGACTTCATTTTGAATTTTATTTTGAGAGTTTGAAAGTGAGATCTTAGAGAATTGGGAAGGAGAATTGATCTCTCTTCTTCCTTGTTCTTGCTTGGGCATTTTTTTACTTTTCTTGCTTTGAATCTTGGGTAGAGAATTGAAGAAATTTTGTTTCAATCTCACCTTGAGATCTCTTGTTTACTTTTTCTGCATAATTGAAATTCACATACTGCTTCATCTTCTCTTTAATTCTGCAATTCACTTTTCTTCTTTACGCTGCAACTGTTCTTGTTGGATCAAGGAAGGGTTTGAGATCTAGACTTGTTATCTAGTCTCTTCTACTCCTGAGATCTTGAACCCAATTTTTAATTGCTGCAACTTAAGCACTTGTTTTGCTGCAAATTAAGCACCAGTATTTCTCTGTTTACTCTTCAAGGCATTTTTACTTTTCTGTTAAGATCTAGTTCCATTGAATCAATCCTCTACTCTTCTACTTGTTGCAGTTTATTTTTCCTTGACTAATTTCTGCAATCCCACATCCCTGACCCATTTAAGATTCAAGAAATTTAGATTTCTTGCATTTTAAGTTTCTGCAATTTACATTACTTGCACCTTAAGATTCAGCTCTTTTACTTTCTTGCTTTTTAATTTGCTACAATTTTCCCTTTCCCCTTTACATTTCAAGCAATTTAGCTTCTGTCAATCATAAATCACTCAACCAATACTTAATTCGCTTGACTAAATCAACCACTAAACTAAAATTGCTCAATCCTTCAATCCCTATGGGATCGACCTCACTCATGTGAGTTATTATTACTTGATGCGACCCGGTATACTTGCCGATGAGTTTTGTGTTGGATCGTTTTTCACACATCAAGTTTTTGGCACCGTTGCCGGGGATTGAAATAGATTGACAATGATTAAGTGAAGTGGAGATCTAGATCAAGCATTTTTTTTCTTTTCTGTTTCTCTAATTTCCAACTAACCCACTAACTGTTTGAATTTTTGCTTAAGCTAAAACTTCACTCTAGCAATAGATTGAAGTATCACGGTTTTCTTTGTGTTTCTGGTGTCTTGCTTGTATGACAGATACAAGAAGAGCTACACCCACCTTTCATGAACTAGATAAACGAACCCTCAGAAGATTAAGAAGAGCTGAAAGAGGGAAAACATTGTTGGAGAGGAGGAGTCAGAAGAAGAATTTCAAGATATGGAGGAACATTCAACCAATCCACCAGGGGGAGCAGCCAATGACAACAACAATCCTCCACAGAGGAAAGTGTTGGCCTCCTATACATTTGCAAATCCAAGGCATTGTGGAAGCAGCATTCTAACTCCAAATGTTAATGCAAATAATTTTGAACTAAAGCCACAACTCATTACTTTAGTTCAAAACAATTGTTCATATGGAGGAGGACCACTTGAAGACCCCAATCAACACTTGTCTACTTTCCTGAGGATTTATGACACTGTCAAAACTAATGGAGTGCATCCCGATAGCTACAAGCTACTACTCTTTCCATTTTCTCTCAGAGATAAAGCTACCCAATGGTTGGAGTCTTTCCCAAGAGACAACATCAATAATTGGGATGATTTAGTAACCAAGTTCCTTGCCAAATTCTACCCACCTCAAAGGATCCTTAGGCTGAAGACTGAGGTACAAACATTCACACAAATGGAGGCTGAACCCATCTATGAGGCATGGGAGAGATACAAGGCCTTGATCAGGAAATGTCCACCTGAAATGTTCACTGAGTGGGATAAGTTACAGAATTTCTATGAAGGCTTAACATTGAAATCCCAGGAAGCACTTGATCATTCAGCTGGAGGCTCTTTAC
This sequence comes from Arachis hypogaea, assembly GCF_003086295.3. Lineage (NCBI taxonomy): Eukaryota > Viridiplantae > Streptophyta > Magnoliopsida > Fabales > Fabaceae > Arachis > Arachis hypogaea. The sequence continues at coordinate 51,888,207 of NC_092039.1, read as the reverse complement.
AACTCATGAAAACTGCAGAGGAAGCCCAAAATCTTATTGACATGGTGGCTAACAACCAGTATTTCTTTGCTCATCAAAGGCAACGCCAACCATCACAAATGAGAGGAGTGATGAAGTTGGAAGGAGTGGATTCAATCCTAGCTCAGAACAAAATAATGCAACAGCAAATTCAACAACAGTTTGAGCAAATGGCCAAAAGGATTGATAGTCTCCAAGTCGCAGCAGTCAACACAAGCCAACCATCAACCACATGGGGGAAAAATGAAGAAACTCAAGAGGAGCAACAGCAAGAGCAAGTCCAATACATGCACAACCAAAGTTCTGGGACAAATAAGGTCTATGGTGACACTTACAATCCCTCTTGGAAAAATCACCCAAATCTCAGGTGGGGAGACAATCACAACCAAAACCAACAGTCATGGTAGAGGAACTCCACTCAAAACAATTGGAAAAACACAAACCACAACAACCGAGCCTCCAACCAAAACACATACAGAAAACCACAAAACAACCACCCCAACTCCAACCATCACCCATCCAATACCCAATCCACTAACCAAAATACCTACTCTCAACCCTCAACACCCCACATCCAACCAATTTCATAAGATTCCCAGAGGATTACTAATCTGGAGATCCTCATGGAAAAGTGGATAAAGCAACAAGAGATGACGACAAGGAACCAGGAAGCCTCATTGAAGAACATGGAAAGGCAAATTGGACAAATCTCTAAACAGATTACCATTGAAAGACCATCAAGCTTTCTACCAAGTGACACCATTCCTAATCCAAGAGAAGAGTGCAAAGCGATACAACTAAGGAGTGGAAAGATTGACAAACCCCAAATTGACGGTTTATCTTGTATTAAATTTTGGGTATTTTGATAACCTTTTCTCACATTTAGCCTATGAATTAGCATGGTTTTGTTATCTCTCCCATATTTGTGCTTAAGTGTAAAAACATGCTTTTTAAGCCTTATTTTGATGAATTCTAGTTCCTCTTTGATTCCATAAGATGCCTTGATGTGTTTGCTAGTGATTCCAGGATTGAAATAGGCTAGGCATGGATCAAAGGAAGCAAGGAAGGAAGCATGCAAGTGGAGAGAAGCACAAAAAGCCAAAGAGTTGATCTCGGCCAAGCACGCGTACACACACAAGGCGCTCGCGCGCACATCGCAGAATTAGCCAGGGACGCGCACGCGTCGTGGTCCGCACGTGATTCTTTTATTGCAACACGTGCCTGGCGATTTTGGAAGGTTTCAGCAACCAACTTTGGCGCCAAAATGCATATAAGAGCCAAGGATTGAAGGGGAATGACACACATTCACATCCATAGACTAATTTTAGATCCTTAGGTAGATATTTTGAGTTAGTTACATTTATAGAGAGAGAGAAACTCCAACTTCTCTCTAGGATTCATCTTCATTTTCTCAATTCTCAACCATTCCTTGGTGAGATCCATTGCAACTCTCAATTTACTTTGTTCATGTTGTAGATCCTCTTCTCTAATCTCAAGTAGTGTTTGTAATTGTTCAATTCTCATAGATCTTAGGTTTAACTTTGTTGTTTTGGATTCTATTAATTCATTGAAGATCTCATTTTCATTGTTGTTCATTGTTGAATCTTGTGATTTCTTGTGTTGACTTACTTTGATTCTAAATTTCCTCTCAATTTTACTATGTCTTTCATTCTCGCTCTCCAAGTGTTTGAGAAAATGCCAACTTTAGATATGGAGTAGTATCCCCTCACTTGGCCTAGTAGTTGAGTCATTGGAGACACTTGAATAATGGATGTCAATTGTTGATTAAGAATTGAGAATTGCTAATTGACTTGGAGTGCACTAAAGCTAGACTTCCCTAGGGTAAGACTAGGACTTGTGACTCAAGTTAGTTACTTTTACTTGACTTTCCTCTATAATTAGGGGTTAACTAAGTAAAGCAACACTCCTTTGTCATCACAATTGAAGGAAGCTATAGTGATGGAACTTCCAATGTTCAACCTTGGCCAAGGCTTTTAATATTGATTGATTGTTGTTTTCTTTTATTAGCACTTTTATGCCACACTCTTCAAGCCACAAAAGACCACTTAACCAATAACATGCATCCTTGTAGCATTCCTAGGGAAGAATGACTCGGGACTAATACTCTCGGTTATAGATTGTAGAATTACTTTGATGATGGATTTTGCGTCGGTTTAGACTATACTACGATTAATTACTTGATAATTTCTATACCGGCAAAAATTCATTCGTCAAAATGGCGCCGTTGCCGGGGAATAGCGCATGAGTGCCATGTTTTTGGTTAATGTAAATATGTGAATATTGTGAATATGTTTGTCTTTTGTTTGTTTGTTAGTTTTTGTTGGTTTTAGATCTCTATTAGTTTTGTTCCTATTTACCACTATGAATTCTCGTCCTTGTGGTTTTGGATATGACTATGACTACTTTGTAGGCGATGAAAACTTGAATGATGGCTCACATTATGGGATAGATGAATTCTCAGGAAGGGAGCCATATCCATATGAGCAATCATCATGGCAACCTTCCCCTTCAAGTTACTATGATGGTAATCCCTCCTATAATGCATATCATTCCTATGGATATGATGAATCTTATCATGGTTATACCGCTCAACCACCATCATTCTACACACCATATTCTCAACCCACACCTTATTTCCACCAATTGCCTACATATGATCCAAATCTATATTCCCCCTATGCATACCCTTGTGACGATTATGAACAAGCAACCCTTGAATCACCACCACTCCAACATTTTTACCCTCCAACCCAAGTCCCCATAAATGATGCACTTGGTATCATTCTTCAAGAGCAAGAAGAACTCCAAACCGCATTCACTAGTTTCACCTCTACCCTCCAAGAATTTACGTCCTGTATAATTCCACCATCTACCAATAACCAAAACAACTTCCCACCTCAAAGCTTTGATGAATCCCCTTTCCAACCATATCATGAATTCCCCTCTCCACCACAAACCTCCATGGAAGCATATCAATGTCCATTAATCCAAGAGCAATATGATCCTACTTATGTTAGTAAAGCGGAACAAGAATTGAGGGATCGTTTCAAGGAAGAAATGGACCGACTTCAAGCAACCATCCGTCAAAAGATAGATTCTTGGGATTCATATCACAACCGAAATGAGTTCACGGATGATTGTGAGAAAGCAACCAAAGAGGGAGGTATGAGGGAGACTTTAGAGTCTCAAGTTGAGTGCAAGGAAATGGAGCGAATGTTGCAACAAGCGGAGGAAATGAAGATTGTTGAAAATAAAGAAGTGGAAGAAGACCTAGAGGAGGTTGAACAAGAAGGAAGTTCCACCAACGAAAATAACTCTACATCAACTGACAATGGTGATCTTGTTGAAGCTTCCCCCATCGAATGTGAAATCTATGTTGAGGAGGGTGCGCAACCTCCAACACATGACTTGATCAATGATAAAGGTTTGAAGGAAGTTAGCAAACAAGAAGAATTTAAAGAAAGTTATCCAAAGATGGAAATCATCATGGAGGAGGCAAAGGAAGTGGAACCTACAATGTCAAGACCATTGGATACCTTCCTTGCTAAGTCGCCGTCCCAATCACAAATTTAGTGGGTAATCATCTCATCCTTTAATTTTCTTGGCCCATATCAATATGCATTATTAGAAACGGACGGCCAACTTAGAGCTCTTTGTGGGCTAGAGAGTAAGAACGGATTAGATGTCGGTGGACAATTTGAATCAAGGTGCATAAAGGATGGAATATCAAACTTTGAATCTCAAAGGTGGAGTGAAGCCAAATTCAATGGGATTAGGATGATGAGTATGAGTTACAAGGAGAATTCAATAAGTTTGTTACCCTATTGGAAGCATGAAGATCAAGAAGAAAAGGAGTTAACAAATAAAGTATGGGACCCCGGAACATACATAGACCACTATCAACTTAGAGGCCTTGTTACTTGCTTAGGCCTCCTTGAAGGCCTTGTACGTTTAAATTGGGATCCCGGAGGCTATTGGAAGTGCAAACACTGGTGGGGATTCGAAGAAGAGTTTAAGCATAAGCCACCCTAGCAAGGACTCCACCAAATGTCCAACTTAAGGACTTTAACTAAAAGTGCTAGGTGGGAGACACCCCACCATGGTAAACTCTTTCCACTCTCTTCTAACCTTGTTTAATAAGTGATTTGAGTTACCATTATAGGTAGGTCTGCATATCATAATTAGCTTGTTTGTATACATTAGTAGCTAGAATATCAACATGTATGTTGTGATTAGTAGAAATAGAATAAATCTCAAAACCAACTTGCATTTTAGAAAGTGTAGGTTTTTGACTAAATAAGGAGTTGTAGGCACCATGGGGAGTCTTTGGGCAAGTAGAGCTTTTAGGCATTATCCTGTTCAAAAAAAAAAAAAAAAGAGAGAGGGGGTGGACGCGCGCGCACGCTGCACGCGCACGCGTCCATGAGCGGATACATCATCACCCATATTCCAAAGAGTTGGGCCTCTCCTAGGCCAGCGTTATGCCTTGAGCCCAATTCCCTCCACGCTGACGCGCACATGCCGCGTCCGCGCCGATTTCCTGCTGCAAATGATTGAGCCAAACCCCAGAGAGTTGAGCCATTTATGGGCTAGCCTTAAGCCCCAGGCTCAACTCGATCTGCGCGAGCGCACACATCACGCTAACGCGCCACTTCACAACTCGATAATGTATGCGGACGCGCACTTACCGCGCGCGCGTCCTTGCGTGTTGCCACCAATCTAGGCCACGGACCCGAGAGTTGGGCATGCCTCAAGCCCATTCTAAGCCTCAGGCCCAATCTGATGTACGCGTGCGCGCACTGTACGCGCACGCGCCCATACCTATTCTGCCACCCACGCTAGAGCGCATTGCACGCCCACGCGTGGACATCCAATTTTTCTCACTGCGCGCAGACGCGTACATGCCGCGTGCGTGCCGATCTGATTGCGCGACTTCCAGGCCATTCTCCAGAGAGTTATGCCTGAGTTGGGCCAACTCTAAGCCCCTAGCCCAACCCCATGCACGCGTGCGCGCACTGTACGCGCACGCGTTCCTTCTTATTTTGCTCATCCACGCTCAAGCGCGTTGTACGCGCACGCGTAGGCCCCAAGTTTCATCAAGGACGCAGACCGCAGCGGCGTCACTAGCGCGAAAAGCGTTGCGCCGCAGCGCACTTCTTCCCCTCCCCAATTTCATCTTCTTCATCTTCTCTTCCACGACCGCCGGCACAGCAGCAGCGCCGGGCACCACCTCCGGCCAACTCATAAACTCTCTCAACCCCACACATTCTTTCTTTCCTCCACTCACCTCACTCCCTCTCCCCCTCTGTCTCCCCGTTTCTCACCTTCACAGCGCCGGCAGCAATTTCCGCCGCCTCTATTCTGCCATAACTGCCACCGTTCACGGCGGCGCAGCTCCTGGCACTATTCCCCCCCAGTTTCCTTTCCATTCTTAGTTCTTCTCTGCTCCCAGGTTCCTGCTCCATTTCTGTTATTTTTCTGTTTTCCTTTTTATTGTTCATTTATGCTAGTTACTGTATTGCATGTTAGTTGGTTTGAATTCAGATTTTGTATGTTAGGTTAGATAGATATACTTGCTGTTAGGTAGTTAAGGCTGGATAGAGGATTCTAGGCCTGATAAGTGCTCCGTTCGTGCATATTTTGCTGACTGCTTATTTGGATGGTGTATGCTGGTTTTGGACTGTTTTTCTGCACTTCTGGTTGCCTGATTACTGTATCACTGCTGCTGTGCCTAATTGATGTTGTTTTCTATGCTTATTGTGCTAATTTGCTATCCGGGAACATCCAATTTTAAGCCAGAATGCTGCCCGATTTTCAAGGAAATTAGTTTCATTTTGGTCTCTATTTCAATTTTGGGCAAACTTCCATTTCCTTTTGACTTCCCGGATTTGCATCAATCATCGTGAACATAAACCGCAACCTCTCGTTTCATTGAGTCTATATATCATCATATCACTAACCTACTTTTCTAACTTACTAATCTCCTTAGCCATTTCACTTCCACTCACCTTTAACCATCTTTAACAATTCCTTCAAAATATGATGATACTATTGCCTTTTGAATATGAGTTGTTGATTTTAACGAAGCTTGCTTTCTTGGCTTACTTGATCACTTTTGCATATTCATTGCAACATCATGATTGTTCTTTGATAATTGTATCCTGAACATGCCTTCTTTGTTACATGCTAAATGTCTTATATATTCTATCATATTTTTCAGGATGTCGGATAAGGGCAAAGCCATTGCCGCTACCTCCAAGAAAAGAAAACTCTCTACACCCTCCATTCCTGCCATCTACAAGCATTATGCTAAGAATCCATTGAATGATGAAGAAAAAGAGAATCAGCAGTTGCCTTCTACCAATCCGGACAAATTCCCCAATCTCTATTGTGAGCTTCGGTTTTCTAGATATCGAACAACGAAGCTGAATATTGAGAAGAAGTTGCTCCTACCTAATGATGTGAGACGGTCCATTACCGGTCGGATCCTTGAGTTGGGTATCGACTTTGTTGACCGGGATTTGGGGGATATAAATATATCTTGGGTGAAGGAATTCTACTGCAACTTCTTCCGTCCGACTCTGGATTCGGTTCAGGTGCAGGGTAGAGAGATTATGATCACCGAGACTGCCATTGAGGAGGCATTACATTGCCGACACATTCTGGATGACCTGTGTGCCCATCAGTAGGCTGAGATAGCCATCCATACCATGACTTTTGACTATGAGGCGCTTCGGCGCGTGATTGGGATACCGGATGCTGCATGGGTTATGGATGCGGGCAACACCAAGCCTAAGGGGATGTTGTTTACTCATTTGACTAGGGAGGCCAGGACTTGGCAGATGATATTCGCATGCTATGTCTTACCTACCACCCACTTCTCTGAGATCCCTATGGAGATGCTTCTACTGATTGGGTGTGTCATGGAGGGGAAGGATGTATCTTTCCCTAGACTTATCCGACAGTGTATGTGGCGGGCGCATATTCGTGGCCTACTCTCATTTCCTACATTGGTCACGAGTATGGCGGCCCTAGCTGAGGTCCCATGGCTGGATGATGATGTGCGACCACCGCCCCCTGATGCTGATGACAGGGAGGTTGCTATCCCCTGGGGTGGTTGGGTGCATGAGAGACCACCTGCTAGACGCCGCTCTCGGGCTAGAGCTGTCGTGGGGACACCTTCACCATCAGCCCCTACAGCTGCCCCATCATCCTCTACAGCCACAGCCCCCTCATCATCTACAGATCCTCCAGCAGCCCCTGAGCTGACCTATCTCCTAGTCCAGCGTCTTTTCCAGTTTTTAGAGCGCGAGCGACGCCACGTCAGACGCTGTTTTGACCGGATGGACCAGGCACTTATTTCTTTGGGTGCTGAGCTACCTCCGCTTCCCGATTCTCCTGCCTCCGATGAGCAGGATCATCAGGAGGAGGATGCGGAGGCGCCAGTTCAGCAGGATGCCCTTGACACTACAGAGCCACCACAGACTCATGAGGATCCGACCCCACAGCCAGAGCCTATCGTTGTACCTCCCACTGATCCTCTGGTTTAGCATCGAGGATGATGCTTGGTTTTAAGTGTGGGGAGGGCACCGGTAGCATTATTTGGGAACTGATGAACTTTTCGGCCTAGTTATCTTATTTTGCACATCTTTGTATATATTTTGATGCATTTCTAGTTTGCTTTGGATACTTTTATTGCTTATTTTGGATTTTAGATATTTTGATGCTTTTGGATATTTTTAGATGCTTTTGATGATAGATTCCGTACTTTTAGTTGGATTTTTCTTTATACATTTTTGTTTATCTTTACTTTTAGTTGTGGTTGTGATTAGAAAGCGTACCTTGAATTGCAAAATACTTAGTCACCCTTTTTGCATAAGAAATTGGTTTTAAGTGAAAAGGAAAGGGTGAACTAAGAAAATTTTTGAATTTTTCAATCACAACAATGCCTAGTCAAACATTGAAAGTTTCCAAGAAGTTTAAATATAGGGCATTAACCCAATTGATTGCAAGAAAAAGAAAATTTTTGGTAAAACTTGCTCGAATTTCATACCTTGTGAAGCATGTATTGAACTAAGAACACAAGCTTGTGAGACTTGAGCCTATTGATGTGGTTACATTTTATAACCACTTATTTTTCATTCTTGTGTGAAATTGCTCTCTTTCTATGATTGTGACCCTTGATTTGCTTGATTCTATACATCCATTTATTTCTTGTATTTATGCATTTATATGATTGAGGCCATTATTTCATTAGCCACTTACCCAAATAGCCAACCTTTTATTCTCCATTGTTAGCCAATTTTGAGCCTATGCTTAACCAACTTGTTCTTATTTTAGCACATTACAAGCCAAGGCGGAAAACCAATGAAAAGTCCTTGTTTGGATCTTTGATTAGCCTAGGCTAGTGAGAGTATTTATTATTCAAAGTTGGTGAGGCTTGGGAACATTGGATGGGATTAAAGGGGTAGCACACTTTCATGTTTAGGAATTGGGTACATATTCATGTATTGATTAAATGTAGAGACCTTATGCATTGATGTTCTTGTATATAGTTTGAAAGAAGAAAAAGAAAAAAATAAAGAAAAAGAAAAAAAAATGATGATGAAAAGAAAAAAAAATGAAATGATGATGAAAAAGAAAAAAAATATATAATAAAGAGGGGATAAAATGCCCCAAAGTGAGTTCAATAAAAGGGAATCAATGCATAAGTGTTGTGAATCAAATAAGAATGCATGAATGTGTAAGAAAAAGTGAAGAATGGGTAGTTAGAATAGTTTGAACTTGTATAGGTCATTATATAGTTAGGTGGGGAAGTCTATGCTAATCAAAGATTCAAATCCTAGTCCACTTAACCATAAATGATCCTACCTTGACCCTAACCCCATTACAACCTAAATGAAAGACCTCTTGATGAATGTATGCATGCATTGAATAAATGTTGAGTGTTAGAAGAAAATCAAATTTTGGAAAGCTTGATTAGAAGAGAATTGAGTGAATTGACCCTTAAAACACTTGAGTGAATAGAGCGGATACACATATCCGGTGAGGGTTCAAAAGTTCAATCACATGTGTTCACCTATATTATCTATATTCTTGCAAGTTTGAACTCCTTTTTGATAATTCAATACAATTGTGGTTTGGACTTAATTCCTATTGCCTAGCTCTTGTACTTACACATGTTCTTGGGAATCGATTTGTTTGAATTAAGCATTTGCATTTGCTTTAGGTAGTTGCATTTAGATAGGACTCATATAGTTTAGTTGCATTCAATAAATGTCATAACCCTTAGTTCCTTCTTATTTTAGCATGAGGACATGCTAAGGCTTAAGTGTGGGGAGGTTGACAAACCCCAAATTGACGGTTTATCTTGTATTAAATTTAGGGTATTTTGATAACCTTTTCTCACATTTAGCCTATGAATTAGCATGGTTTTTGTTCATACCCTGACCGAGCTCCTCCAAACTCGGCAAAATCCATGATAGGTCCGACCTCGTCCCAAAGGCCCACGCCTGAGGTCGGACCTCGGACAACAAAGCTAAGAAGGCCCATCAGAAGGAACGCAGCCCAAAACCTAAAGGCCGAAAAGGCCTAGGAAAGGCGGTTCCACAAAGATAGGGATAAAACTCCCAAAAGATAAGATAAGATAAGAATATCTTATCCAGGGAAGATCACGGCCAACTATTATAAATACACTGGAGCACCCAGGTATAACACACACTCTAATACTACTCAAATATCTGCTTGGACCCATGCTAACTTAAGCATCGGAGTGTCATTGCAGGTACAACCACCAATCACTCTGCACATCAAGCTCGGGTCATCAATCCCCCCACCTCGGGCTTCTCTAAGACGACCGAGTTGCACGTTTCAGGTAACCCCCGGAACATTGGCGCCGTTGCCGGGGACCTGGAAGTCATCCCTCTACCATGGCGGACGACCCCTCCAACAATGACCGCGCGGCGTCAGAACAAGAGGAGGAAGTTAACACCGGAGAACGACCGGACAGCCCTCTATCACCACGCACTCCAGGAGGAAACAAACAGAATCGCCCAAAGACATCACTCCCAAACAAAGATCCACAAAAACCCGAAAAAGAAAAGAGCTCGGAAATTCTAGAAGCAGTCCGGGCACAACAAAACCGACTGAAACAACTCGAAGAGGATATAAAGAAGCAAAAGGAAACTGAACAAAATCTGAGAAGGGAGGCTCGCAAGCGCAGAGAATTAGAAGAAAAACTGCGGAAAATAGAGGCCAACCTGAAAGATCGGACAGAACGCGGCCCCACCCCCGAAGACAACCATGATCCCTTCACGCAAGAGATCATGAAGGAGAAGGTACCGCGAAACTTCAAACCACCCGATATGGATCTCTACGACGGCACCACCGATCCAAGTCACCACCTCAGCAACTTCAGAAGCAGAATGTACCTAGTCGACGCCTCCGACGCGATTCGATGCAAAGCCTTCCCCACCACTCTCACCAAGTCGGCCATGAAGTGGTTCGACAACCTGCCACCAAGATCAATCACCAGCTTCGAAGACCTAACCAAAAAATTCCTGACAAGGTTCTCTATTCAAAAGGACAAAATGAAACATGCCCCCAGTCTACTCGGAATCAAACAAGGTAACCAAGAAACTCTCTGAGAGTACATGGAGCGATTCAACAGAGCCTGCCTGGACATACAACACTTGCCCACTGAAGCAGCCATCATGGGACTAGCAAACGGCCTAAAGGAGGGACCGTTTAGCCAATCCCTATCCAAACGATACCCGACCTCCCTATACGAGGTGCAGGAGCGAGCAGAAAAATATATCAACATGGAGGAAACATCCCAGTTAAGAGACTCTTCTAGGAAGGAATCAACCTACCCACTCCGAGATCGAGATCGGGAGCAGAGGAAGAAGGAAGAAACCAACTCGGACAAGCCACGGAAGTACTGCAGTTACACCCCCCTCCGAGTCTCCTTGGTAGACATCTACAGAGAAGTATGCCACACCGAAAAGATCCCACCACCTCGACCACTAAAACACAAGAGAGCAGGGAGAGATCGGTCCGAATACTGTGAATATCACAAGCTCTATGGTCATTCTACCAACGACTGCTACGACCTAAAAAATGTTATAGAAAAGCTAGCCAGAGAAGGAAAACTCGACAGATACATAGCAGAGAAAGGAGAAGAGACCAGGAAGAGAAGGCGAGGAGATAACGAAGATCGGGCCGAATAAACCCCGCGAACCCCTGAAAGACATGTTCACATGATAAATGGAGGCTTCGCAGGCGGAGGAACATCCAGATCCTCGCGCAAAAGACACCTCAAAGAAGTCTATCATGTCCGAGAAGACAGCCCCCTGCCCGAATTACCTACTATCTCGTTTACCCGGGAAGACGCTCAAGGGGTAATACCCGGGCACGACGATCCAATGGTAATCACCATCATCCTAGCAAACGCCAACCTACATCGAACCCTGGTTGACCAGGGAAGCTCAGCAGATATCCTGTTCAAAACGGCCTTCAACAAACTCGGACTTGAAGAAAAAGAGCTAAAGGCCTATCCCACCGACTTATTTGGACTAGGGGACACCCCGATCCATCCCTTAGGATACATCTCGCTACATACTACCTTTGGAAGAGGCGAGCAATCTAGAACATTCAGCATCGACTACATTATAGTCGACGTCACTTCAGCATACAATGCCCTCATTGGGCGACCAACCCTAAACAGACTAGCAGCTATAGTCTCAACCCCATACCTCTGTATGAAGTTCCCTACCACAAAAGGAATCGCTACCCTAAAAGGCGACCAAAAACTAGCACGGTGATGCTACAACGAAAGCCTGAGCCTAAAAGGGAAAGAGGTCAATACAATAGAACTCGGACGAGTTCAAGCCCGAGAAGACCTTTGACCACAACCAGAGGGAGAAACCAAAAAAGTCCAGATCGGGAACACACCTGAGAAAATAACAAACATAGGAGCAAACCTCGAAGCAGGCCTAAAGGAGGAACTCATAACCCTCTTAAGGGAGAACTCCGACCTCTTCGCCTGGAAAGCCTCCGACATGCCAGGCATAAGCCCCGACCTGATGTGCCATAAGCTATCAGTATACCCGGGGTCCAGACCTGTCCAACAAAGACGCCGGAAGCTCGGGCCTGAGCGCATGCAAGAAATAGAAGAACAAGTACAAGCATTACTAGATGCAGGATTCATTCGGGAAGTAAAATACCCCCTATGGCTCGCAAACGTGGTCCTGGTAAAAAAGCCCAACGGAAAATGGAGGATGTGCGTCGATTACACGGATCTCAACAAAGCCTGCCCCAAAGACCCATATCCACTACCAAACATCGACGCCTTAGTAGACGCAGCCTCAGGCTATAGATATCTCTCCTTCATGGACGCATACTCGGGATACAATCAAATCCCGATGTACGGACCCGACCAAGAAAAGACCTCGTTCATAACCCCAAGGGCAAACTACTGCTACGTAGTAATGCCCTTCGGGCTGAAGAACGCGGGGGCAACCTACCAGAGGCTAATGAACAAAGTGTCCTCAGAGCACATCGGACTACAACTAGAGGTGTACGGCGACGACATGCTGGTAAAGATACAAGAAGACGGAAACTTGCTGACCGACCTCACCAGTGTCTTCGGCACCCTCAGAAAACACAACATGAGACTCAACCCGACGAAGTGCACCTTCGCCACAGAAGCCGGAAAATTCTTAGGCTTCATGTTGACTCAAAGGGGCATCGAAGCAAACCCGGACAAATGCCAAGCGATACTCAATATGAAGAGCCCGACGTGTGTCAAAGAAGTACAACAGCTGAATGGAAGGCTGGCCGCCCTATCAAGATTCTTGGCAGGATCGGCGATAAAATCACTACCTCTCTACTCACTCCTAAAGAAAGGGAAACCCTTCTCGTGGACCCCGGAGTGCGAAAAAGCCTTTCAAGAATTCAAGGAATTCCTCGGGCAGCCACCAATCCTAACCCGACCTTTAAAAGGGGAAGAGCTCGTACTATACCTCTCGGTCGGACATCGAGCAGTCGCTTCAGCATTAATACGAGAAAAGGACCAAGGACAACACCCCATATACTTTGTAAGCAAGGCACTACAAGGGGCCGAATTAAACTATCAGAAAATAGAAAAATTCGCCTACGCCCTAGTGTTCACAGCTCGGAGGCTCCGTCCCTACTTTCAAGCCCACACCATCAAAGTCCGGACAAATCAACCCATGAGACACATCCTACAAAAAACAGACCTGGCAGGACGAATACTACAATGGGCGGTTGAACTGTCCGAGTTCGACCTCCACTATGAAGCCCGGACTGCCATAAAATCTCAGTACCTAGCCGACTTCATCGCAGAATACACTGAGACCCCTGGAACCCCACTCTCATGGAACCTGTATGTCGACGGGTCCTCAAACAAAACAGGAAGCGGAGCCGGGGTTATACTCGAAAGCGATGAAGAGGTCGGAGCCCAGAGAATCACGATCTTCAGCGACTCCCAGGTCGTCACATCACAAGTAAATGGAAGCTACCAGGCCAAAGACCCAACTATGAAAAAATACCTAGACCAAACACAGGCACAATTACGCCACTTTTCAGAAATACAGATCCAGCATATACCTCGGGAGCAAAACGCCCGGGCGGACGCCCTCTCAAAACTCGCCAGCACCAAGCCCGGAGGCAACAACAGAAGTCTCCTCCAGAAAACCTTACAATCCCCTCCGTGATAAAAGAGGAAGAAACGCTAAATATATCCAACCAACAGCAAGGATGGATGACCCCCATACTCAACTACCTGAAGTCGGGAACTCTCCCCACCGAAAGAAAGGAAGCTAAAAGACTCACGAAAGACGCCCAGAATTATACACTAATTCACGACGTATTATACAGAAGAGGATTCTCAAACCCCCTCCTTAGGTGCGTCCCGATCTCAGAAACAAAGAGCGTCCTCGAAGAAGTCCACGGAGGCATGTGTGGGAACCATCTCGGAGCTTGGGCATTATCCAAGAAAGTAGTCCGGGCCGGGTTCTACTGGCCGACCTTGCAAAGAGACGCAACGGAATTTGTGAAAATATGCCCCCCTGTCAAAAACACGCAAATTTTCACAAAGCACCACCCGAAGACCTTATCAGCATCACCGCACCATGGCCCTTCGCAAAATGGGGACTAGACCTACTCGGCCCATTCCCCCAAGGACCGGGGCAAGTCAAATACCTCATAGTAGGGGTCGACTACTTCACAAAATGGATCGAAGTTGAACCCTTAGCCACCATTACGGCTCAGAAAAGTCGCAAATTCCTATACAAAAACATTGTCACAAGGTTCGGAGTCCCCTACTCCATCACAACAGACAATGGAACACAGTTCACGGACACAAGTTTTCAGAACTTGGTGGCCGAACTAAAAATCAAACAGCGATTCACATCAGTCGAGCACCCACAAGCCAATGGACAAGCAGAAGCTGCGAATAAAGTCATCTTGGCAGGGTTAAAACGAAGACTCCAAGAGGCCAAAGGGGCATGGGCCGAGGAACTCCCCCAGGTACTATGGGCATATCGGACAACCCCACACTCTACAACGGGAGAATCCCCATTCCGACTAGCTTACGGGATGGAGGCAATGATTCCTATCGAAATAGATGAAGGGTCACCCAGAGTCATCTTCTACAACGAAGGAGGCAACCCACAGGCACAAAGGGAAGAACTCGACCTCCTTCCCGAGGTCCGAGAAAGAGCCCGAATCCGAGAAGAAGCCTTAAAACGACGAACGGCCCTCAGATACAATCAGAAAGTAATAAAGCGAAGCTTCTCCATTCACGACCTGATTCTAATCCGAAATGACATCGGAACACAAAAGTCGGGAGAAGGAAAGCTAGCCGCAAATTGGAAAGGACCCTACAAGGTAACAGAAGTCTTAGGGACAGGCTACTACAAAGTATCCGACCTAGAAGGCAATGAGCTGCCCAGGGCCTGGCACGCCTGTAACCTAAGGCGGTACTACAGCTAGAAAAACTTAACCCGAGGTGTACTCTTTTTCCCTACAAGGGTTTTTTAATGAGACACCCGGTTAAAGTAAGACACCCGACCTAGTCAAAAGGTAAACACTTTGTAAATATTCTTTCCTTTTTTAATACTAATCGAATTTCTCTATTTTCTTTTCTTCTTCCTCATGATGAAACAAATCCTGGAAAGTACCCCACCAAGGCGCATTAATTTATGCTCGGCAAAACGCAAAAAATCATTTGCCAAGAGACCACACAAGGTCGGCAAAGATAAAAGTGATGAGGTTCAAATTAATGTGAGAAGTTATAAAGTAACTCTGAAAAGGCTCAAAGGGCCAAATAAAAAGAGATTACAAAAATAACTTAAAAGGCCGACCAACGACAAGGTCGGACCCAACAAAGGGAAAGTTATAAAGTAACTCTGAAATGGCTCAAAAAAGCCAAATAAAAAGAGATTACAAAAATAACTTAAAAAAGCCGACCAACGACAAAGTCGGACCCAACAAAAAGGAGGTACTCGGGCGCCCGAGGTCCGAGAAAAAACTCGGATCCAAGAAAGAAGCCTTAAAACGGCGAGAACCAAGATTTCGAAAAACGCTTACTAAAAAGTTGCTTTACAAAAAGCAGCTAAAAAGTACAAGCGAAAGAACGAAATCAAAGGAAATCTCGAAAACGCTTACTAAAAAGTTGCTTTACAAAAAGCAGCTAAAAAGTACAAGCGAAAGAACGAAATCAAAGGAAATCTCGAAAACGCTTACTAAAAAGTTGCTTTACAAAAAGCGGCTAAAAAGTACAAGCACGAAAGCAAAGGAAGTTTCGAAACGCTAGCTAAAAAGTTGTTATCCAAAAACAAACTAAAAAGCACAAAAGCGGAAACAAAAAGTCAAAACGCGAACAAAAACACCGCATAATAAAGTTACTACAAGTAGCTAAATAAGCAAAAGGTGTCCAAAGCGTTTACAGAAACCATCCAAAAAGCCCACAGGCCGGGCAAAACACCAAAAAGATTACAGAGGATCAAGATCCTTTCCAGACTCCACATCAACAGAAGGCTGCAGAGGAAACATAGATAGTGGGACTGCATCAAAAGCAACGTCATCCCGGTTTGAAACCTCCACGCCAGAACCATCCCCGACCAAAGGTGAAGTCGGGTTCTCAACCGGAACTTTTGGGTCGGACATCGGAACCTCATCCTCGGTAGGAGCAGGAACAACCTTTCCCTCCACAACAACGTTGTCCGTACTGAATAAACTCAGATCCAGGTCGGGAGCAAGAACCCAGACCTGAGCCTTCAAATTTTCAAACATAGCATCCATACCCTTGGTCACATGACCTTCCAGCTCGTAAAAATCGTCCTGCGTGGATTGCAACTTCTCCTTTGTCTCCACAAGCTCGGTATATAGCCGAGTATAATTCTCTGTAGCCGCCTTCGCCATCTCCTCAGATGTCTTTGCTGCCGCCACAGCCGCGGTAGCTTTAGTTTTCTCTTTCTCCAAAGAGGCCTCCAACTCAGTAATCCTGATAGCCTTCAGTTGACTAATCCTATCAAGCTCGGACTGAGCTTTCTCAAGTCGGGAGCTGGTCGCCCCAAGGGGGGATTTCTTGAACTCCCGGGCAATAGCGGCATGGAGACTAGCCATCCGGACACAGCTCCGCGCCATATACTGAAAATGATGCTCCATAGATACATCATCAGTGGAAATAAAGGTCTGAGGGAGAATATGCTGCTCAATCCAACCAAGAGCGTCAAAGTCCTTATCATTGAAACCGGCAAAGCTCTTGAGAGGTCTTCTGCTTCTTGGGAGGAGGACCCGAAAACGGAGGAGGAGAAGAAGTAGCAGGCCCAGAGGTCGGAGGATCCTGACTTATAGCTCGGAACTGGGGAGTCGGAATGGTCTTTGACCGAGTCTGAACACCCACAGTAGTCTTCTGTGGGGAAGATCGGGCAGAAGCCTCCCCGGCCTCGATATTCCGAGCAGCCACAGATTTCTTTGTCCGACGAAGGAACTTCATGGAATCCGCCTGAGAAGACATCTCTGCAAGAAATAAAGAAAGGGATTACCACAACAGAAATTCCACCAAAAACAAGCAAAACCAAAGTACTAAAAAAGATGAATCTCGGAAGAGGTCGGGAACTACCTAACTCGGAACGGAGAAGGCTTGGATCCCCCAACATTTTCTTCGTGTCCAAGTGAGGTGCCCGACCCCATAAACTGCTCACCACACCCACAAAAGCCTGCTCCACCTCATCTAGACTCTCAAAGGTATACTTAACAGACACTACATTCTCCTGCCAACAAAGAGGAAAAGAAGGCTCCCCACTCTCATCTAGAAAGAAAGGTCGGACGTCTCCAGTAGCC
This sequence comes from Arachis hypogaea, assembly GCF_003086295.3. Taxonomy (NCBI): domain Eukaryota; kingdom Viridiplantae; phylum Streptophyta; class Magnoliopsida; order Fabales; family Fabaceae; genus Arachis; species Arachis hypogaea. The sequence continues at coordinate 51,870,798 of NC_092039.1, read as the reverse complement.
CGGACCTTGAAATAAAAGTTCTTAAAATCGTGAAAGGACTCATCATACAGGGTACAAAACTTTCTTCCCTGGTTAGCCCTAAAAGAGACCCAAGATACCTTTCCTCCACCCGACCCCGGCTTCGTCAACACAAACAAATAGGAAAAAAGAGAAATAGAGGGAGCAACACCCAAAAACTGACACAAAAGTTGAAACAGCTTTAAAAATGCCCAAGAATTTGGATGGAGCTGGGTAGGGGCAAGGTTACAAGACCATAACACCTCGGACTCCAGGTCGGTAAAAGGAAGTCGGACACTCAGCTTAGAGAAAAAACAATCATAAGCGTAAAGGAAGAGCTTCTCGGAACTATCTAAGGGCGGGAAGCAAACTCTCTCCTCGGAATCCGGGGCTACTAATTCATAATCCCTCTCAGACTCTCTATCTTCACATATGCTACATTGCCTACGAAACCTAGCTAAATACTCAGAATCTACCACAGAAGGGACTCTTAGAGGAACAGGATCTACCCAACCAAGACCACTTGGAATCTTGGCCGACATCGCTTGAAGAACCTTTCGAGACATAAAAATTCTTGCCTACAAAGAAGAATACAACAGCAAGAAAAAATCACATAAAAGCAGACAGCGAAAACCCATTCAGCAAAACAAGAAACAAAGATCTTTTAAAGACGAAAATACAGCAACCCGGAGCAAAATGCCAGAGAACAAAAAAGAGCCCCCCCCATGTACAAACGACAAAGCAATGGCGGCGCCTCTTTTCGGGGCAACCCAGGCATAGAGAAAAAGAAACAGAAGCATATGTGCACAAGAAAAGAGATGGGAACAAACCTGGAAAGAAAGAAACGAGGACGACGAGCTCCGAAGCAAGGAGAACGGAACGGCGACGCAGAGGAAACCCCGGAAAGACACACGGAAAGATTCAGGGAAGAAGAACAAAGAAAAAGGAAGCAATGCTCAAAAAAGGAGAATGGCGAAAACTCAGAAAAAAGGAAGGGAACAGAATAAACGAAGAAAAGGGGGAAAGGGGCAAATAAATAATGCCTTCACAGAGCCCGAACGGAAATCGAGGAGAAACGGTAAAATGCAATAAATGCAGGAACGGCCATTTTTGAAATTTTGAAAAACTACTATGCCCGAGCTCGACCTCTCAAAAAGGACGAACTCGGGCAGGGGCACTGTTCATACCCTGACCGAGCTCCTCCAAACTCGGCAAAATCCATGATAGGTCCGACCTCGTCCCAAAGGCCCACGCCTGAGGTCGGACCTCGGACAACAAAGCTAAGAAGGCCCATCAGAAGGAACGCAGCCCAAAACCTAAAGGCCGAAAAGGCCTAGGAAAGGCGGTTCCACAAAGATAGGGATAAAACTCCCAAAAGATAAGATAAGATAAGAATATCTTATCCAGGGAAGATCACGGCCAACTATTATAAATACACTGGAGCACCCAGGTATAACACACACTCTAATACTACTCAAATATCTGCTTGGACCCATGCTAACTTAAGCATCGGAGTGTCATTGCAGGTACAACCACCAATCACTCTGCACATCAAGCTCGGGTCATCAATCCCCCCACCTCGGGCTTCTCTAAGACGACCGAGTTGCACGTTTCAGGTAACCCCCGGAACAGTTTTGTTATCTCTCCCATATTTGTGCTTAAGTGTAAAAACATGCTTTTTAAGCCTTATTTTGATGAATTCTAGTTCCTCTTTGATTCCATAAGATGCCTTGATGTGTTTGCTAGTGATTCCAGGATTGAAATAGGCTAGGCATGGATCAAAGGAAGCAAGGAAGGAAGCATGCAAGTGGAGAGAAGCACAAAAAGCCAAAGAGTTGATCTCGTCCAAGCACGCGTACGCGCACAAGGCGCTCGCGCGCACATCGCAGAATTAGCCAGGGACGCGCATGCGTACCGTGCGCGCACGCGTCGTGGTCCGCACGTGATTCTTTTATTGCAACACGTGCCTGGCGATTTTGGAAGGTTTCAGCAACCAACTTTGGCGCCAAAATGCATATAAGAGCCAAGGATTGAAGGGGATTGACACACATTCACATCCATAGACTAATTTTAGATCCTTAGGTAGATATTTTGAGTTAGTTACATTTGTAGAGAGAGAAACTCCAACTTCTCTCTAGGATTCATCTTCATTTTCTCAATTCTCAACCATTCCTTGGTGAGATCCATTGCAACTCTCAATTTACTTTATTCATGTTGTAGATCCTCTTCTCTAATCTCAATTAGTGTTTGTAATTGTTCAATTCTCATAGATCTTAGGTTTAACTTTGTTGTTTTGGATTCTATTAATTCATTGAAGATCTCATTTTCATTGATGTTCATTGTTGAATCTTGTGATTTCTTGTGTTGAATTACTTTGATTCTAAATTTCCTCTCAATTTTACTATGTCTTTCATTCTCGCTCTCCAAGTGTTTGAGAAAATGCCAACTTTAGATATGGAGTAGTATCCCCTCACTTGGCCTAGTAGTTGAGTCATTGGAGACACTTGAATAATGGATGTCAATTGTTGATTAAGAATTGAGAATTGCTAATTGACTTGGAGTGCACTAAAGCTAGACTTCCCTAGGGTAAGACTAGGACTTGTGACTCAAGTTAGTTACTTTTACTTGACTTTCCTCTATAATTAGGGGTTAACTAAGTAAAGCAACACTCCTTTGTCATCACAATTGAAGGAAGCTATAGTGATGGAACTTCCAATGTTCAACCTTGGCCAAGGCTTTTAATATTGATTGATTGTTGTTTTCTTTTATTAGCACTTTTATGCCACACTCTTCAAGCCACAAAAGAACACTTAACCAATAACATGCATCCTTGTAGCATTCCTAGGGAAGAACGACTCGGGACTAATACTCTGGTTATAGATTGTAGAATTACTTTGATGATGGATTTTGCGTCGGTTTAGACTATACTACGATTGATTACTTGATAATTTCTATACCGGCAAAAATTCATTCGTCAAAGATCCTGGTGAAAAATGAAGAAGCAACAAAAAAACCAAGGGAAGGTGACGAGAAACAAGCTGAAGGAGAAAAAGCCAATGATGAAGATGCAACAGCAAGCAAGCACCCTCAGAATCAACCTCAAGAAAAGAAGATAGACCACAAAATCTGAAGAAGGGAAAGCAGATCATGGAAGAACCAAATCCAAGATAATATCAATTGGAGAAAAGCTTGACACCTCCACTGCCATATCCATAAAGATTCCACAAAGAGACTAAGGACCAACACTTTTCTAAATTTCTTGAGACTTTCAAGAAGCTAGAGATCAACATACCCTTGGCCGAGGTATTGGAGCAAATGCCTCTGTATGCCAAGTTCTTAAAAGAGCTTATCAATAAGAAAAGGAGTTGGCTGGAGAAGGAGACTGTGCTGCTCACTGAAGAATGTAGCGCTGTGCTTCAAAAGGGAATCCCACCAAAGCTTAAAGATCCTGGGAGTTTTGTAGTTGCCTGCACCGTAGGAAAAATAACATTAGACAAGGCTCTTTGTGACCTTGGAGCTAGTATCAACTTAATGCCCTTGTCCATGATGAAAAAGCTTGCGATAGAAGAACTTAAACCCACTAGGATGTCACTAGTCATGGCTGATAGATCAATCAAGACACCTAATGGAATTGTGGAGAATCTATTAGTAAAAGTTGGAGAGTTTATCTTCCCTGCGGATTTTGTGATCTTGGACACTGAAGAAAAGGAAATAATTCAATCATCCAGGGAAGACCGTTTCTAGCAACTGCAAGAGCTATTATCGATGTGGAAAAGGGGGAGATGATCTTCAGAGTACACAATGAGCAAATGGTCATAAATGTTTTCAAGTCAATGCAACACCCTCCTGAGCAAGAGGATTACCTGAGAGTGGACATGATAGAAAGCCTGGTGGAAGAAATGTTAGACACTAAGCATCATGAGCAAGAAGAGGAAAATAACCAAGAGAAAATAGAGGAACAAGCAGCTGAAATCTCTATTGACAAGGAGGTGAAACCAAGCAAGAAGGAAGAAGTACACAAACAAGAACTGAAGCCATTACCCACCCATCTCAAATATGCATTCCTTGGCACGTCAGAAAGTTTTCCAGTAATCATCAATTCATCCCTGACAAAAAAAGAAGAAGGAGAACTTCTTGATGTACTTAGAGCTCACAAGGATGCTTTAGGATGGACCATTGATGACCTGAAAGGCATCAGCCCTGCAGTGTGTATGCATAAAATCCTCTTGGAGGACAATTCTAAACCAGTGGTTCAACCTCAGAGAAGGCTAAATCCCACAATGAAGGAAGTTGTCCAGAAGGAAGTAATAAAGTTGTGGAATGCAGGGATAATCTATCCTATCTCTGATAGCTCATGGATAAGCCCAGTTCAAGTGGTACCAAAGAAGGGTGGGATGACAATCATTGTTAATGAGAAAAATGAACTCATTCCCACAAGAACTGTGACAGGATGGAGGATGTGTATTGACTATAGGAGGCTGAATGATGCCACACGCAAAGATCATTTCCCACTTCCCTTCATTGGCCAAATGCTTGAAAGATTGGCCGGCCATGCTTACTATTGCTTCCTAGACGGCTATTCTGGGTATAATCAGATAGTGGTAGATCCAAAGGACCAAGAAAAGACTTCATTCACATGTCCATTTGGAGTTTTCGCCTATAGAAGGATGCCGTTTGGGCTATGCAATGCCCCAACCACCTTTCAGAGGTGTATGCTCTCCATTTTTTCAGATATGATCGAAAAATTTTTAAAGGTTTTCATGGATGACTTTTCTGTTTTTGGTGACAATTTTAATGCTTGCCTGAAACATCTAACTCTTGTCTTGAAACGATGCCAAGAAACCAATTTGGTTTTGAATTGGGAGAAGTGTCATTTCATGGTACCCGAGGGGATCGTTCTTGGTCACAAAGTTTCAAGGAAAGGGATAGAGGTTGACAAGGCAAAGGTGGAGATCATAGAGAAGCTTCCTCCACCAACTAATGTGAAATCTGTTAGAAGTTTCTTGGGGCATGCAGGATTTTATAGAAGGTTTATCAAGGATTTTTCTAAAATAGCCAAACCCTTGAGTAATCTGTTAATGATTGATAATCCTTTTGTTTTTGATGAAAACTGCCAGCATGCCTTTGAAACTTTAAAAAACAGACTCACAATAGCACCAATCATCACACCCCCGGATTGGGAACTACCTTTCGAACTCATGTGTAATGCAAGTGATATTGTAATTGGTGCTTGTTTGGACAAAAGAAGGGAAACTTGCATCATGTCATATATTATGCAAGTAAGGTGTTGAATGAGGCTCAAAAAAATTACACCACAACAGAGAAGGAATTATTAGCTGTAGTTTATGCATTTGATAAGTTTAGATCATATTTTATAGGATCCAAAATTGTGGTTTATACTGACCATGCTGCCCTTAAGTATTTAATGTCAAAGCAGGATGTTAAACCAAGACTTATCAGGTCGATATTGCTCCTACAAGAGTTTGACATTGAAGTAAAGAACAGGAATGGCACTGAAAACCGAGTTGCTGATCATTTGTCGAGGCTACCACAAGAAACAATTCAAAAAGCCTCCCAACCCGTGAATGAAACTTTCCGGATGAACACCTTTTGCAGATCCAGCAAGCACCTTGGTTTGCTGACATAGCAAACTACAAAGTGGGGAGGAAGATACCTCAAGAGTTTTCTAAGCAACAAGTGAAGAAGTTAATCAATGAAGCAAGGAAATTCTTGTGGGATGAACCCTTCCTGTTCAAGAGATGTTCTGATGGAGTGATTAGAAGGTGTGTCCCTGAGAGTGAAATAAGGGATATATTGTGGCATTGCCATGGTTCAGCTTATGATGGACACTTTGGTCAAGAAAGAACAGCTGCAAAGATACTACAGAGTGGCTTCTATTGGCCAACAATCTTCAAAGATACCAGAGAGTTTGTTCACCAATGTAATGAATGCCAGAGAGCAAGAGGATTGACAAGAAGGAATGAGATGCCACAGAATTTTATTTTGGAAGTAGAATTATTTGATCTATGGGGCATTGACTTCATGGGACCCCTTCCCCCTTCCTATTCTTTCAGATATATCTTGGTAGCAGTGGAGTATGTCTCAAAATGGGTGGAAGCCATAGCTACAACTACCTGTGATGCACAAATTATCCTTCAATTCCTCAAGAAGCACATTTTCACTAGATATGGAGTACCCAAAGGTTTTATTAGTGATGGTGGTGGTCATTTTTGTAACAAACAAATGGAGAAACTACTTCATAAATATGGAGTTATTCATAAAGTAGCCACACCATACCACCCTCAGACTAATGGGCAAGCTGAACTAGCAAACAGAGAATTGAAAAAGATCCTAGAAAAGACAATAGGAAGCACAAGAAAGGATTGGGCTAGGAAGTTGGAAGATGCACTCTGGGCATATAGGACAGCTTTCAAAACTTCCATTGGGAAGTCCCCCTTTCAGCTATTATATGGCAAATCTTGTCACCTCCCTGTAGAGCTTGAACACAAAGCCTTTTGGGCTACTGATGAGCGGATATTTTATACGCTTTTTGGGGGTAATTTCATGTAGATTTTAGCATGTTTCAATTAGTTTTTAGTAGAATAATATTAGTTTTTAGGCAAAAAATCATATTTCTGGACTTTACTATGAGTTTGTGTGTTTTTCTGTGATTTCAGGTATTTTCTGGCTGAAATTGAGGGAGCTGAGCAAAAATCTGACTTAGGCTGAAAAAGGACTGCTGATGTTGTTGGATCCTGACCTCCCTGCACTCGAAATGGATTTTCTGGAGCTACAGGAGTCCAATTGGCGCGCTCTCAACGGCGTTGGAAAGTAGACATCCAGGGCTTTCCAGCAATATATAATAGTCCATACTTTGCGCGAGGATAGACGACGTAACTTGGCGTTAAACGCCAAGTTCATGCTGCTGTCTGGAGTTAAACGCCAGAAAAACGTCATTATCCGGAGTTGAACGCCCAAAACACGTCATAACCTGACGTTTGACGCCAAGAAAGGCCTTTGCACGTGGAAAGCTTTAGTCTCAGCCCCAGCACACATCAAGTGGGCCCCAGAAGTGGATTTCTGCACCAATTATCTTAGTCTATTCATTTTCTGTAAACCTAGGTTATTAGTTTACTATTTAAACAACTTTTACAGACATCTCTTGTACCTCATGACATTTTCAGATCTGAATTACATACTTTGTGACGGCATGAGTCTCTAAACTCCATTGTTGGGGGTGAGGAGCTCTGCAGCGTCTCGATGATTTAATACAATTCCTTTGTTTTCCATTCAAACACGCTTGTTCTTATCTAAGATGTTTATTCGCGCTTAACTGTGGAGAAGGTGATGATCCGTGACACTCATCACCTTCCTCAACCCATGAACGTGTGCCTGACAACCACTTCCGTTCTACATCAGATTGAATGAATATCTCTTAGATTCCCCAACAGAATCTTCGTGGTATAAGCCGGATTGATGGCGGCATTCATGAGAATCCGGAAAGTCTAAACCTTGTCTGTGGTATTCCGAGTAGGATTCCGGGATTGAATGACTGTGATGTGCTTCAAACTTTAACCTGCTGGGCGTTAGTGACAGACGCAAAAGAGTGATTCTATTCCAGTAGGAGCGGGAACCAACCGGTGATTAGCCGTACTGTGACAGAGTGCGTGCATAGTTTTCACTGCGAGGATGGGAAGTAGCCATTGACAACGGTGACACCCTACATAGAGCTTGCCATGGAAGGAACCTGCGTGTGAGAAGAGGATTTCAAGGAAGAGTTGAAGTCAGAGGACAAAGCATCTCCAAAACTCCAACATATTCCCCAGTACTGAAAATCAAGTAACTCTATTATTTTAACTTACAATTTTATGAAATTTGCAGTTTGGCTTTTTACAAATAAATCCAAATAATCCTATTGATATCCTGACTAAGACTAATAAAATAAATATTGATTGCTTCAAACCAATAATCTCTGTGGATTCGACCCTTACTCACGTAAGGTATTACTTGGACGACCCAGTACACTTGCTGGTTAGTTGAACGGAATTGTGCTCTGAGCAAGTAATCAGTTAGTTAAATTAGTTCTCCTTGGCACATGCCAAGGAGCCATTAATTAAAGATCACAATTTCGTCCACCAAGTTTTTGGCGCCGTTGCCGGGGATTATTGAGTTTGGACAATTGAAGGTTTATTTTATTTCTTAGATTAGGAATAATTTATTTTTATTTTTATTTTTATTTTTATTGTTATAGAGTCATTAAATTTTGATAGGATAGTTTCTTTTCAAGAACATCTGCATCAAGTGTCATATTTATTCCCAATTGGCTTATATTCTTGATAAGGGAGCACTAGTACTTTTGAAAATCTTTTTCAAAAATAATTTTTCTTGATTTAATCTTGTGCCAAACTCCAAGTTTGGTGTTTTATTGTTAATTTTTATAATTTTCGAAAATTTATTTTGGTTTTCTAAAAATTTTAAGTTTGGTGTTCTTCCTTGTGTTCTTGGTGTTCTTGTGAATCTTCAAAGTGTTCTTGAGTTTTTCTTGTGCCTTGATCTTAAAATTTTTAAGTTTGGTGTTCCTTGGTGTTTTTCCTCCAAAAATTTTCGAAAATTAAGGAGCATTAGATCTAAAAATTTTAAGTCTTGTGTCTTTTGTGTGTTTTTCTCTTTCATCATAAAATTCAAAATTCAAAAATTTTTATTTTTCTAACTAATTTTGAACAATTTTTTTTCGAAAATCTTTTATAAAAATTCAATTTTCAATTTCAAAATATTTCCACTTTCTTTTATTTATTTCGTTTTTATTTTATTTAAAAAAAAAATATATATATATATATATATATATTTTTAACTTCTTTTGGTATTTATTCCATTTTTATTACTACATTCCAAACTATAAATTCTCAACTTGTATTCCATTATGGAAGTAAGTATGAGTGAACAGTCCAAGAGGACTCTGGGGTCATATGCTAACCCCACTACTGCTTCATATGGGAGTAGTATCTGTATACCTTCCATTGGAGTTAGTAGCTTTGAGCTGAATCCTCAGCTCATTATCATGGTGCAGCAAAACTGCCAGTATTCTGGTCTTCCACATGAAGAACCTACAGAGTTTCTGGCACAATTTCTGCAAATTGCTGATACAGTACATGATAAGGAAGTGAATCAGGATGTCTACAGATTACTACTGTTTCCATTTGCTGTAAAAGATCAAGCTAAGAGGTGGTTAAATAACCAGCCTAAGAACAGCATAAAAACATGGAAACAGCTGTCAGAAAAATTCCTGAATCACTATTTCCCTCCCAAACGGATGACACAGCTAAGACTAAGCATCCAAGGCTTCAAACAAGGAGATAATGAGTCCCTTTATGATGCCTGGGAGAGATACAGAGAGATGCTAAGAAAATGTCCCTCTGAAATGTTTTCAGAATGGGTGCAATTAGACATCTTTTACTATGGGCTTACAGAAAAAGCTCAGATTTCTCTAGACCACTTAGCTGGTGGATCTATACACATGAGAAAAACAATTGAAGAAGCTCAAGAGCTTATTGATACAGTTGCCAGAAATCAGCATCTGTATCTGAACAGTGAATCTTCCGTGAAAGAAGAAGCTAAAACAGTAACTGCAGAACTCAGTCCGGTGGATCAGGCTAATAAATTCAATCAGCAATTAGATTTTCTAACTCAGCAGCTAGCCGAATTCAAGGAAATATTACAGGAAACAAGAATGGCTAACAGGAACATGGAAGTACAATTAAAGCAAACAGAAAAGCAACTGTCAAGACAAATAACAGAAGAATGTCAAGCAGTTCAATTAAGAAGTGGGAAAACATTAAATACCTCACTTCAAAGTAGCAAGAAGACAGGAGATGAACAAATGGCTACTAAAAATCCCTCTGAGGACAAGCAGAGCCCAGAAAGGGATAAAACTGGCGCTGAACGCCCAAACCATGCTTATTCCTGGCGTTCAACGCCAGAAACAAGCATGGATCTGGCGTTGAACGCCCAAAAGGAGCATGGTTCTGGCGTTCAAACGCCAGTAACAAACAAGGAAGTAGCGTTTGACGCCACTCCAGCTCCCACCACTAGCATTCAAATGCCAGTAGGGAATCAGTCACATACAAGTGCTGACCTTTCTAAAAAGGCTTCCCAACCCACTTCTGTAGATAATAAAACTGCAGCAACTAAGGTTGAGGAATACAAAGCCAAAATGCCTTATCCTCAAAAACTCCGCCAAGCGGAACAGGATAAGCAATTTGCCCGCTTTGCAGACTATCTCAGGACTCTTGAAATAAAGATTCCGTTTGCAGAAGCACTTGAGCAAATACCCTCTTATGCTAAGTTCATGAAAGAGATCTTAAGTCATAAGAAGGATTGGAGGGAAACTGAAAAAGTTTACCTCACTGAAGAATGCAGTGCAGTCATTCTGAAAAGCTTACCTGAGAAGCTTAAAGATCCTGGGAGCTTTATGATACCATGCACATTAGAAGGTATTTGTACCAAGCAAGCTTTATGCGATCTTGGGGCAAGTATCAACCTAATACCTGCATCTACTATCATAAAGCTTGGTTTGACTGAAGAAATCAAACAAACCAGGATATGTCTTCAACTTGCTGATGGCTCCATTAAATACCCATCAGGCGTGATTGAAGATATGATTGTCAAGGTTGGGCCATTTGCCTTTCCTACTGACTTTGTGGTGCTGGAAATGGAGGAGCACAAGAGTGCAACTCTCATTCTAGGAAGACCTTTCCTAGCAACTGGCCGAACCCTCATTGATGTCCAAAAAGGGGAAGTAACCTTGAGAGTCAATGAGGAAGAGTTCAAGTTGAATGTTGTTAAAGCCATGCAACATCTAGACACCCCAAATGACTGCATGAGTGTTGATCTCATTGATTCTCTGGTAAGAGAGGTCAACATGGCTGAGAGTCTCGAATCAAAGCTGGAGGACATCTTTAAAGATGTTCAGCCTGATTTGGAGGAATCAGAGAAGATAATAGAACCTCTGAAAATCCCTCAAGAAGAGGAGAAACTTCCAAAACCCGAGCTCAAGCCATTGCCACCATCCCTGAAATATGCATTCCTGGGAGAAGGTGAAACCTTTCCTGTAATTATAAGCTCTACCTTAGAGCCACAGGAAGAGGAAGCACTAATTCAAGTGCTAAGGACGCACAAGACAGCTCTTGGGTGGTCCATTAGTGATCTCAAGGGCATTAGCCCAGCCAGATGCATGCACAAAATCTTGTTGGAGGATGACGCCAAGCCAGTGGTTCAACCACAAAGGCGGCTGAACCCAGCTATGAAAGAAGTGGTGCAAAAAGAGGTCACTAAATTACTAGAGGCTGGGATTATTTATCCTATTTCTGACAGCCCCTGGGTGAGCCCTGTTCAAGTTGTCCCTAAGAAGGGTGGCATGACAGTGGTTCATAATGAAAAAAATGAACTGGTTCCTACAAGGACAGTTACAGGGTGGCGTATGTGCATTGATTACAGAAGACTCAACACAGCCACCAGAAAGGATCATTTTCCTTTACCATTCATAGACCAGATGCTAGAAAGACTAGCAGGTCATGAATACTACTGCTTCCTGGATGGATATTCAGGTTATAATCAAATTGCAGTAGATCCCCAGGATCAGGAGAAAACGGCCTTCACATGTCCATCTGGAGTATTTGCATACAGAAGGATGCCATTTGGCCTGTGCAATGCACCTGCAACCTTTCAGAGGTGCATGCTCTCAATTTTCTCTGATATGGTGGAAAAATTTCTGGAAGTTTTCATGGATGACTTTTCAGTATTTGGAGACTCATTCAGCTCCTGCCTTAACCATTTAGCACTTGTTCTGAAAAGATGCCAAGAGACTAACCTGGTTTTAAACTGGGAAAAATGTCACTTTATGGTGACTGAAGGAATTGTCCTTGGGCACAAAATTTCGAACAAGGGGATAGAGGTGGACCAAGCTAAGGTAGAAGTAATTGAAAAATTACCACCACCTGCTAATGTTAAGGCAATCAGAAGCTTTCTGGGACATGCAGGGTTCTATAGGAGGTTTATAAAGGATTTTTCAAAAATCGCCAAACCTCTGAGCAACCTGCTAGCTGCAGACACGCCATTCATCTTTAATGAAGAGTGTCTGCAGGCATTTGAAACTCTGAAAGCTAAATTGGTTACAGCACCAATCATCTCTGCACCAGACTGGACATTACCATTTGAACTAATGTGTGATGCCAGTGACCATGCCATTGGTGCAGTGTTGGGACAAAGGCATGACAAGCTTCTGCATGTCATTTACTATGCCAGCCGTGTGCTAAATGATGCACAGAAGAATTACACAACCACAGAAAAAGAGCTACTTGCAGTGGTTTACGCCATTGACAAATTTAGATCCTACTTAGTAGGATCAAAAGTGATTGTGTACACTGATCATGCTGCTCTTAAATATCTACTCACAAAGCAGGATTCAAAACCCAGACTCATCAGATGGGTGTTGCTTCTGCAAGAGTTTGATATAGAAATAAGAGACAGAAAAGGGACAGAAAACCAAGTAGCAGATCACCTATCCCGAATAGAGCCAGTGGAAGGGACGTCCCTCCCTCTCACTGAAATTTCTGAAACCTTTCCGGATGAGCAATTACTAGCCGTCCAGGAAGTGCCATGGTTTGCAGACATTGCAAACTACAAGGCAGTAAGATTCATACCCAAAGAATACAGTAAGATGCAATCAAAGAAATTAATCACAGATGCAAAGTACTATCTTTGGGATGAACCATATCTCTTTAAGAGATGTGCAGACGGAGTAATCCGTAAATGTGTGCCTAAAGAAGAAGCACAGAAGATCCTTTGGCACTGCCATGGATCACAGTATGGAGGACATTTTGGAAGTGAACGAACAGCCACAAGAGTCCTCCAAAGTGGCTTCTACTGGCCTACTCTCTATAAAGATTCCCGAGCATTTGTGCTTAACTGTGATAGTTGCCAAAGATCAGGCAACCTGCCTCACAGTTATGCCATGCCTCAACAAGGAATCTTGGAGATTGAGTTGTTTGATGTATGGGGCATTGACTTCATGGGACCTTTCCCACCATCATACTCAAACACCTATATTCTGGTGGCAGTGGATTATGTATCCAAATGGGTGGAGGCTATTGCAACACCCACTAATGACACTAAAACAGTGTTAAAGTTCCTCCAGAAACATATCTTCAGCAGATTTGGTGTCCCTAGAGTGTTAATCAGTGATGGGGGCACTCATTTCTGTAATAAACAGCTTTATTCTGCTCTGGTACGTTATGGAGTCAACCACAGGGTGGCTACTCCATATCATCCACAAACTAATGGGCAAGCTGAAGTCTCAAATAGAGAACTTAAAAGAATCCTGGAACGGACTGTAATTAACCGTAGAAAGGATTGGGCAAGAAGCTTGGATGATGCTCTGTGGGCATACAGAACAGCATTCAAGACCCCCATAGGGACCTCTCCATACCAGCTTGTGTATGGAAAGGCATGTCACTTGCCAGTGGAACTGGAACACAAGGCCTACTGGGCAACCAGATTCCTAAACCTTGATGCCAAGTTAGCTGGAGAAAAACGATTGCTCCAACTAAATGAGCTAGAGGAATTTAGACTCAATGCTTTCGAGAATGCAAAAGTTTACAAAGAGAAAGCAAAAAGATGGCATGATAAGAAATTGTCATCCAGAGTCTTTGAGCCAGGGCAGAAAGTTCTGTTATTCAATTCTAGGCTCAAATTATTCCCTGGGAAATTAAAATCCCGGTGGAGAGGTCCATATGTAATTACAAGTGTATCACCATATGGATACGTAGAGCTTCAGGATAATGAATCTAACAAAAGGTTCATTGTTAATGGACAGAGAGTTAAACATTATCTTGAAGGCAATTTTGAGCAAGAATGCTCAAAACTGAGACTTGATTAAAAGCTCAGTAATAGTCCAGCTAATGACATTAAAGAAGCGCTTGCTGGGAGGCAACCCAGCCAATCACAAAATTTAATTTTATTCGTTTTACAGGTAGATGCTACAGTATCTTCAAAAGGTGAAATAGCAATTGGTTGAAGTCACAGAGTTACAGGGAAATTTGGAAGCTCACTGGCGTGAAAAAGCCAGTGAGAAACATTTTGGGCGTTGAACGCCCAAAAGAAGCACCCACTGGGCGTTTAACGCCAGTAAGGGTAACCTTCTGGGCGTTTAACGCCAATCTGCTAGCATTCTGGGCGTTTAGAAAAACGCCCAGTAAAGAAGGACTTCCTGGCGTTCAACGCCAGAAAGAAGCATCAGCTGGGCGTTGAACGCCCAGGAGAAGCAGCATTTGGGCGTTAAACGCCCAAAACATGCATCGTTTGGGCGTTTAACGCCAGGATGGTGGGGAGGAGGTAAAATTCGTCTCTCTTTACAAATTTTCTAATTTTTTATGTTTCAATTCATGTTTTCTTGCATAAACATGTTTCAAATTATCATCCCTCAAATCAAATTAGTGTTCTAAAAATCCTAATTTCTAAAATCCCTTTTTCAAAAATTATCACATGTATCTTAATCCATAAAAACAAATTAATTTTCAATCCAATCAAACTCTTTTAAGTTTGTTTTAAAAACTCAATTATCTTTTTAAAATCTTTTTCAAATCTTTTTCAACTCATCTTATCTTTATTTGACAATGCCTTTCCTTCTACTCCTCTCCTTCCCTTTCTTTTGCTTGAGGACAAGCAAACCTCTAAGTTTGGTGTGATTTGCCATGATCACTGAGCTAAAACTCATTAAGACCATGGCACCTAAGAGAACAGGAAGAGCAAGGATGTGAACTTAAGGGAGCTGAAGCGTCAGAAATTAATTCTTGAAGGCACCCCACAGACTAGAGGAACATCCACTTCCCAAAATACAGGTTGTTAAGTTCTAATTCCAGCTTTAACTCTGTGATAGTATTATTTTAGAAATTGACCTTAGAAGATATTTAGTAGTAATTAGGATGTCTATTTTGATTTTATTTCCAATTAAGCTATAATTTATTTTTCTCATCATCATTAGGCATGAATAAAGTAGTAGATTTTCTTTTAGAATAAAGAAGTAATTTATATTTCTCGAGTTCTTAATAATAAAATTTATAATTAATTATATGTGGTGGCAATACTTTTTGTTCTCTGAATGAATGCTTGAACAGTGCATAATATGTACTTTGAATTTGATGAATATTGGCTCCTGAAAGAATGAGGAACACGAAAAATATTGTTGATGATCTGAAAAATTATGAAATTGATTCTTGAAGCAAGAAAAAGCAGTTCAAAAAAAAAAAAAGTGGCGAAAAAAAAAAATAAAATAGAAAGAAAAAGCAAGCAGAAAAAGCCAATAGCTCTTAAAACCAAAAGGCAAGGGTAGCAAGGATCCAAGGCTTTGAGCATCAATGGATAGGAGGGCCCAAGGAAATAAAATCCAGGCCTAAGCGGCTAAATCAAGCTGTCCCTAACCATGTGCTTGTGTCATGAAGGTCCAAGTGAAAAGCTTGAGACTGAGTGGTTAAAGTCGTGATCCAAAGCAAAAGAGTGTGCTTAAGAGCTCTGGACACCACTAACTGGGGACTTTAGCAAAGCTGAGTCACAATCTGAAAAGGTTCACCCAGTTATGTGTCTGTGGCATTTGTGTATCCGGTGGTAATACTGGAAGACAAAGTGCTTAGGGCCACAGCCAAGACTCATGAAGTAGCTGTGTTCAAGAATCAACATACTGCACTAGGAGAGTCAACAATACTATCTGAATTCTGAGTTCCTAAGGATGCCAATCATTCTGAAAATTTAAAGATACAGGGAGATGCCAAAACTATTCAGAGACAAAAAGCTACAAGCCCCGCTCATCTAATAAGAATCTGAGCCTCATTTAGAACTCAAGAATATTATTATTTCTTTATTTCTGTTAGAACCTATTTTATTCATCTAGTTGCTTGAGGACAAGCAACAGTTTAAGTTTGGTGTTGTGATGAGCGGATATTTTATACGCTTTTTGGGGGTAATTTCATGTAGATTTTAGCATGTTTCAGTTAGTTTTTAGTAGAATAATATTAGTTTTTAGGCAAAAAATCATATTTCTGGACTTTACTATGAGTTTGTGTGTTTTTCTGTGATTTCAGGTATTTTCTGGCTGAAAATGAGGGAGCTGAGCAAAAATCTGACTTAGGCTGAAAAAGGACTGCTGATGCTGTTGGATCCTGACCTCCCTGCACTCGAAATGGATTTTCTGGAGCTACAGGAGTCCAATTGGCGCGCTCTCAACGGCGTTGGAAAGTAGACATCCAGGGCTTTCCAGCAATATATAATAGTCCATACTTTGCGCGAGGATAGACGACGTAACTTGGCGTTAAACGCCAAGTTCATGCTGCTGTCTGGAGTTAAACGCCAGAAAAACGTCATTATCCGGAGTTGAACGCCCAAAACACGTCATAACCTGAAGTTTGACGCCAAGAAAGGCCTTTGCACGTGGAAAGCTTTAGTCTCAGCCCCAGCACACATCAAGTGGGCCCCAGAAGTGGATTTCTGCACCAATTATCTTAGTCTATTCATTTTCTGTAAACCTAGGTTATTAGTTTACTATTTAAACAACTTTTACAGACATCTCTTGTACCTCATGACATTTTCAGATCTGAATTACATACTTTGTGACGGCATGAGTCTCTAAACTCCATTGTTGGGGGTGAGGAGCTCTGCAGCGTCTCGATGATTTAATACAATTCCTTTGTTTTCCATTCAAACACGCTTGTTCTTATCTAAGATGTTTATTCGCGCTTAACTGTGGAGAAGGTGATGATCCGTGACACTCATCACCTTCCTCAACCCATGAACGTGTGCCTGACAACCACTTCCGTTCTACATCAGATTGAATGAATATCTCTTAGATTCCCCAACAGAATCTTCGTGGTATAAGCCGGATTGATGGCGGCATTCATGAGAATCCGGAAAGTCTAAACCTTGTCTGTGGTATTCCGAGTAGGATTCCGGGATTGAATGACTGTGACGTGCTTCAAACTTTAACCTGCTGGGCGTTAGTGACAGACGCAAAAGAGTGATTCTATTCCAGTAGGAGCGGGAACCAACCAGTGATTAGCCGTACTGTGACAGAGTGCGTGCATAGTTTTCACTGCGAGGATGGGAAGTAGCCATTGACAACGGTGACACCCTACATAGAGCTTGCCATGGAAGGAACCTGCGTGTGAGAAGAGGATTTCAAGGAAGAGTTGAAGTCAGAGGACAAAGCATCTCCAAAACTCCAACATATTCCCCAGTACTGAAAATCAAGTAACTCTATTATTTTAACTTACAATTTTATGAAATTTGCAGTTTGGCTTTTTACAAATAAATCCAAATAATCCTATTGATATCCTGACTAAGACTAATAAAATAAATATTGATTGCTTCAAACCAATAATCTCTGTGGATTCGACCCTTACTCACGTAAGGTATTACTTGGATGACCCAGTACACTTGCTGGTTAGTTGAACGGAATTGTGCTCTGAGCAAGTAATCAGTTAGTTAAATTAGTTCTCCTTGGCACATGCCAAGGAGCCATTAATTAAAGATCACAATTTCGTCCACCAGCTACTAAACTCCTAAATCTTGACTCTAAAGCAGCAGGGGAGAAAAGGTTGTTGCAGCTAAATGAGCTGGATGAATTTAGGTTAGAAGCCTATGAAAATGCCAAGATATACAAGGAAAAAGCCAAAAGGTGGCATGACAGGAAGATCTTGAAGAAAGAATTCAAACCTGGGCAATAAGTACTCTTGTACAACTCACGACTCAAGCTGTTCCCTGGCAAGCTTAAATCTAAGTGGACTGGTCCATATCTGGTAACTAAGGTTTTTCCTTATGGGAGTATTGAATTGCTAGACGAAGCAACAAAGAGTCGATTCACAGCAAATGGTCACAGAGCAAAACTGTACCTAGGAGGACAATAGGACAAGGAAAAAGAGGTTCAGAGCCTACAGCCTTCTTGAAGCAAAAATGAAGGATGTCAAGCTAACGACAATAAAGAAGCGCTTGTTGGGAGGCAACCCAACCTGAGGTAGTTTTCTTTTTCTAGCTTATTTCAACAAGAAGGTCGAATAATTGGTCTGTAAAGCAAGGAGCTAAGTTTGGTGTTTCACACCAAAACAAGTTAAGGGAGAATGAATGATTTTAAGTTTGGTGTTCCACCAAAATTTAACTAAAAGCACATTCTCACCTTATACAGAATGCTAGCTCCAAGCAACTAGACAATTCATTCAACTATCTGGTTATTTTTTTAGTTTTTAGTTCCATCACCTTTAGCAAGGACACAAGGTTTCACATATGGTTAATTTGTTGCATCAGAGGCTGTGGCAAACAATTAAGTTTGGTGTTCCCACACCAAAATAAATCCAAAAGACACACTCACTTTATGCATACTAACAATTCATCTAAGGGCTTGAGAAGCAAGCAACTTTTGAGAATTATGCAGGAAATTAGTCAACCATTGAAGATATTGTGCATATTAACTCAAAGAGAACACAGCAGAAGGAAGAATCAAAGGGCTGCAACTTCAAAGGTTGTATCTAAACTTAATCCTTGCTGCTGTAAATTGTTTTGAATCTGGGAACTCTTATATATCCTGCTAAAGTGTTTATCTAGTTGCAAGTGGAATTGTTTGTTAAATATGCTGATCTGCATAATGCTTGTCATTCATCACTTAGCTTTAAATTTTGTTTTGTTTCCCATATGCTTGAATAAAAGAGAAATGGTTGAATTAGAAAGTAAATATCTAATGTTGCATAAGATAGAATGGAAGTTAGTGGTGGTATGTGTTTGATTCAATTGTTAGCTCATAAAATAATTGCTGCATAATGACATGTTACTTGAAGCTTAAGCTAGTTTGCTGCTATGAGCCTTCAATTAATAAAAGTCCCTTGAAAATAAAGCAAAACCAAAAGAAAAAGAAGAAGAAAAAGCCAAAGGCTGGCAAAGAAACAAAGAATAAGGCTAGGCACCAATAGCTTGGACCCTAGGACACATGCCTGTGGTGTTCTTGTAACTAGGATATGCTTGGACAAGTAGATTCTAAGGGGTATTTTAAAACCTGACCACTTAGATCAACTGATTTGGGATGGCCAATTGAAAGTCCACAATAAAGAGGAACCTAGTTACAAAGCATTTAGTTATCCAAAGAGATGCTGGGCATCAATGATCCTAGGAAGAAATGGTGAGCCATGTGTCTGTGGTGAAGAAATGTTGAGCCAAAAATAAAGCCAAAGGCTGCTGCAACATTTGCCACCAAGCCTTCAATAAATAATAAGCTCTAATGCAAAAGAAAGAAGAAAAAGCTAACAAGGGAAATAAATAAAAGGCAAGGAATTATAGCAGCAACCTTGGTGAACCCTTTAGGAGACATTGTTTGTTATGACAGTAAGTAATAAATGAACTACTATTGGTCTGCATGAAACTCCATGAACCAAATTCTACTATATGCCTAATAAGGATATGTATGCTCTTCTTTTTCATTTCATTTCCTCTTAATTTTGATGCTTGCTTGGGGAAAAGCAAGATTTAAGTTTGGTGTTGTGATGACAAGTCATCATACCTATTTTTCAAGCTAATTTCACTTGTTTTACTAGTCTTTATACACTTTCTTGCATCCTAAGTAAGTAATTTGGAATGAAAATGCACGACTTCTTTAAATCAAACAACCACCATTAAATTGATGCTAAATCAGGAGGTTTGAGCTAAAATTAATTGAATTTTAATGAATTATAAACCTTGTGAATTTGGAGATACTTTGATTGGTTATTTTGATTTCTTATAGGTGAAGAAAAGAAGAAAAGAAGAAAAACGTGGCTTAAGAAGTGTGACCAACGGAAGAAAATGGTGTGGTGAAAGAAGGAGAAGTGTGGCGCAACAATGAAGGAGGAAGCAACACTGCTCTCCACAAGAGCACACTGCTCTCCAAGAGAGCAGCATAATAAACCAAGCCTCCAAAACATCACTGCCCTGCCCTCCATAAGAGCAGAGCACAATTCTATGCCAAGGACCAAAGGAAGCAAAAATTCTGCCCTGCCCTCCTCAAGAGCAATATCGGGCTTCATCCAAGAAAAATTCAAAGGAAATTTCTCTCCTAGTGTCACCCATGGGTTTCGAACCCAAGGACAAGGGAGGGAGGAAGTAGCGCTCAAATACAAGGAAAACAAGCCAAGATTGGCTTGTTTTCAACCTCCAAGGATCGAACACAGCACCATGAAGAAGCAAAGGACTAGCGCCACTTTGGTGCCAAGAAAACCAAGGAAAAAGGGGCAGCATGTGCCTCCACCAAGTTTCGAACCAAGGACCACTTGGTCGCCATGCTGCGCTGCCCACAAGGAGAGCAGAGCAGCGTTCCTTAGCATGGCACGAGCAGCACACAAGCACGCATGGGCAGGAGCAATTGACACGGCCAGGACGCACCATGACGCGCACAGGCAGCATATTTGACATCACTGCCCTGCTCTCCGCAAGGGCAGGGCAGCATCCTGATGCTCCCACACTCAGCACGCGCGCACAAGGCCTCACACAAGATTTCACTGCTCTGCTATCCACAAGAGCAGAGCAGCCTCCTGGAGCCAATTTCCTCATGGGCTGAAAATTGGATTAAAAAATCCAATTTAATTTATTTCTTCACTAAATCAAAAGCCCATCCAAATTCCAAAATCCAAGAATAGAAAGTGTATAAATAGGAGCTAGTTTGATGTAATTAGGACCTTCTTTTTGACTTTTGAACTTTTACATTTTGGAGACTTCATTTTGAATTTTATTTTGAGAGTTTGGAAGTGAGATCTTAGAGAATTAGGAAGGAGAATATATCTCTCTTCTTCCTTGTTCTTGCTTGAGCATTTTTTTACTTTTCTTGCTTTGAATCTTGGGTAGAGAATTGAAGAAATTCTGTTTCAATCTCACCTTGAGATCTCTTGTTTACTTTTTCTGCATAATTGAAATTCACATACTGCTTCATCTTCTCTTTAATTCTGCAATTCACTTTTCTTCTTTACGCTGCAACTGTTCTTGTTGGATCAAGGAAGGGTTTGAGATCTAAACTTGTTATCTAGCCTCTTCTACTCCTGAGATCTTGAACCCAATTTTTAATTGCTGCAACTTAAGCACTTGTTTTGCTGCAAATTAAGCACCAGTATTTCTCTGTTTACTCTTCAAGGCATTTTTACTTTTCTGTTAAGATCTAGTTCCATTGAATCAATCCTCTACTCTTCTACTTGTTGCAATTTATTTTTCCTTGATTAATTTCTGCAATCCCACATCCCTGACCCATTTAAGATTCAAGCAATTTAGATTTCTTGCATTTTAAGTTTCTGCAATTTACATTACTTGCACCTTAAGATTCAGCTCTTTTACTTTCTTGCTCTTTAATTTACTGCAATTTTCCCTTCCCCCTTTACATTTCAAGCAATTTAGCTTCTGTCAATCATAAATCACTCAACCAATACTTAATTTGCTTGACCAAATCAACCACTAAACTAAAATTGCTCAATCCTTCAATCCCTGTGGGATCGACCTCACTCATGTGAGTTATTATTACTTGATGCGACCCGGTATACTTGCCGGTGAGTTTTGTGTTGGATCATTTTCCACACATCAGTTACAACTTGGCGTTCAACTCCAAGATAAGCCTCAGCTCGTGTAAAGATCAAACTCAGACCAAACATACACCAAGTGGGCCCCATAAGTGGATTTATGCATCAATTACTTACTTCTGTAAACCCTAGTAGCTAGTTTAGTATAAATAGAACTTTATACTAGTGTATTAAATGGGGCTTTTGACCATTCGCTCTTTTGATTACATTTACGGGCTGGCCATTCGGCCATGCCTGAACCTTCATCACTTATGTATTTTCAAATGTGGAGTTTCTACACACCATAGATTAAGGGTGTGGAGCTCTGCTGTACCTCAAGTTTTAATGCAATTACTACTTATTTTCTATTCAATTCATCTATTCCTGTTCTAAGATATTCGTTGCACTTCAACATGATATATGTGATGATCCGTGACATTCATCATCATTCTCACCTATGAACGCGTGACTGACAACCACTTCCATTCTACCTTAGACCGGGCGCATATCTCTTGGATTCCTTAATCAGAATCTTCGTGGTATAAGCTAGATTGATAGCGGCATTCATGAGAATCTGGAAAGTCTAAACCTTGTCTGTGGTATTTCGAGTAGGATTCCGAGATTGAATGACTGTGACGAGCTTCAAACTCATGATTGTTAGGCGTGATGACAAACGCAAAAAAAATCAAGGGATTATATTCCAACATGATCGAGAACCAACAGATGATTAGCCGTGCCGTAACAGAGCATTTGGACCTTTTTCACTGAGAGGATGGGATGTAGCCATTGATAACAGTGATGCCCTACATACAACTTGCCATGGAAAGGAATAAGAAGGATTGAAGGAAGGCAGTAGGAAAGCAGAGATCCAACAGGGACAAGCATCTCTATACACTTATCTGAAATTCCCACCATTGAATTACATGAGTAACTCTATCTTTATTTTCTGCTTTATTTATTATTCGAAAACTCCATAACATTTACTATCCGCCTAACTGAGATTTACAAGATGACCATAGCTTGCTTCATACCAACAATCTCCGTGGGATCGACCTTTACTCACGTAAGGTATTACTTGGACGACCCAGTGCACTTGCTGGTTAGTTGTGCGGAGTTGTGACTAAGTGTGATTCACATTTGAGAACTACCAAGTTTTTGGCTCCATTGTTGATTATCACAATTTCGTGCACCAAGTTTTTACCGCAGTTGTCGGGGATTGTTCGAGTTTGGACAACTGACGGTTCGTCTTGTTGCTCTGATTAGGTAATTTTCTTTTTAATTTTCTTTTCAAAAAGTTTTCAAAAAAATATTTTTCAAAATTTTTTCTTTGTTTTCGAAAAATTATTCAAAATTTTTAAGAATGAATTCTAGTGTTTCATAAAGTATGTTGATGCTTGGCTGGCTGTAAAGCCATGTCTAACTCAATTGGATTGAAGCTTCAAAACCATCAGCATAGAGGCAAGTTAATTGGAATATCAGTTGTTACATGCCTGATTTATATCTTCTAAAGCTGGCTGGCTATTAAGCCATGCCCAACCCTTGGATTGGAGCTTTAGGCTAATATTGAAAGATTCCTGGAATTCTTATTAAAAATTTTGGATTTCTTATTTTCTTTTTTTATATGTTTTTCAAAAAAATTAAAAGAAAATAAAAAAATCATAAAATCATAAAAAAAACCAAAAATATTTTGTATTTCTTGTTTGAGTCTTGAGTCAATTTTTAAGTTTGGTGTCAATTGCATGTTTTTAAAAATTTATGCATTATTTTTCGAAAATTCATGCATTCATGGTGTTCTTCATGATCTTCAAGTTGTTCTTGGTAAGTCTTCTTGTTTGATCTTGATGTTTTCTTATTTTGTGTCTTTTATTGTTTTTCATATGCATTTTTGCATTCATAGTGTCTATGCATGAAAGATTTCTAAGTTTGGTGTCTTGCATGTTTTCTTTGCATAAAAATTTTTTCAAAAATATGTTCTTGATGCTCATCATGATCTTCAAAGTGTTCTTGGTGTTCATCTTGATATTCATAGTGTTTTTGCATGCATCATGTGTTTTGATCCAAAATTTTCATGTTTTGGGTCATGTTTGTGTTTTTTCTCTCTCCTCATTAAAAATTCAAAAATAAAAAATATCTTTTCCTTTTTTCTCTCAAAATTTCAAAAATTTGAGTTGACTTAGTCAAAAATTTTTAAAATTAGTTGTTTCTTACAAGTCAAGTCAAATTTTCAAATTTAAAAATCTTATCTTTTCAAAATCTTTTTCAAAAATCAAATATTTTTTATTTTTTTATTATTTTTGAAATTTTTTAAAAAAAAATTATTTTTTTAAAATCTTTTTCTTAATTTTATTTCAAAATTTTCGAAATTACACTAACAATTAATGTGATTGATTCAAAAATTTGAAGTTTGTTACTTTCTTGTTAAGAAAGGTTCAATCTTTAAATTCTAGAATCATATCTTTTAATTTCTTGTTAGTCAAGTAATTAATTTTAATTTTAAAAATGAAATCTATCTTATCTTGTCTTTTATATCATATCTTTTTCAAAAATTTGATTTTAAAATATCTTTTCTAACTTCTTATCTTCTTATCTTTTCAAATTTGATTATCAAGTCTTTTTCAACTAACTATTTGACTTTTTGTTTGTTTCTTATCTTTTTCAAAACCACCTAACAACTTTTCTCTCTCTTTAATTTTCGAAAATACTTCCCTCTTTTTCAAAAAAAAATTCTTTTTTTAATTAATTAATTGTTTTAAATTTTAATTTTAATTTTAATTCTTCCTTTAATTTTCGAAAATCATTTAACTCCTTTTTAAAATCTAATTTCGAAAATTTCTCCCTCTCTCATCCTTTCCTATTTATTTACTCATTTACTAACACTTCTCTTCACCTCTCTTTATCTTAAATCACTACCCCTATCCTGACCCTTCTGTTTGGATTCTCCTTTCTTTATTCCCTTCTTTTTCTACTAATAATAAGGGACCTATTTACTGTGACATAGAGGATTCATCTCCTCTTCTTTTTCTGTTCTCTTCTCTTTCATATGAGCAAGAACAAGAAAAAAGGCATTCTTGTTGAAGCTGATCCAGAACCTGAAAGAACTCTGAAGAGAAAACTAAGAGAAGCTAAATTACAACAATCCAGAGACAACCTTGCTGAAATTTTCGAACAAGAAAAGGAGATGGCAGCCGAACCCAACAACAATAATACAAGAAGGATGCTTGGTGATTACGCTACCCCTACTTCCAAGTTTGATGGAAGAAGCATCTCAATTCCTACCATTGGAGCAAACAATTTTGAGCTGAAACCTCAACTAGTTGCTCTAATACAACAAAACTGCAAGTTTCATAGACTTCCATTAGAAGATCCCTATCAGTTTTTAACTGAGTTCTTGCAGATCTGTGAGACTGTAAAGACAAATGGAATAGATCCTGAAGTCTACAAGCTCATGCTTTTCCCTTTTTGCTGTAAGAGACAAAGCTAGAACATGGTTGGATTCACAGCCTAAGGATAGCCTGGACTCCTGGGATAAGTTGATCACGACCTTCTTGGCTAAATTCTTTCCTCTTCAAAAGCTGAGCAAGCTTAGATTAGATGTTCAGACATTCAAACAAAAAGATGGTGAATCCCTTTATGAAGCTTGGGAAAGATACAAGCAGATGACCAAAAGGTATCCTTCTGACATGCTTTCAGAATGGACCATTCGGATATATTCTATTATGGTCTGTCTGAGTTCTCTAAGATGTCACTAGACTATTCTGCAGGTGGATCCATTCACCTAAAGAAAACGCCTGCAGAAGCTCAAGAACTTATTGACATGGTTGCAAATAACCAGTTCATGTACACTTCTGAGAGGAATTTTGTGAATAATGGGATGCGTCAAAGGAAGGGAGTTCTTGAAATTGATGCTCTGAATGCCATATTGGCTCAGAACAAAATGTTGACTCAACAAGTCAACATGATTTCTCAAAGTCTGAATGGATGGCAAAATGCATCCAACAGTACTAAACAGGCATCTTCTGAAGAAGAAGCTTATGATCCTGAGAACCCTGCCATGGCAGAGGTAAATTACATGGATGAACCTTATGGAAACACCCATAATTCATCATGGAGAAATCATCTAAATTTCTCATAGAAGGATCAACAAAAGCCTCAACAAGGCTTTAATAATGGTGGAAGAAATAGGCTTAGCAATAGGAAGCCTTTCCCATCATCTTCTCAACAACAGACAGAGAATTCTGAGTAGAGCACCTCTAATTTAGCAAACTTAGTCTTTGATCTGTCTAAGACCACTTTAAGTTTCATGAATGAAATAAGGTCCTCCATTAGAAATTTGGAGGCACAAGTGGGCCAGCTGAGTAAGAAAATCACTGAAACTCCTCCTAGTACTCTCCCAAGCAATACTGAAGAAAATCCAAAAAGAGAGTGCAAGGCCATTGATATAATCAACATGGCCGAACCTAGAGAGGAAGGAGAGGACGTGAATCGCAATGAGGAAGACCTCATGGGACGTCTCTCAAGCAAGAAAGAGTTCCCTATTGAGGACCTAAAGGAATCTGAGACTCATATAGAGACCATAGAGATTCCATTAAACCTCCTTCTGCTATTCATGAGCTCTGAAGACTATTCTTCCTCCGATGAGGATGAAGATATAACTGGAGAGCAAGTTGCTCAATACCTAGGAGCTATCATGAAGATAAATACCAAATTGTTTGGTAATGATACTTGGGAAGGTGAACCTCCCTTGCTCATTAGTGAACTAGATACATGGATTCAGCAAACTTTACCTCAAAAGAGATAAGATCCTGGCAAATTCTTAATACCCTGTACCATAGGCACCATGACCTTTGAGAAGGCTCTATGTGACCTAGGGTCAGGCATAAATCTTGCCACTCTATGTAATGGAGAAGCTGGGGATCATTGAGGTACAGCCTGCCTTATTCTCATTACAATTTGTAGACAAGTCAGTAAGACAAGCTTATGGGTTAGTAGAGGATGTGTTAGTAGAGGTTAAAGGCCTTTACATTCCTGCTGATTTCATAATCTTAGACACTAGGAAGGAGGAGGATGAATGCATCATCCTTGGAAGACCTTTCCTAGCCACAGCAGAAGCTGTGATAGATGTTAACAGAGGATAATTAGTCCTTCAATTGAATGGGGATTACCTTGTGTTTAAGGCACACAGCTATCCTTCTGTAACAAGGGAGAGTAAGCATGCAGAGCTTCTCTCAGTACAGAGTCAAACAGAGCCCCCAAAGTCAAACTCTAAGTTTGGTGTTGGAAGGCCACAACCAAACTCTAAGTTTGGTGTTGGTACTATACAACATTGACCTGATCACCCGAGAGGCTCCATGAGAGCCCACTGTCAAGCTATTGACATTAAAGAAGTGCTTATTGGGAGAGAACCCAATTTTTATTTATCTAATTTTATTTTATTTTCATTGCTCTTTTATGTTTTATTAGGTTCATGATCATGTGGAGTCACGAAAAAAATATTAAAATTAAAAACAAAATAAAAAACAGCAGAAGAAAAATCACACCGTGGAGGAAGGACTTACTGGCGTTTAAACGCCAGTAAGGAGCATCTGGCTGGCGTTCAATGATAGCAACGAATTTAAGAAATTGCACGATCGGCAAAAATTCCTTCCGGCAAGTGCACCGGTTATCGTCAAGTAAAACTCACAATAGAGTGAGGTCGAATCCCACAAGGATTGGTTGAGTGAGCAATTCGGATTAGAAGTGTGTTCTAGTTGAGCGGAATCAAGATTTAGATGAGAATTGCGGAATGTAAAATTGCATGAATTAAAGAGCGAGAAGCTAAATTGCTGAAATTAAAAGGGATCGGGGTGATTGAATGAATTTAATTGCAGAATGTAAAGAGAAAGTGGTAGATCAGAAATGGGGAATTCATTGGGTTTCAGGAGATATTGAGATCTCCGAATCAAAACATTTTTATCCCTTCCTCAACCAATGCATTCATTGAATTTTGCTTGGCAATCTTATATGATTGGATCCCAATCCCTTGGCTCACCAATTCTCTCTAAAAACAAACAAATTCCCAATCCCTTGGTTTAAATGTTCATAAGAAGAGATGATGCTCGATCACTGATTATACCACACAGTTTCATGAACCACAATTTGGTAGGATTACATGTCACAATATCCATCCAAACCCCAATCCAATTCACTGTGAGAAAGCTTCTCTAGCATGAATCCTCCATTCCTTTCCCAAGGTTCCGAAGGATTCCAATTATGGATAGTCTCTTTCCCAAGACAACTAACCAATGGAATTTAGATCGAGAATCTTTCTAACAAAATTCAAGAGAAAAGATTGAAGAAGAAGATAAAAACTATTATTGATTCATTGAATTACAATAGAGCTCCCTAACCCAATGAAAGGGGGTTTAGTGAGTCATAGCTCTGAATTCAATTACACAAAGTATGAAAACTAGAAAAATATGATCAAAAGTCCCCTCTCACTTAAATTCTATCCTATTTATACACTTTCTAAATTGAGCTTTTGTTGTGTTTCTTGGGCTTTGAGGCCTTTCCTTGATTTCCTTTCGCTTTGGGTTTATGATCCATAATCCTGATGAGGCTGCTGATCCAATTCTGTAACATTCATTGAGCAAACTTAGTGATAAACAAGTAATGACACATGACTCAACAAATTGAAATTCCAGACTCATCAATTCTTCAGGCCCAATCCCATAAACCATGATATTCAATTGGGTTTCATACCAGAGTACGTTTTAGTTAATGTTTGTGCTCAAATGCTAACTTAAACTGCAATATCTTTGGCCCAGAAACCTTTTCAAATAGTGGCGTTTAAGTTGCAATTTAAGCTTCAGTTTAAGGTTAAACTGAAGCTTAAACGTGGCAATGGAAGAAATCAATCCTGGAGGGTGGAATGGTCGAACACGTTTAAGCTTCAGTTTAAGGTTAAACTGAAGCTTAAACGTGGAAATGGAAGAAAGCAACTACGGAGTGTGGAATGGTCGAACACGTTTAAGCTCCAGTTTAAGGTTAAACTGGAGCTTAAACGTGGAAATGAGAAAGCAACCCTGGAGGAGAAAAATAGTCGAACACGTTTAAGCTCCAGTTTAAGGTTAAACTGGAGCTTAAACGTGGAAATGAGAAAGCAACCCTGGAGGAGAAAAATAGTCGAACACGTTTAAGCTCCAGTTTAAGGTTAAACTAGAGCTTAAACGTGGGAATGCTCCCTGGTGCATTTCTCATTTCTGGCGTTTAACTTCCAGTTTAAGGTTAAACTGGAGGTTAAACGCCAGTTTCAGCTTTTCTCAGCTTTCATGATTTTGGCGTTTAAGCTCCAGTTTAAGCTTAAACTGGAGCTTAAACGCCACTTCCCAGCATTATATGGCTTGGCAGTTTAAGTTCCAGTTTAAGCTTAAACTGGAACTTAAACTCCACATGTGATATTCAAGCTTCCTTTATTGATTTTGTTGCTTCCTTGCCTAGCCTCTTCTTCCCTGAAATCATCCAAACAACTGCATCAAAGTCTTGCAAAATTTCATGAGAATTCTTCCATTCATAGCATTCAAGTAATATCACTAAAAACTCATGGAATTTGCATCAAAATCATACTGTTTGGATGGTTCATTACTTTGTTGTTCATTTAACCATTCTTGGTTACTTTAAGCTCAAGAAAATGCATAAAACAACTAAAACTAACAGAAAAATGCTAGTGAAACTAGCCTAAGATGCCTTGGCATCACAACACCAAACTTAATACTTGCTTGTCCCTAAGCAAGTCCTGAGTTATTTGAGAGGAAAGTATGAAACAGAAAGCAATTACATTGGCTATATTAGCAAGCATTTGAAGTTCATCAGAATGGTTTTATGCAGAAAGTTGCAGCATCACTTTTTCATTCTTATCAGGTAAGATTATCACTTTTTTCATTGCATCCATCAAACACTGCTATGGCCTCTTGTTATTCTTATGTCCTTGGCACTTTTCCCTTCTTTGTTTTTCTTTTTCTTAGAGCTCCTTTGCTCCTTGTTTGCTCAGTGTCATGTGTTGCACAAGCCTTTGGCATTTTCTGTTTCTTATCAGTGCACTACACATATCCACTACAGGCATTTTAGTTCACATTTCTTCTTGAGACATTGGTGCCCAGCACCTCTTTGTGTGACTAAATGTTTTGTATTTAGGTTGCTCTTGATAATGGACTTTTGGTTGATAATCCCGGGTTAGTTAACCCAAGTTACCAAGTGTTGAAACACTCCTCAGAACCTATTTGATGTGTGGAAAACGATCCAACACAAAACTCACCGGCAAGTGTACCGGGTCGCATCAAGTAATAATAACTCACATGAGTGAGGTCGATCCCACAGGGATTGAAGGATTGAGCAATTTTAGTTTAGTGGTTGATTTAGTCAAGCGAATCAAGTTTTGGTTGAGTGGGTTGTATTTAACAGAAGATAAATTGCTTGAAATGTAAAGGGAGAGGGGAAATTGCAGTAAATTAAAGAACAGGAAAGTAAAATAAACTAAATCTTAAAGAATAAGAAATTAAATGACTGAAACTTAAAGTGCAAGAAATGTAAATTGCAGTAGCTTAAATGGCAAGAAATATAAATTGCTTGAATGTAAAAGGGAATTGAGGACTGGGATTGCAGAATCTAAACAAAGAGAAAGTAAATTGCAACAATCAATAAGAGTAGAAGATGAATTGGTATAAACTGAAATTCAACAGAAAATGAAATTAAAGTGCAGTAGGTTCACAGAAGAACCAAAAGTAAATTGTGGTCTCAGGTCTCAAGAGACTAGGTAGCAGAGCCTAGATCTCTATTTGCCTTCCCAGATCCAAGTTCACAAAGCAATTGACAAGAAATTGAAGAGGAAGCAGTAAAGAGAATGTAAATTGATTCAATTATGCAGAAAGAAAACTCAAGAGTTCTTGAGTGGAGATTGAGACAGAATTCCCTCAATTCTTAACACCCAAGAATCAAAACAAAGAAATTAAAAAGACCCAAGCAAGAACAAGGAAGAAGAGAGATCAATTCTCCTCCCCAATTCTCTGAAATCTCGGTTCAGTCTCTCAAGGAAAGTCACAAAAATTCAAAGCTCAAAGAAAGTGCAAAATTCAAAAGCCAAAGCTAAAGGTTGAAGGAAAGGTCCTAATTACATCAAACTAGCTCCTATTTATACACTTTCTATTCTTGGATTTTGGGATTTGGATGAGCTTTTGATTTGGTGAAGAAATGAATTAAAATGGGGTTTTAATTTGAATTTTCGGCCCATGAGAAGTTGCTCCCAGGAGGCTGCCCTGCCCTTGTGGAGGGCAGGGCAGAAAATTGGTGCATGGTGCGGATGATTGGTGCGGCGTGGTGCAAGCTGGTGCGGCCTTGGTGCGGTTGGTGCGGCCTTGGTGCATGAAATGCTGCCCTGCCCGCGCCAAGGGCAGGGCAGGAAAAGTTGGTGCGCCAGAATCAGAAGTTGGTGCGCCAGAATCAAAATTTGGTGCGCCAGAAATTTCCTTGGTGCATAGGATGCTGCCCTGCCCTCGCGGAGGGCAGGGCAGGAAATTTTGGTGCTGCCAGGATTGAGCTTGGTGCGCCAGATGCTGCCAGGAACGTGCCATGGTGCGCCAGATGCTGCCAGGAACGTGCCATGGTGCGCCAGATTTGCTTCTTGGTGCGCCATACACAAAATGCTGCCCTGCCCTTGCGGAGGGCAGGGCAGTGTTTCCACTTTGCTGTCCCGTGTTCGAAACATGGCTGTGGCACACGTTCTATTAATTTTCTTGGCTTCTTGGCACGGCAATCAACCTTAAGTCCTAGCTTCCTCATGGTTCCTTGTTCGAATCTTGTGGCATGCATGGGTGACATTTTTCCTTTGAATTATTTCCTTGGTGAGCCCGATACTGCCCTTGTGGAGGGCAGGGCAAGGTTCTCTTCCTCTTGGTCCCAAGGCACATTTTGTGCTCTGCCCTTGGAGTGGGCAGGGCAGGGTTGCCTTCTCTTCTTGGTTCCCTTATGTTGCCCTCCTAGAGGGCAGTCTGCCCTTGTGGAGGGCAATGTTGCCTCCCCCTTTTGCATGCGGCACACTTCCTTGGGCTTTGACCACACTTTCCTTTCCTTGGGCTACACTTCTTAGGCCACGCTTTTCCTTTTCTTTTCTTTTCTTCACCTACAATAAACCAAAACAACCACTCCAAGTATCACTAAATTCAAGAGGCTTATAAATCAATTAAAATTCAATTAAAATTAGCTCAAACCTCATGGATTAACATTAATTTCATGGTGGTTGCTTGATTTAAAGAAGTTATGCATTTTCACTCCAAATCACTTACTTAGGATACAAGAAAGTGCATAAATGCTAACAAAACAAGTGAAATTAGCTTGAAAAATGGGTATATGATGACTTGTCATCACAACACCAAACTTAAATCTTGCTTGTCCCCAAGCAAGCATCAAAATTAAGAGTAAATGGAATGAATAAGAAAAGGATACTTATCCTTATTATGCAGATAGCAGAACTTGATCTATGGGGCATTTATGCAGACAATGACAACTCAGGTTATTATTCCTGTTACATAATATATATCTTTCCTCAAAAGCTTGCTAAACTTGCTGTTATAAGGCTCACTTTTTACTCACTCCCTTGCTAACTTTTCTTGGCTTACAATGCTTAACAAGCTTATTAATTTTTTTAGAGGTTGGGTGTCAAATGCTGCAGCATAGCCTTTGGCTTTATTTTCTTTTCTTTTGCTCAACATCTTTCCACCACAGACACTTGGCTCACTAATTCTTCCTAGGATCATTGATGCCCAGCATCTCTTTGGATAACTAAATGTTCTGTATCTAAGTTGCTCTTTATTGTGGATTTTCAATTGACCATCCCAAATCAGTTGATCTAAGTGACCGGGTTTTAAAATACCCCTTAGAATTTACTCATCCAAGCAGATCTTAGTACAAGAACACCACAGGCATATGTCCTAGGGTTCAAGCTATTGGTGTCCAACCTTTATTCTTTGTTTTCTTTGCCATTTTGGCTTTTTCTTTCCCTTTTCTTTCTGTTTTTGTTACCAAGGGCTTTTTCATTATTGAGAGGAGTCTTTGTAACAGCAAGCTAACTCACAATTGAATGAGAATGATATTATACAACAATTATTTCATGAGTCATGCATTTAATCAAACACATATACCACCACCAACTTCCATTCATACTTATGCAACATTGGATATTTTACTTTTCAATTCAAACAAAACTCTTTTATTTAAGCATATGGGAAACAAAGCAATTTTCAAGCCAAGTGATGGATAACAAGCATTATGCAGGTTTAGCATTTTTAGCAAACAATTTCACTTGCAACTAGATAAACACTTTAGCAAGACATACAATGGTTCCCATGTTCGAAACAATACACAGCAGCAAGGATTAAGTTCAGATACAACCTTTGAAGTTGCAGCCCTTTGATTCGTCCTTCTGTTGTGTTCTCTTTGAGTTAAGATGCATAATGTTTTCAATTATTGGCTCATGTCCTGCATAATCCTCAAAGTTGCTTGCTTCTCAAGCCCTTAATTATATGGTTAGTATGTTGGTGGACGAAATTGTGATCATCAATATTGGCTCTTTGGCATATACACAAAAACTATTGTGTCTCTTGGTCAAATTCACAACTCCGTTCAACTAACCAGCAAGTGTACTTGGTCGTCCAAGTAATAAACCTTACGTGAGTAAGGGTCGATCCCACAGAGATTGTTGGTATGAAGCAAGCTATGGTCACCTTGTAAATCTCAGTCAGGCAGATTAAAATGGTTTATGGGTTTCGAAAATAAAGATAAGAAAATAGAAATAATAAACGGATAGAAGACTTATGTAGATTCATTGGTGGGAATTTCAGATAAGCGAATGGAGATGCTGCATGGCTCAAGGACGCCTGCTCTCCTACTGCTTCTACTCAATCTTTCTTACTCCTTTCCATGGCAAGCTTTGTATAGGGGTTCACCATCAGCTGTGGCTACTTTCAATCCTCTCGGGAAAATGATCCTATGCGGTTGTCAGTCGCACGGCTAATCGTCTGGAGGCATCACCCATGGTTGATGGCTACATCCCATCCTCGCAGTGAAAACTAATGCTCACGCACTCTGTCACAGTACGGCTAATTACCGGTTGGTTCCCGCTCCTACTGGAATAGAATCCCTTGATTCTTTTGCGTCTATCACTAACGCCCAGCAGGTTGCAAGTTTGAAGCACGTCACAGTCATTCATTACCGGAATCCTACTCGGAATACCACAGACAAGGTGAGACTTTCCGGATTCCCAAGATCCTACTCGGAATACCACAGACAAGGTGAGACTTTCCGGATCCTCATAAATGCCGCCATCTATCTAGCTTATACCACGAAGATTCTGTTGGGGAATCTAAGAGATACGCATTCAAGCTCTGTTGCATGTAGAACGGAAGTGGTTGTCAATCACGTGCGTTCATAAGTGAGAAAATAATGATCGTCACTTTCATCATTATATTCATCATGTTCTTGGGTACGAATGGATATCTTGGAATAAGAATAAGAGAGATTTGAATAAAAGATAATAGAATTGCATTAATACTTGAGGTACAGCAGAGCTCCACACCCTTAATCTATGGTGTGCAGAAACTCCACCGTTGAAAATACATAAGTGGAAGGTTCAGGCATGGCCGAATGGCCAGCCCCCCTAACGTGATCAATGATCTCCTAAGATGAAGAATAAAACAAAACTGAGACCAAAGATGAAACGTGGTCAAAAGACATCTAATACATTAGATAAATGTTCTATTTATACTAGATTAGCTACTAGGGTTTACATGAGTAAGTAATTGATGCATAAATCCACTTCCGGGGCCCACTTGGTGTATGCTTGGGCTGAGCTTGATTAATCCACGAGCTGAGGCATTTCCTGGAGTTGAACTCCGAGTTATGACGTGTTTTGGGCGTTCAACTCCGGATCATGACGTTTTTCTGGCGTTTAACTCCAGACAGCAGCGTGTACTTGGCGTTCAACGCCACGTTACGTCGTCATTCTTCGAATAAAGTATGGACTATTATATATTGCTGGAAAGCCCTGGATGTCTACTTTCCAACGCCGTTGAGAGCGCGCCAATTGGAGTTCTGTAGCTCCAGAAAATCCATTTCGAGTGCATGGAGGTCAGATTCCAACAGCATCAGCAGTCCTTTTGTCAGCCTTCTTCAGAGTTTTGCTCAATTCCCTCAATTTCAGCCAGAAATTACCTGAAATCACAGAAAAACACACAAACTCATAGTAAAGTCCAGAAATGTGAATTTAACATAAAAACTAATGAAAACATCCCTAAAAGTAGCTCAAACTTACTAAAAACTATATAAAAACAATGCCAAAAAGCGTATAAATTATCCGCTCATCACAACACCAAACTTAAATTGTTGCTTGTCCCCAAGCAACTGAAAATCAAAGAGGATAAAAGAAGAGAATATACTATAAATTCCAAAATATCAATGAATATTAATTTAATTAGATGAGCGGGACTTGTAGCTTTTTGCTTCTGAACAGTTTTGGCATCTCACTTTTTCCTTTGTAGTTCAGAGTGATTGGCATCTCTGGGAACTCAGAATTTCAGATAGTGTTATTGACTTTCCTAGTTAAGCATGTTGATTCTTGAACACAGCTACTTATGAGTCTTGGCTGTGGCCCTAAGCACTTTTTTTTCCAGTATTACCACCGGATACACAAATGCCACAGACACATGACTGGGTGAACCTTTTTAGATTGTGACTCAGCTTTGCTAGAGTCCCCAGTTAGTGGTGTCCAGAGCTCTTAAGCACACTCTTTTGCCTTGGATCATGACTTTAACCACTTAGTCTCAAGCTTTTCACTTGGACCTTCATGACACAAGCACATGGTTAGGGACAGCTTGATTTAGCCGCTTAGGCCTGGATTTAATTTCCTTGGGCCCTCCTATCCATTGATGCTCAAAGCCTTGGATCCTTTTTACCCTTGCCTTTTTGTTTTAAGGGCTATTGGCTTTTTCTGCTTGCTTTTTCTTTCTATATTTTTTTTTTCGCCATTTTTTTTTCGCACAAGCTTTTGCTTTTTCACTGCTTTTTCTTGCTTCAAGAATCAATTTCATGATTTTTTTCAGATCATCAATAACATTTCTCTTTGTTCATCATTCTTTCAAGAGCCAACAATTTTAACACTCATAAACAACAAGATCAAAAATATGCACTGTTCAATCATTCATTCAGAAAACAAAAAGTATTGTCACCACATCAATATAATTAAATTAAATTCAATAATAATTTCGAAAATTATGTACTTCTTGTTCTTTTGAATTAAAACATTTTTCATTTAAGATAAGTGAAGGACTAATGGATTTTATTCATAGCTTTAAGGCATGGTTACACACTAATGATCATGAAGTAGAGACACAAAACATAGATAAACATAATACTTAAAAACCGAAAACAGAAAAAAATAAAGAACAAAGAATGAATCCACCTCTTAGTGGCGTCTTCTTCTTGAAGAACCAACAATGTCCTTGAGCTCTTCTATGTCCCTTCCTTGCCTTTGTTGCTCCTCCCTCATTGCTCTTTGATCTTCTCTTATTTCTTGGAGAATGATGGAGTGCTCATGATGTTCCACCCTTAATTGTTCAACATTATGACTCAAATCTTCTAAAGAGGTATTGAGTTGCTCCCAATAGTTGTTGGGAGGAAAGTGCATTTCTTGAGGCATTTGTTGATGATGGACTTCCTCATGTTCTTCTTGAGGGCCGTGAGGCACTTCTCTTGTTTGCTCCATCCTTTTCTTGGTGATGGGCTTGTCTTCTTCAATGGAGACATCTCCATCTATGATAACTCCAGCTGAGTAACATAGATGGCAAATAAGATGAGGGAAGGCTAGCCGTGCCATGGGTGAGGACTTGTCGGCTATTTTGTAGAGTTCATTGGAGATGACCTCATGAACCTCTACTTCCTCTCCAATCATGATGCTATGGATCATGATGGCCCGATCCACAGTAACTTCAGATCGGTTGCTAGTAGGGATGATGGATCTTTGAATGAACTCCAACCATCCTCTAGCCACAGGCTTGAGATCCAGTCTTCTTAGTTGGACTGGCTTGCCTTTGGAGTCTATTCTCCATTGGGCGCCTTCCACACATATGTCCATTAGGACTTGGTCCAACCTTTGATTAAAGTTGACCCTTCTTGTGTAGGGGCGTTCATCACCTTGCATCATGGGTAAGTGAAACGCCAACCTCACATTTTCCGGACTAAAATCTAAGTATTTCCCCCGAACCATTGTGAGATAGTTCTTTGGATTCGGGTTCATACTTTGATCATGGTTCCTAGTGATCCATGCATTGGCATAGAACTCTTGAACCATCAATATTCTGACTTGTTGCATGGGGTTGGCTAAGACTTCCCAACCTCTTCTTTGGATTTCATGTCGGATTTCCGGATACTCATTCTTTTTGAGCTTGAAAGGGACCTCGGGGATCACTTTCTTCTTTGCCACAACATCATAGAAGTGGTCTTGATGGCTTTTGGAGATGAATCTTTCCTTCTCCCATGACTCGGAGGTGGAAGCTTTTGTCTTCCCTTTCCCTTTTCTTGAGGATACTCTGGTCTTAGGTGCCATTGATGGTGAATGAAAAAACAAAAAGCTTAGGCTTTTTCCACACCAAACTTAAAATTTTGCTCGCCCTCGAGCAAGAAAGAAAAGAAAAGAAAAGAAGAGTAGAAGAAGAAGAAGAGAATTTGGAAGAGAGGGAGAGGAGTGAGTTCGGCTATATGAGAGAAGAAGGGGTTTGTGTTGTGTGAAAATGAAGAAGAAAGGAGAGGTATTTATAGGGAGAGGGAGGGTGGGAATTCGGCCATTTTGGGTGGGAATGGGTGGGAAATTGAATTTGAATTTTATGGAGGTAGGTGGGGTTTATGGGGAAGAGGAGGTTGATGTAAATGGTGCATGGGGTAATTGGGAAGAGGAATTGAGTTGATTGGTGAAGAATATTGGGAATTCAAATCACAAAAATAGGATTAGGAGGTAAGGTGGGAATATGGTAGGTGGGGATCCTGTGGGGCACAGATCCTGAGGTGGGGATCCTGTGGGATCCACAGATCCTGAGGTGAAAAGAAATACCATTCCTTCACCATATAGGCATGTAAATTGCCTCCATGCATCATTCTGGCGTTCAAACGCCCATTGGTGCATGTTCTGGGCGTTAAACGCCCATGTAATGCATGTTTCTGGCGTTGAACGCCAGTTTCATGCTTGTTTCTGGCGTTCAGCGCCAGATTGTCCTCTGTGTGCACATCCTGGCGTTAAACGCCAGGTTGTTGCTTGTTTCTGGCGTTCAGCGCCAGAATGGTGCTCTGTTCTGGCGTTGAACGCCAGCCAGATGCATCTTACTGGCGTTGAACGCCAGTCTGTGCTGCCTCCAGGGTGAACATTTTTTTCTCCTGTTTTTGACTCTGTTTTTAATTTTTTTTGATTTTTTCGTGACTCCTCTTGATCATGTACCTAATTAAACACAAAAATATCAAAGAAACAAAATAAAATAAAATTAGATAAATAAATTTGGGTTGCCTCCCAACAAGCGCTTCTTTAATGTCAATAGCTTGACAGTGGCTTTCATGGAGCCACAAGGTGATCAGGTCAATGTTGGTGTAGTCCCAATACCAAACTTAGAGTTTGGATATGGGGTCTTAACACCAAACTTAGAGTTTGGTTGTGGCCTCACAACACCAAACTTAGAGTTTGACTGTGTGGGCTCTTCTTGACTCTGAACTGAGAGAAGCTCTTCATGCTTACTCTCTTCTGTCACAGAGGGATGGCCATGTGCTTTAAACACAAGGTAGTCCCCATTCAATTGAAGGACTAACTCACCTCTGTTGACATCTATCACAGCTTCTGCTGTGGCTAGGAAAGGTCTTCCAAGGATGATGCAATCATCCTCTTCCTTCCTAGTGTCTAAGATTATGAAATCAGCAGGGATGTAAAGGCTTTCAACCTTTACTAGCACGTCCTCTACTATTCCATAAGCTTGTCTCAATGACTTATCTGCCAATTGCAATGAGAACAAGGCAGGTTGTACCTCAATGATTCCCGGCTTCTCCATTACAGAGAGTGTCATCAGATTTATCCCTGATCCCAGATCACATAGAGCTTTTTCAAAGCTCATGGTGCCTATGGTGCAAGGTATTAAGAACTTGCCAGGATTTTGTTTCTTTTGAGGTAGAGTTTTCTGAGTCCAAGTATCTAGTTCACTAATGAGCAAGGGAGGTTCACTTTCCCAAGTCTCATTACCAAACAACTTGGCATTCAGCTTCATGATAGCTCCTAAGTATTGAGCAACTTGCTCTCCAGTCACATCTTCATCTTCTTCAGAGGAAGAATAGTCTTCAGAGCTCATGAATGGCAGAAGGAGATTTAATGGAATCTCTATGGTCTCTAGATGAGCCTCAGATTCCTCTGGATCCTTAATAGGAAACTCCTTCTTGCTTGAAGGACGTCCCAGGAGGTCTTCCTCACTAGGATTTTCGTCCTCCTCCTCCCTAGTGCATTCGGCCACTTTGATCAAATCAATGGCCTTGCACTCTCCTTTTGGATTCTCTTCTGTATTGCTTGGGAGAATACTGGGAGGAGTTTCAATAACTTTCTTACTCAGCTGGCCCACTTGTGCCTCCAAATTTCTAATGGAGGATCTTGTTTCATTCATGAAACTGAAGGTGGCCTTTGACAGATCAGAGACTATATTGGCTAAATTAGAAGTGTTTTGTTCAGAGTTCTCTGTCTGTTGCTGAGAAGATGATGGATATGGCTTACTATTACTCAGCCTATTGCGTCCACCATTGTTAAAGCCCTGTTGAGGCTTTTGTTGATCCTTCCAGGAGAAATTTGGATGATTTCTCCATAAGGTTCACCCATGTAATTAACCTCTGCCATGGCAGGGTTCTCAGGATCATAAGCTTCTTCAGAAGCTGCCTCTCTAGTACTGTTGGATGCATGTTGCAATCCATTCAGATTTTGAGAGATCATGTTGACCTGTTGAGTCAACACTCTGTTCTGAGCCAATATGGCATTCAGAGCATCAATTTCAAGAACTCCTTTCTTCTGAGGTATCCCATTGTTCACGGAATTCCTCTCAGAGGTATACATGAACTGGTTGTTTGCAACCATGTCAATGAGTTCTTGAGCCTCTTCAGGCGTTTTCTTCAGGTGAATAGATCCACCTGCAGAATGGTCCAATGACATTTTCGAAAATTCAGAGAGACCATAATAGAATATATCTAATAGGGTCCATTCTGAAAACATGTCAGATGGACATCTTTTGGTCAGCTGCTTGTATCTTTCCCAAGCTTCATAGAGGGATTCACCATCTTTTTGTTTGAAGGTTTGAACATCCACTCTCAGCTTGCTCATCTTTTGAGGAGGGAAGAACTTATCTAAGAAAGCAGTGACCAGCTTATCCCAGGAATCCAAGCTATCCTTAGGTTGTGAATCCAACCATATTCTAGCTCTGTCTCTTACAGCAAAAGGGAAAAGCATGAGTCTGTAGACTTCAGGATCAACTCCATTTGTCTTTACAGTCTCACAGATCTGCAAGAACTCAGTTAAAAACTGATAAGGATCTTCAGATGGAAGTCCATAAAACTTGCAGTTTTGTTGCATCAAGGCAACTAGCTGAGGTTTCAGCTCAAAGTTATTGGCTCCAATGGCAAGAATGGAGATGCTTCTTCCATCAAACTTGGACGTTGGCTTTGTGAAGTCACCAAGCATTCTCCTTGCATTATTATTATTATTATTTTCGGCTGCCATCTCCTTCTCTTGTTCGAAAATTTCTGAAAGGTTATTTCTGGATTGTTGTAATTTAGCTTCTCTTAATTTTCTCTTCAGAGTCCTTTCAGGTTCTGGATCAACTTCAACAAGAGTGCCTTTTTCCCTGTTCCTGCTCATATGAGAGAGAAGAAAACAAGAAAAGAAAGAGGAGTCCTCTACGTCACAGTATAGAGATTCCTTTATGTTAGTAGAAGAAGAAAGGGGTATAAGAAAGAGGAAGGAAGGATTCGGATTTTTGGATGAGGAGAGGTGAAGAGAAGTGTTAGTAGTTAAATAATTAAAAAGAATAAGAAAAGAGAAGGGAAGAGAAATTTTCGAAAATAATTTTGAAAAAGGGGTTAGTAATTTTCGAAAATTAAAGATAAGATAAGTTTAAAATTAAAATTTAAAACAAAAAGAATTTTTGAAAAAGAGAGGGAGGTATTTTCGAAAATTAGAGAGGGAAAAGTAGTTAGGTAGTTTTGAAAAAGATAAGAAACAAACAAAAAGTTAGTTAGTTGATTGAAAAAGATTTGAAATCAAATTTTGAAAAAGATAAGAAGATAAGAAGTTAGATAAGATATTTTGAAATCAAATTTTGAAAAAGATAAAATTTTTGAAAAAGATAAGATAAAAGATAAAAAGATATATTTGAAAAAGATATTTTGAAAAAGATTTAATTTTAAAAAATAATTTCACTAACAAGAAACTACAAGATAAGATTCTAGAACTTAAAGATTGAACCTTTCTTAACAAGAAAGTAACAAATTTCAAATTTTTGAACCAATCACATTAATTGTTAGCTTAATTTTCGAAAATTTGATAAAAAGATAAGAAAAAGATTTTGAAAATATTTTGAAAAATAATTTTTGAAATTTTCGAAAATTATATAAAAAAATGAAAAAGATATGATTTTTGAAAAGATTTTGAAAAGATAAGATTTTTAAAATTGAAATTTTGACTTGACTTGTAAGAAACAACTAATTTTAAAAATTTTTGACCAAGTCAACCCAAAATTTCGAAAATTTGGAGAAAAATAAGGAAAAGATATTTTTTTTGATATTTGAATTTTTAATGAAAAACACAAAAATGACCCAAAACATGAAAATTTTGGATCAAGACACAAGATGCATGCAAGAATGCTATGAATGTCAAGATGAACACCAAGAACACTATGAAGATCATGATGAACATCAAGAACATAATTTTGAAAAAATTTTTGATGCAAAGAAAACATGCAAGACACCAAACTTAGAAATTTTTAATGCATGGAAATTATGAATGCAAAAGTGCACAAGAAAAACAAGGAAAGACACAAAATAAGAAAACATCAAGATCAAACAAGAGGACTTATCAAGAACAACTTGAAGATCATGAAGAACACTATGAATGCATGGAGTTTTCGAAAAAAATGCAAGAAAAATTTTTAAAGCATGCAATTGACACCAAACTTAAAAATTGACTCAAGACTCAAACAAGAAACACAAAATATTTTTTATTTTTATGATTTTCTAATTTTTTTTTTTTGTATTTTTATTAATTTTTTCGAAAAACATTTTTGGAAAAATGAAAAAGAAAAGAAAAATTTTGAAAAAGATTTTTGAAAAGAAAATTACCTAATCTGAGCAACAAGATGAACCGTCAGTTGTCCATACTCGAACAATCCCCGGCAACGGCGCCAAAAACTTGGTGGACGAAATTGTGATCATCAATATTGGCTCTTTGGCATATACACAAAAACTATTGTGTCTCTTGGTCAAATTCACAACTCCGTTCAACTAACCAGCAAGTGTACTGGGTCGTCCAAGTAATAAACCTTACGTGAGTAAGGGTCGATCCCACAGAGATTGTTGGTATGAAGCAAGCTATGGTCACCTTGTAAATCTCAGTCAGGCAGATTAAAATGGTTTATGGGTTTCGAAAATAAAGATAAGAAAATAGAAATAATAAACGGATAGAAGACTTATGTAGATTCATTGGTGGGAATTTCAGATAAGCGAATGGAGATGCTGCATGGCTCAAGGACGCCTGCTCTCCTACTGCTTCTACTCAATCCTTCTTACTCCTTTCCATGGCAAGCTTTGTATAGGGGTTCACCATCAGCTGTGGCTACTTTCAATCCTCTCGGGAAAATGATCCTATGCGGTTGTCAGTCGCACGGCTAATCGTCTGGAGGCATCACCCATGGTTGATGGCTACATCCCATCCTCGCAGTGAAAACTAATGCTCACGCACTCTGTCACAGTACGGCTAATCACCGGTTGGTTCCCGCTCCTACTGGAATAGAATCCCTTGATTCTTTTGCGTCTGTCACTAACGCCCAGCAGGTTGCAAGTTTGAAGCACGTCACAGTCATTCATTACCGGAATCCTACTCGGAATACCACAGACAAGGTGAGACTTTCCGGATTCCCAGGATCCTACTCAGAATACCACAGACAAGGTGAGACTTTCCGGATCCTCATAAATGCCGCCATCTATCTAGCTTATACCACGAAGATTCTGTTGGGGAATCTAAGAGATACGCATTCAAGCTCTGTTGCATGTAGAACGGAAGTGGTTGTCAATCACGTGCGTTCATAAGTGAGAAAATAATGATCGTTTTCATCATTATATTCATCATGTTCTTGGGTACGAATGGATATCTTGGAATAAGAATAAGAGAGATTTGAATAAAAGATAATAGAATTGCATTAATACTTGAGGTACAGCAGAGCTCCACACCCTTAATCTATGGTGTGCAGAAACTCCACCGTTGAAAATACATAAGTGGAAGGTTCAGGCATGGCCGAATGGCCAGCCCCCCTAACGTGATCAATGATCTCCTAAGATGAAGAATAAAACAAAACTGAGACCAAAGATGAAACGTGGTCAAAAGACATCTAATACATTAGATAAATGTTCTATTTATACTAGATTAGCTACTAGGGTTTACATGAGTAAGTAATTGATGCATAAATCCACTTCCGGGGCCCACTTGGTGTATGCTTGGGCTGAGCTTGATTAATCCACGAGCTGAGGCATTTCCTGGAGTTGAACTCCGAGTTATGACGTGTTTTGGGCGTTCAACTCCGGATCATGACGTTTTTCTGGCGTTTATCTCCAGACAGCAGCGTGTACTTGGCGTTCAATGCCAAGTTACGTCGTCATTCTTCGAATAAAGTATAGACTATTATATATTGCTGGAAAGCCCTGGATGTCTACTTTCCAACTCCGTTGAGAGCGCGCCAATTGGAGTTCTGTAGCTCCAGAAAATCCATTTCGAGTGCAGGGAGGTCAGATTCCAACAGCATCAGCAGTCCTTTTGTCAGCCTTCTTCAGAGTTTTGCTCAATTCCCTCAATTTCAGCCAGAAATTACCTGAAATCACAGAAAAACACACAAACTTATAGTAAAGTCCAGAAATGTGAATTTAACATAAAAACTAATGAAAACATCCCTAAAAGTAGCTCAAACTTACTAAAAACTATATAAAAACAATGCCAA
The DNA here is from genome assembly GCF_003086295.3 of Arachis hypogaea. Lineage (NCBI taxonomy): Eukaryota > Viridiplantae > Streptophyta > Magnoliopsida > Fabales > Fabaceae > Arachis > Arachis hypogaea. The sequence continues at coordinate 51,826,913 of NC_092039.1, read as the reverse complement.
AAAGCGTATAAATTATCCGCTCATCATATGTATAAACTGAGTGTGGTTCTAGGATTGATTTTTGGTGTAGGGACACCAAACTTAATTGTTTGCCACTGCCTCAGATGCAACAAGTCAACCATTTTTAAAACCATGTATCCTTGCTAATGGTTAATGAAATTAAAGCTAGAAAACAGTTCAACAGTTGAATAATGTGTTTGATTGCTTGGAGCTAGAATCATGCAAGAGGTGAGAATATGTTTTTATATGATATTTTGGTGGAACACCAAACTTAGAAGTTTTTATTCTCCCTCAAATTGTTTTGGTGTGCAACACCAAACTTAGCTCCTTGCAATCCACATCAATTACTCAACATTTTTATTGGAAAAGCTATGAAAAGAAACTACCTCAGGTTGGGTTGCCTCCCAACAAGCGCTCTTTTATTGTCACTAGCTTGACATCTTCTATTTTTGCTTCAAGGGGGATCTAGGTTCTGAACCTCCTTTTCTTTGTTCCATTGCCCCCCTAGATACAGTTTTGCTCTATGACCATTTGCTGTAAACTGACTCTTTGTTGCTTTATCTAGCAATTCAATACTCCCATAAGGAAAAACCTTAGTCACCAAGTATGGACCAGTCCACTTAGACTTAAGCTTGCCAGGGAATATTTTGAGCCGTGAGTTATACAGGAGCACTTGTTGTCCAGGTTTGAATTCTTTCTTCAAAAGCTTCCTGTCATGCCATCTCTTAGCTTTCTCCTTGTATATCTTGGTATTTTCATAGGCTTCTAGCCTAAACTCATCTAGCTCATTCAGCTGCAACAATCTTTTCTCTCCTGCTGCTTCAGAATCCAAATTTAGAAGTTTAGTGGCCCAAAAGGCTTTGTGCTCAAGCTCTACAGGGAGATGACAAGATTTTCCATATAACAGTTGAAATGGGGACTTCCCAATAGGAGTTTTAAAAGCTGTTCTGTATGCCCAAAGTGCATCTTCTAACTTCCTAGCCCAATCCTTTCTTGTGCTGCCAACTGTTTTTTCTAGGATCTTCTTCAGTTCCCTGTTTGCTAATTCTGCCTGCCCATTAGTTTGAGGGTGATATGGCGTGGCTACCTTATGAACAACTCCATATTTGTGGAGAAGTTTCTCCATTTGTCTATTGCAAAAATGACCACCACCATCACTGATGAGACCCTTGGGTACTCCATATCTAGTAAAGATGTGCTTCTTTAGGAATTGAAGAACAATTTGTGCATCGCAGGTAGTTGTAGCTATGGCTTCCACCCATTTTGAAACATACTCCACTGCTACCAGGATATATCTAAATGAATAAGAAGGGGGAAAGGGTCCCATGAAATCAATGCCCCATAGATCAAACAATTCTACTTCCAAAATGAAGTTCTGTGGCATCTCATTCCTCCTTGTTAGTCCTCCTGCTCTTTGGCATTCATTACATTGGTGGACAAACTCCCTGGCATCTTTGAAGATGGTTGGCCAATAGAACCCACTTTGTAGTATCTTTGCTGCTGTTCTTTCTGGACCAAAATGTCCACCATAAGCTGAGCCATGGCAATGCCATAATATATCTCTTATTTCACTTTCAGGAATACATCTCCTGATTATTCCATCAGAGCACCTTCTGAACAGATAGGGTTCATCCCACAAGAACTTCTTTGCTTCATTGATTAATTTCCTCACTTGTTGCTTAGTGAATTCTTGCGGTATCTTTCTCCCTACTTTGTAGTTTGCTATATCAGCAAACCATGGTGTTTGTTGGATTTGCATGAGATGTTCATCTGGGAAGCTTTCATTCACACGTAATGAGGCCTTTTGAATTGTTTCTGGTGGCAGCCTTGACAAATGATCAGCAACTAGATTTTCAGTGCCTTTCCTGTCCCTTACCTCAATGTCAAATTCTTGTAAGAGTAGAATCCATCTGATAAGTCTTGGTTTAGCATCCTGCTTTGACATCAAATACTTGAGAGCAGCATGATCAGTGTAAACCACAATTTTAGATCCTATCAAGTACGATCTAAACTTATCAAATGCATAGACTACAGCTAACAATTCCTTCTCTGTTGTAGTGTAATTTTTTTGAGCTTCATTCAATACTTTACTTGCATAATATATGACATGATGCAAGTTTCCCTTCTTCTGTCCAAGTACAGCACCAATTGCAATTTCACTTGCATCACACATGAGTTCAAATGGTAAGTTCCAATCCGGGGGTGTGATAATTGGTGCTGTTGTGAGTTTGTGTTTTAGAGTTTCAAAAGCATGCTGGCAATTTTTATCAAAGACAAAAGGTTGATCAATCATCAAAAGGTTACTCAAAGGTTTGGCTATTTTAGAAAAATCTTTGATAAACCTTCTATAAAATCCTGCATGCCCCAAGAAACTTCTAACAGATTTCACATTAGTTGGTGGAGGGAGTTTTTCTATTATTTCCACTTTTGCCTTGTCAACCTCTATTCCTCTTCTTGAAACTTTATGACCAAGAACAATCCCCTTAGGTACCATGAAATGGCACTTCTCCCAGTTCAAAACCAAATTGGTTTCTTGGCACCGTTTCAAGACAAGAGTTAGATGGTTTAAGCAAGTATTGAAATTATCACCAAAAATAGAGAAGTCATCCATGAAAACCTCTAAAAATTTTTCAACCATATCTGAGAAAATGGAAAGCATACACCTTTGAAAAGTGGCAGGGGCATTGCATAATCCGAATGGCATTCTTCTATAGGCAAAAACTCCAACTGGGCACGTGAATGAAGTCTTTTCTTGGTCTTTTGGATCTACCACTATCTGATTATACCCAGAATAGCCATCCAAGAAGCAATAATAAGCATGGCCAGCCAACCTTTCAAGCATTTGATCAATAAAAGGAAGTGGGAAGTGATCTTTGCGTGTGGCATCATTCAACCTTCTATAGTCAATACACATCCTCCACCCTGTCACTGTTCTGGTGGGAATGAGTTCACTCTTCTCATTAATAATGACTGTCATCCTACCTTTCTTTGGTACCACTTGGACTGGGCTTATCCATGAGCTATCGGAAATAGGATATATGATTCCTGCATTCCATAATTTCATTACTTCCTTCTGGACAACTTCCTTCATTGCAGGGTTTAGTCTTCTCTGAGGTTGAATTACTGCTTTGGAATTGTCCTCCAAAAGAATCTTATGCATGCATACTATAGGGCTGATGCCTTTCAGATCATCTATGGTCCATCCTAAGGCATCCTTGTGAGCTCTGAGAACATCAAGAAGCTTTCCTTCTTCTTTCTTTGTCAAGGTTGAATTGATGATCACCGGGAGGCTCTCTGAAGTGCCAAGGAATGCATATTTGAGATGAGAAGGTAATGGCTTCAGTTCTTGCTTTTGCACCTCTTCTTTCTTGCTTGGTTCCACCTCTTTGTCTAGGTAAACCTCAGCTACATGTTCCTCTATTGTTTCTTGATTGTCTTTTTCTTGCTCATGCTGATCAATGTCTAATATTTCTTCCACCAGGCTCTCTATCATATCCACCCTCAAATGCTCTTCCTGTTCTGAAGGGTGTTGCATTGTCTTAAAAACATTTATGATCATCTGCTCATTGTGTACTCTGAAAATCATTTCTCCTTTTTCCACATCTATAATGGCTCTTGCAGTTGCTAGAAATGGTCTGCCCAAGATGATTGAATTGTTGCCTTCCTCGTCGGTATCTAAGATTACAAAGTCCGCAGGGAAGATAAACTCTCCAACCTTTACTAACAAATTTTCCACAATTTCATTTGGTATCTTGATTGATCTGTCTGCCATGACTAGTGACATCTTGGTGGGTTTGAGTTCTTCTATGGCAAGCTTCTTCATCATGGATAAGGGCATCAAGTTGATACTAGCTCCAAGATCATAGAGAGCCTTGTCCAAGGATAATTTACCTATAGTGCATGACACTACAAAGCTCCCTGGATCTTTAAGTTTTGGTGCGATTCCTTTTTGGAGCACGGCACTACATTCCTCACTAAGCATCACCGTTTCCTTCTCATTCCAATCTCTTTTCTTGTTGATGAGCTCTTTTAAGAACTTGGCATATAAAGGCATTTGCTCCAATGCTTCAGCTAAAGGTATGTTGATCTCCAACTTCTTGAAAGTCTCAAGAAATTTGTGGAAATGCTGATCCTTTGTTTCCTTGTGAAATCTCTGTGGATAAGGTAGTGGTGATGTTGAGCTCTTCTCCACTTGATGTTGTTTTGGAATTGGTTCCTCCAAGATCTTCTTTCCTTTCTTCAAATTCTGTGGTTTGTTGTTCTCTTCTGTGAGTTCTCCTGGGACATTCTTGCTTATCATGTCTTTGTTGATGGCTTCATCATTCTTTGTTGGTTCAGTGTCATTCTCCATAAGCTTCTTTGTTGCTCATTGGTTACCATCCACTAACATCTTTCCACTTCTTAGTTGCACGACCTTGCATTCTTCCTTTGGGTTGGGAATGGTATCACTAGGTAGTGAACTTGATGGTTTTTCAACAGAAATCTTCTTAGAGATTTGTCCAATCTGCCTCTCTAGGTTCTTCATGGAGGCTTCTTGGTTCTTTGTTGTCAATTCTTGGTTCTTCATCAGTTTCTCCATGAGCAGCTCTAGATTGGTGATTCTCTGTGAGTCTTGTGAGATGGGTTGATTTTGGGGTGTTGATGGATGATGATAAGTGTTTTGGTTAGTTGGGTGGTTATTTGGTGGGTATTGGTTAGAATTTGGGTAGTTGTTTTGTGGTTTTCTGTATGAGTTTTGGTTAGTGTTTGGCTGGGGGTTGTGGTTTGTGTTTTTCCAATTGTTCTGGCCTGTGTTTCTTTGCCATGGTTGTTGGTTTTGGTTCTGGTTATCTCCCCATCTGAGGTTGGGATGATTCTTCCAAGATGGATTGTAAGTATCCCCATAGACTTCATTTGTTCCAGGATTTTGGTTGTGCATGTATTGGACTTGCTCTTGTTGTTGCTCTTCTTGAGTTTCTTCATTTTGCACCCAAGTGGTTGGTGGTTGGCTTGTGGTGCTCACTGCTGCCACTTGCAAGCCATCAATTCTTTTGGCCATTTGCTCAAACTGTTGTTGAATCTGCTGCTGCATCATCTTGTTTTGAGCTAAGATTGAATCCACTCCTTCCAACTCCATTACTCCTCTTCTCTGTGATGGTTGGCGTTGTCTTTGATGAGTAAAGAAATATTGGTTGTTGGCCACCATATCAATGAGGTTTTGAGCTTCCTCTGTGGTTTTCATGAGTTGTAATGAACCTCTGGCAGAGTGATCAAGAGCTTCTTGAGCTTTAAGAGTGAGTCCTTCATAGAAATTCTGCAACTTGTCCCACTCAGTGAACATCTCTGGTGGACATTTCCTCAATAAAGCCTTATATCTTTCCCATGCTTCATATAAGTTCTCGGCCTCCAATTAAGTGAACGTTTGAACCTCAGTCTTCAACCTTAGGATTCTTTGAGGTGGATAGAATTTGGCAAGAAACTTGCTCACCAAGTCATCCCAAGTGTTGATGCTTTCTTTTGGAAAGGTCTCTAGCCATTGAGTGGCTTTATCTCTGAGAGAGAATGGGAAGAGCAGCAACTTGTAACTATCAGGAGGTACACCATTGGTTTTCACCGTGTCACAAATTCTCAAGAAGGTAGACAGATGTTGATTTGGATCCTCCAAAGGCCCTCCTCCAAAAGAACAATTGTTTTGAACCAGAGTGATGAGTTGTGGCTTTAGTTCAAAATTGTTTGCATTGACATTGGGAGGAAGAATGCTACTCCCACAATGCCTAGCATTTGCAAATGTGTATGAAGCCAAGACTCTTCTCTGTTGTTGATTATTGTTGGCTCCTTCTCCTGGTTGATTGGTATCTCCTTCCATCTCTTGGAATTCCTCCTCAGATTCTTCTTCTCCAATAACGTTCTTCCCTCTTTCAGCTCTTCTTATTCTCCGAAGAGTTCTTTGATCAATTTCAGAGATGATAGGGGAAGATCTTCCTGTACCTGACATACAAACACACAACAATAAACACACAGACCCAGAAAGCCAATGAAACTTCACTCTATAGCTAGAATGAAGGTTTAGTTAGTTTAAGCAAAAATTCAAACAGTTAGTGTGTTAGTAAGAATTAGAATAACAGAAAAGAAAAAGTGCTTAATCTAGACCTCCACTTCACTTAATCATTGTCAATCTATTTCAATCCCCGGCAACGGCGCCAAAAACTTGATGTGTGGAAAACGATCCAACACAAAACTCACCGGCAAGTGTACCGGGTCGCATCAAGTAATAATAACTCACATGAGTGAGGTCGATCCCACAGGGATTGAAGGATTGAGCAATTTTAGTTTAGTGGTTGATTTAGTCAAGCGAATCAAGTTTTGGTTGAGTGGGTTGTATTTAACAGAAGATAAATTGCTTGAAATGTAAAGGGAGAGGGGAAATTGCAGTAAATTAAAGAACAGGAAAGTAAAATAAACTGAATCTTAAAGAACAAGAAATTAAATGACTGAAACTTAAAGTGCAAGAAATGTAAATTGCAGTAGCTTAAATGGCAAGAAATATAAATTGCTTGAATGTAAAAGGGAATTGAGGACTGGGATTGCAGAATCTAAACAAAGAGAAAGTAAATTGCAACAATCAATAAGAGTAGAAGATGAATTGGTATAAACTGAAATTCAACAGAAAATGAAATTAAAGTGCAGCAGGTTCACAGAAGAACCAAAAGTAAATTGTGGTCTCAGGTCTCAAGAGACTAGGTAGCAGAGCCTAGATCTCTATTTGCCTTCCCAGATCCAAGTTCACAAAGCAATTGACAAGAAATTGAAGAGGAAGCAGTAAAGAGAATGTAAATTGATTCAACTATGCAGAAAGAAAACTCAAGAGTTCTTGAGTGGAGATTGAGACAGAATTCCCTCAATTCTTAACACCCAAGAATCAAAACAAAGAAATTAAAAAGACCCAAGCAAGAACAAGGAAGAAGAGAGATCAATTCTCCTCCCCAATTCTCTGAAATCTCGGTTCAGTCTCTCAAGGAAAGTCACAAAATTTCAAAGCTCAAAGAAAGTGCAAAATTCAAAAGCCAAAGCTAAAGGTTGAAGGAAAGGTCCTAATTACATCAAACTAGCTCCTATTTATACACTTTTTATTCTTGGATTTTGGGATTTGGATGGGCTTTTGATTTGGTGAAGAAATGAATTAAAATGGGGTTTTAATTTGAATTTTCGGCCCATGAGAAGTTGCTCCCAGGAGGCTGCCCTGCCCTTGTGGAGGGCAGGGCAGAAAATTGGTGCATGGTGCGGATGATTGGTGCGGCGTGGTGCAAGCTGGTGCGGCCTTGGTGCGGTTGGTGCGGCCTTGGTGCATGAAATGCTGCCCTGCCCGCGCCAAGGGCAGGGCAGGAAAAGTTGGTGCGCCAGAATCAGAAGTTGGTGCGCCAGAATCAAAATTTGGTGCGCCAGAAATTTCCTTGGTGCATAGGATGCTGCCCTGCCCTCGCGGAGGGCAGGGCAGGAAATTTTGGTGCTGCCAGGATTGAGCTTGGTGCGCCAGATGCTGCCAGGAACGTGCCATGGTGCGCCAGATGCTGCCAGGAACGTGCCATGGTGCGCCAGATTTGCTTCTTGGTGCGCCATACACAAAATGCTGCCCTGCCCTTGCGGAGGGCAGGGCAGTGTTTCCACTTTGCTGTCCCGTGTTCGAAACACGGCTGTGGCACACGTTCTATTAATTTTCTTGGCTTCTTGGCACGGCAATCAACCTTAAGTCCTAGCTTCCTCATGGTTCCTTGTTCGAATCTTGTGGCATGCATGGGTGACATTTTTCCTTTGAATTCTTTCCTTGGTGAGCCCGATACTGCCCTTGTGGAGGGCAGGGCAAGGTTCTCTTCCTCTTGGTCCCAAGGCACATTTTGTGCTCTGCCCTTGGAGTGGGCAGGGCAGGGTTGCCTTCTCTTCTTGGTTCCCTTATGTTGCCCTCCTAGAGGGCAGTCTGCCCTTGTGGAGGGCAATGTTGCCTCCCCCTTTTGCATGCGGCACACTTCCTTGGGCTTTGACCACACTTTCCTTTCCTTGGGCTACACTTCTTAGGCCACGCTTTTCCTTTTCTTTTCTTTTCTTCACCTACAATAAACCAAAACAACCACTCCAAGTATCACTAAATTCAAGAGGCTTATAAATCAATTAAAATTCAATTAAAATTAGCTCAAACCTCATGGATTAACATTAATTTCATGGTGGTTGCTTGATTTAAAGAAGTTATGCATTTTCACTCCAAATCAATTACTTAGGATACAAGAAAGTGCATAAATGCTAACAAAACAAGTGAAATTAGCTTGAAAAATGGGTATATGATGACTTGTCATCACTATTCATCCAAGCATATCCTTAATACATAAACACCACAGGCATTTGTCTCAGAAGTTCAAACCATTGGTGCCTAGCTTATTTTCTCAATTTTTTTTTCTTTTTGGTTGCCCTTTTTCAGTGGCTTTTTCTTCTTCTTTTTCTTTCTTTTTCATGGCCAAAGACATTTATTTATCAAGATCCATAGACAGTATTCAACTTCTACACAAAAATGATAATTCTACACTCAATTTTCAGTGAGATGACTAAACAATCAAGCATGCATACCACCACTTAATTCTACTTGATTTGTCACTAATTGAGCCAAGTTATTTTTGTTCAAACTTTTCTTTTATTTTTGGAAACAGAACAAGCATGGCAAGCATTTGTTTAAGAAGGTGAAGTTATATCCAAACATCTAGGCATTCACTTTATTCAAAGCAGTAAACCAACAAACATATTAAAAACTTCACATTCCAGAAAGATTCAACAATTACAGTTTAAACCAGAACAAGCATGCTTTTGTTTGCCTTTTAAAGAGTGGTCAAGGAACAATACCACCTTGTGAAATTTCTTGTTTTCTCTTTGTTTCTAGGAAACAATTTGATTTCTCCTTCTTCTCCTAGTTGTTGCTTCATGTTCTTTCTAAGATTCTTGTTTCCTTTCCTGCAAAGAGTGATGAAGTTGCTTGCTTCTCAAGCACTTGAGTGATTAGCTCACTATGTATGGGCAAGTGTCTGAGTCTTAAGTTGGTGTGAACACCAAACTTAGTCTCCTACTTACTCCTCTGCTCTTTGAATCCTTGAATTCTCCTTGGAATGAAGTTGCTGCTAAGGATTTTTAAGCATTTCTGTGATTGCTTAGAATGGTTGTTCCTTTCATATAATTCAAAGGTTGTTGTGTTCAGTTGATCTGTATGGTGGAACACCAAACTTAGAGTCACACATTCCCCTTTGAATTATTGATCCCCGGATTCATTGTTTGGTGTGAAACACCAAACTTAATTCTTTGCAATGCACAGAAACTACTTCACTTTTTTATTGAAACAAATAAAAGAAACAGCAAAGTAGTATTACCTCAGGTTGGGTTGCCTCCCAACAAGCGCTTCTTTAACGTCATTAGCTTGACGGTCAGCTTCCTCAGTTGAGGTGATATTTAACCTTGTCCTTCTCCTCCACATCTCCCAAGTAATGTTTGAGTCTTTGACCATTCACATTGAAGGTTCGTTGTGACTTTTCTTCCATGATTTCTACTTGTCCATATTGGGAGACCTTGGTGACAAGGAATGGTCCAGACCACCTTGATTTTAGCTTTCCTGGAAATAGCTTCAGCCTAGAATTGTAGAGCAATACCTTTTGTCCCTCTTCAAATTTCCTTGGGGCTATATTGCTGTCATGCTTCTTCTTTGCTCTTTCTTTGTAAATTTTGGCATTCTCATAAGCTTCAGCTCTGAATTCTTCCAACTCTTGAATTTGCAACATCCTTCTTTCTCCAGCAGCTTTGCTGTCCAAGTTCAAGAGTTTCAAGGCCCAGAATGCCTTGTGCTCCAACTCCAGTGGCAAATGGCAAGCTTTTCCATATACTAGTTGGTAAGGAGACATTCCAATTGGTGTTTTGAAAGCTGTCCTATATGCCCAAAGAGCATCATCTAGCTTAATCGACCAGTCCTTCCTTGAAGTTCCCACAGTCTTTTCCAGGATTCTTTTGAGTTCCCTATTAGATATTTCGGCTTGCCCACTTGTCTGTGGATGGTATGGTGTGGCTACCTTGTGTTTGACTCCATATTTTAGAAGCAATGCCTCTAATGGTTTGTTGCAGAAGTGGCTTCCTCCATCACTGATGATTGCTCTTGGAACCCCAAAACAGCAAAAAATGTGTTTTCTGAGGAAGTTCATGACTACCTTATTATCATTGGTTGGAGTTGCTATTGCTTCAACCCATTTGGAGACATAGTCTACTGCCACAAGAATGTAATTATTTGAGTATGAGGTGGGAAAGGGTCCCATGAAATCTATCCCCCATACATCAAACAATTCAAGTTCCAGAATGAATTGTTGTGGCATTTCATTTCTTCTTGGCAGGTTCCCCGCTTTCTGGCATTCATGGCAGTGCTTCACTAGTTCCTTTGCATCTTTGAAGATAGTGGGCCAATAAAAACCACACTGCAACACCTTAGCTGCTGTTCTTTCTCCTGCAAAATGTCCTCCATAAGTGGAGCCATGGCAGTCCCATAAGACTTCCCTTCCTTCTTCCTCTGATATGCATCTTCTAAGTATGCCATCCGAACATTTTTTGAACAAGTATGGTTCGTCCCAGATGAAGTATTTGGCATCATTTACCAATTTCTTCCTTTGATTATTGTTAAATTCCAACGGCAAACTCCCAGTGGCCTTGAAGTTTGCTATGTCTGCAAACCAGGGTGCTTTGTGAATTACCATGAGTTGTTCATCAGGAAAGCACTCATTTATATGTGTGCTTTGTGTGCTTCCTTCTTCACATGGTATCCTTGATAAATGGTCTGCCACCTTGTTCTCTACACCCTTCTTGTCTTTGATTTCAATATCAAATTCCTGCAACAAAAGAACCCATCTAATAAGTCTTGGTTTGGATTCTTGTTTAGCAAGTAAGTATTTTAAAGCTGAATGATCAGTGAAGACAATGACTTTAGATCCAATGAGATAGGATCTAAATTTGTCAAATGCAAAGACTATTGCCAAGAGTTCTTTTTCAGTGGTTGTGTAATTCCTTTGGTTATCATTCAAGACTTTACTGGCATAATAAATCACATGTACCAAATTGTCTTTCCTTTGTCCTAACACTGCCCCAATAGCAAGGTCTGATGCATCACACATCAGTTCGAAAGGTAAGTTCCAATCAGGTGGGGCAATGATAGGTGCAGAGGAAAGTTTTTGCTTCAAAAGTTCATAGGCTAGCATGCAATTTTTATCAAATACAAAGGGTGTATCAGAGACAAGCAAGTTACTCAAAGGTTTGGCTATTTTAGAAAAGTCTCTAATAAACCTTCTGTAAAAGCCAGCGTGTCCCAAAAAACTCCTAACTGTCTTGACATTACTTGGTGGAGGTAGTTTTTCAATGAGTTCCACCTTAGCTCTGTCCACCTCAATGCCTCTATTAGAGATTTTGTGGCCAAGGACTATTCCTTCTATGACCATGAAATGACACTTTTCCCAGTTTAATACTAGGTTGGTCTCTTGGCATCTCTTAAGCACCAAGGCAAGGTGGTGTAGGCAGCTAGGAAAGGAATCTCCAAACACAGAAAAATCATCCATGAAAACCTCAATAAATTTTTCAATCATGTCCGAAAAGATGGACAGCATGCATCTTTGGAAAGTGGCGGGTGCATTGCACAATCCAAACGGCATGCGTCTATAAGAAAAAACTCCATATGGACAAACAAATGATGTTTTCTCTTGATCTCTTGGATCAACTACTATCTGATTATAGCCTGAGTATCCATCCAGAAAGCAATAGTAAGCATGTCCTGCAAGCCTTTCAAGCATCTGATCCATGAATGGGAGTGGGAAATGATCTTTTCTGGTGGCTTCATTGAGCTTCCTGTAGTCTATGCACATCCTCCACCCAGTGACAGTTCTTGTGGGAATGGGGTAGATTACCCCTGCCTCTCATTTGGCACCACAGTTATGCCACCTTTCTTGGGAACTACATGGATGGGACTAACCCATGGGCTATCAGAAATGGGGTAGATTACCCCTGCCTACCATAACTTCATGACCTCCTTTTGTACCACTTCTTTCATGACGGGATTCAATCTTCTCTGAGCTTGAATGGAGGGTCTAGCATCCTCTTCTAACAAGATTTTATGCATGCATATGGATGAACTTATCCCCTTCAAATCAGCTAGGGTCCATCCAATGGCATCTTGATGAGTTTGTAGCACCTTGATCAATTCTTCTTCCTGTTCTTGGCTCAGGGCAGAGCTAATGATAACAGGATGGCTCTCATCACTATCCAAGTATGCATACTTGAGATTAGGGGGCAATGCTTTGAGCTCAGGTTTTGGTGCTTCCTTCTCTTCTTTCACTCTCTCAGGCATGCTTGGCATGGTTGTTTCAGCAGCCTTGATGTCACTAACTTCAATATCCTTGGTGAACTCCTCCTCTGCCACTTCCTTTGTTGTTTCCTCAAAGGTTTCTTGTACTGCAATGTCCACTACATCCACCCTCATGCATTCCTTTAGTGATTCTGATGGATAGCTCATTGCCTTGAATACGTTAAACACCAATTGCTCATCATGTAGTCTAAGAGTGAGTTCACCCTTTTGGACATCTATGATGGCTCCAGCAGTAGCCAGGAAGGGTCTTCCCAGGATTATCGAAGCTTTGGCTTCTTCCTCCATATCTAACACCACAAAATCGGCAGGAAATATAAAATCTCCCACTTTCACCAACAAATCCTCAACTATCCCATGAGGGAATTTAAAAGTTTGATCTGCTAATTGGAGGGCCATTCTTGTTGGTTTGGCTTCCTCAATCTTCATTCTTCTCATCATTGTTAGAGACATCAAATTGATACTGGCCCCTAAGTCACACAAGGCCTTCTCCACCATGACTTCTCCTATGATGCAGGGGATTTGGAAACTGCCTGGATCCTTCAATTTCTGAGGCAATTTGTGTTGAATGATGGCACTGCATTCTTCAGTCAACAACACAGTTTCCTCATTTCTCCAGCTTCTCTTCTTGGTCATTAATTCCTTTAAGAATTTTGCATAGAGTGGCATTTGCTCTATTGCCTCAGCAAACGGAATGTTGATTTGAAGCTTCTTGAAAATCTCCAAGAATCTGGAGAATTGGCCATCCTTTTCACTTTTCATCAAACGTTGAGGATATGGTGCTTTGGGTGTATAAGGCTTCAGGACCTCTTTTTCTTTTTCTTTTGTTGCAGACGGTGTAAAAGATTGTCCCTGTTCCTTGTCTCTCACATTTTCCTTTGCTTCATCATCTGTGGTTTCCTTTGAGATCTCCTTTAGCTTCTTTCCACTTCTGAGGGTTATGGCCTTACATTCTTTCCTTGCAATAGCCTTGGCAGCATGAGAAACGCTTGGCCCAGGGGTTTGCTTAGACAAATACCCAATTTGATTTTCTAGCTTCTGGATGGCAGCTCCTTGGTTTTGCAAGTTAGAATTTACTTCTTCCTTAAAGGCTTTCAATTCGGTTATGTCTTGACCCATGGTTGCAAGCATTCCTTCTATCCTGTTTAATTGATCTTGAAATTGTTGGTTCGGATTAGGTTGAGCAGGTTGATTATTTTGGCCATGATATGGTGGTTGGGAGTAAGTGTTTTGTGTGGCTTGGTATGATCTTTGGTTGGAGTTTTGATATGTGGAATTGTTATGTTGGTTGGGGTTGTAAGGTTTGTGGTTTTGTGGTTGGGTTTGCTTGTTTCCCCACCCAAAGTTTGGGTGGTTTTTCCACCCTGGGTTGTAAGTGTTGGAATGTGGATCATATGGTTGCCTTTGTTGATTTCCCACATAGTTGGCCTCTTCCCAATCACCTCCTTCAGTGCTTCCTTCCTCTTGATCTTGTGTGTGTATTGCAGCCACTTGATTTGTTTTTAAATTCCTGGTGAGCTCTGCTAGTTGCTTGGCAAACACCTTGTTTTGGGCTAGAATTGTATCAACATGGTTCAGCTCCATGACTCCCTTAGTGTTGTGTCTCTCTGAAGCATAGTAGTACTCATTCTCAGCCACTGTCACAATCACTTCAATGGCTTCTTCCACAGTCTTTTTCCTGTTCAATGAACCTCCTGATGAATGGTCTACAGCCTTCCTTGATTCATAAGAAAGTCCATCATAGAAAATATGCAATTGCACCCAGTCATGGAACATGTCTGGTGGGCATTTCCTTGTCAAATCCTTGAATCTCTCCCATGCCTCGTAGAGAGTTTCACCATCTTGTTGTCTAAAAGTCTGAACCTCAGATCGAAGCCTATTGACCTTTTGTGGGGGGTAGAAATGTGCCAGAAACTTGCTTTCCACCTCATCCCAGGTTGTTAGGCTCCCCCTTGGAAATGATTCCAGCCACTTAGCTGCCTTGTCCCTAAGTGAAAATGGGAACAAGAGCAGTTTATAGGCATCTTTCTGGACTCCATTGGACTTCACAGTGTCGCAAATTCTCAGGAATTTTGTGAGATGTTGGTTTGGATCTTCATTAGCACTACCACCAAATGAACAATGATCCTCCACCAATGATATTAGCTGTGGTTTGAGTTCAAAATTGTTGGCCTGAATGGGTGGTTTCTGAATGCTGCTACCACAATTCCCAGAGGTTGGGTTTATGTATGAACCAAGAACCCTCCTCTCGGGAATGGCATTGTTTCCATCAGCTCTCTCATGGTTGTGAACTTCTCTATCCATGTTGAGATCTAGAGCTTCCTCAAAATTGTCCTCAGATTTTCCTTCAGATTCGTCTTCTCCCAGTACTCTCTTCCCTCTTGCTTCCCTTCTAAGTTTATGAAGGGTCCTCTCTGGTTCGGTATATGGAGGAGTTGATGTCTTTCCTCTCCTACCTGTCATACAAGAACACAGCACAGGCAACAAACAAGTGAAATACTCTTGGTTAATGGAAGAGTATGGTTAGAGCAGTTGAGGAATTAATTCAAATAGTTAGTGGGTCAGTGAGTTAGTTGCTTGAATTTAAAGGAATAAAGAAAGAAAGCAAGTAACAGAGTGCAGAAATTAAAATTCAACAAGTAACTTGAACTGAATTATCAAAACAAGAAAAATGCTCAATCTAGTTAACTTCCAATTTGAGAATTGTCAATCGAAAACCAATCCTCGGCAACGGCGCCATAAACTTGATAGCTACGATTTTAAGAAATTGCACGATCGGCAAAAATTCCTTCCGGCAAGTGCACCGGTTATCGTCAAGTAAAACTCACAATAGAGTGAGGTCGAATCCCACAAGGATTGGTTTGGTGAGCAATTCGGATTAGAAGTGTGTTCTAGTTGAGCGGAATCAAGATTTAGATGAGAATTGCGGAATGTAAAATTGCATGAATTAAAGAGCGAGAAGCTAAATTGCTGAAATTAAAAGGGATCGGGGTGATTGAATGAATTTAATTGCAGAATGTAAAGAGAAAGTGGTAGATCAGAAATGGGGAATTCATTGGGTTTCAGGAGATATTGAGATCTCCGAATCAAAACATTTTTATCCCTTCCTCAACCAATGCATTCATTGAATTTTGCTTGGTAATCTTATATGATTGGATCCCAATCCCTTGGCTCACCAATTCTCTCTAAAAACAAACAAATTCCCAATCCCTTGGTTTAAATGTTCATAAGAAGAGATGATGCTCGATCACTGATTATACCACACAGTTTCATGAACCACAATTTGGTAGGATTACATGTCACAATATCCATCCAAACCCCAATCCAATTCACTGTGAGAAAGCTTCTCTAGCATGAATCCTCCATTCCTTTCCCAAGGTTCCGAAGGATTCCAATTATGGATAGTCTCTTTCCCAAGACAACTAACCAATGGAATTTAGATCGAGAAGCTTTTTAACAAAATTCAAGAGAAAAGATTAAAGAAGAAGATAAAAACTATTATTGATTCATTGAATTACAATAGAGCTCCCTAACCCAATGAAAGGGGGTTTAGTGAGTCATAGCTCTGAATTCAATTACACAAAGTATGAAAACTAGAAAAATATGATCAAAAGTCCCCTCTCACTTAAATTCTATCCTATTTATACACTTTCTAAATTGAGCTTCTGTTGTGTTTCTTGGGCTTTGAGGCCTTTCCTTGATTTCCTTTCGCTTTGGGTTTATGATCCATAATCCTGATGAGGCTGCTGATCCAATTCTGTAACATTCATTGAGCAAACTTAGTGATAAACAAGTAATGACACATGACTCAACAAATTGAAATTCCAGACTCATCAATTCTTCAGGCCCAATCCCATAAACCATGATATTCAATTGGGTTTCATACCAGAGTACGTTTAAGTTAATGTTTGTGCTCAAATGCTAACTTAAACTGCAATATCTTTGGCCCAGAAACCTTTTCAAATAGTGGCGTTTAAGTTGCAGTTTAAGCTTCAGTTTAAGGTTAAACT
Organism: Arachis hypogaea; assembly: GCF_003086295.3. Taxonomy (NCBI): domain Eukaryota; kingdom Viridiplantae; phylum Streptophyta; class Magnoliopsida; order Fabales; family Fabaceae; genus Arachis; species Arachis hypogaea. The sequence continues at coordinate 51,810,509 of NC_092039.1, read as the reverse complement.
GAAGCTTAAACGTGGCAATGGAAGAAAGCAATCCTGGACGGTGGAATGGTCGAACACGTTTAAGCTTCAGTTTAAGGTTAAACTGAAGCTTAAACGTGGAAATGGAAGAAAGCAACTACGGAGTGTGGAATGGTCGAACACGTTTAAGCTCCAGTTTAAGGTTAAACTGGAGCTTAAACGTGGAAATGTGAAAGCAACCCTCGAGGAGAAAAATAGTCGAACACGTTTAAGCTCTAGTTTAAGGTTAAACTGGAGCTTAAACGTGGGAATGCTCCCTGGTGCATTTCTCATTTCTGGCGTTTAACTTCCAGTTTAAGGTTAAACTGGAGGTTAAACGCCAGTTTCAGCTTTCATGATTTTGGCGTTTAAGCTCCAGTTTAAGCTTAAACTGGAGCTTAAACGCCACTTCCCAGCATTATATGGCTTGGCAGTTTAAGTTCCAGTTTAAGCTTAAACTGGAACTTAAACTCCACATGTGATATTCAAGCTTCCTTTATTGATTTTGTTGCTTCCTTGCCTAGCCTCTTCTTCCCTGAAATCATCCAAACAACTGCATCAAAGTCTTGCAAAATTTCATGAGAAATCTTCCATTCATAGCATTCAAGTAATATAACTAAAAACTCATGGAATTTGCATCAAAATCATACTGTTTGGATGGTTCATTGCTTTGTTATTCATTTAACCATTCTTGGTTACTTTAAGCTCAAGAAAATGCATAAAACAACTAAAACTAACAGAAAAATGCTAGTGAAACTAGCCTAAAATGCCTTGGCATCACAACACCAAACTTAATACTTGCTTGTCCCTAAGCAAGTCCTGAGTTATTTGAGAGGAAAGTATGAAACAGAAAGCAATTACATTGGCTATATTAGCAAGCATTTGAAGTTCATCAGAAGGGTTTTATGCAGAAAGTTGCAGCATCACTTTTTCATTCTTATCAGGTAAGATTATCACTTTTTTCATTGCATCCATCAAACACTGCTATGGCCTCTTGTTATTCTTATGTCCTTGGCACTTTTCCTTGACACCTCAGCATCACTTTTCAGTGCAGGGATGTAAATCCTTGACACCTCAGGATCTGTAGACCCCACAGGATCATCTCAGGATTTGTGGACCCCACAGGATCCCCACCTACCATATTCTCCCCTCTTCTCAACATTCATCCTCTCTTTCCAATAAACACTCTTCCCCAAAATCCTTCACCAATCACCTCAATCTCTCTTCCCAATTACCCCCTTCACCACTTACATCCATTCACTCTTCCCCATAAACCCTACCTACCTTCAAAATTCAAATTTTTTTCCCACCCAAACCCACCCTAAATGGCCGAACCTACTCCCTCTCCTCTCCTTATATAAACCCCTCCATTCTCCTTAATTTTCACACAACACAACCCCTCTTCTACACCTTGGCCGAATACACCTCCCTTACTCTCCTCCATATTTTCTCTTATTCTTCTTCTTTTCTTTCCTCTCTTGCTCGAGGGCGAGCAATATTTTAAGTTTGGTGTGGTAAAAGTATAAGCTTTTTGTTTTTCCATTACCATTGATGGCACCTAAGGCCGGAGAAACCTCTAGAAAAGGGAAAGGGAAGACAAAAGCTTCCACCTCCGAGTCATGGGAGATGGAAAGATTCATCTCCAAAGTCCATCAAGACCACTTCTATGATGTTGTGGCCAAGAAGAAGGTGATCCCTGAGGTCCCTTTCAAGCTCAAGAAAAATGAGTTTCTAGAGATCCGACATGAGATTCAAAGAAGAAGTTGGGAAGTTCTGACCAACCCCATTCAACAAGTTGGAATCTTGATGGTTCAAGAGTTCTATGCCAATGCATGGATCACTAGGAACCATGATCAAAGTTTGAACCCGAATCCAAAGAACCATCTTACAATGGTTTGGGGAAAATACTTAGATTATAGTCCGGAAAATGTGAGGTTGGCATTCAACTTGCCCATGATGCAAGGAGATGCACACCCCTACACAAAAAGGGTCAACTTTGATCAAAGGTTGGACCAAGTCCTTAGGGACATATATGTTGAAGGAGCTCAATGGAAAAGAGACTCCAAAGGCAAGCCGGTTCAATTAAGAAGATTGGACCTCAAGCCTGTAGCTAGAGGATGGTTGGAGTTCATCCAACGCTCCATCATCCCCACTAGCAACCGATCTGAAGTTACTGTGGATCGGGCCATCATGATCCATAGCATCATGATTGGAGAGGAAGTAGAAATTCATGAAGTCATCTTCCTTGAATTCTACAAAATAGCCGATAAGCCCTCTACTTTGGCAAGGCTAGCTTTTCCTCATCTTATTTGTCATCTATGTTACTCAGCTGAAGTCATCATAGAAGGAGACATCCCCATTGAGGAGGACAAGCCCATCACTAAGAAAAGGATGGAGTAAACAAGAGAGCCCACTCATGGAACCCAAGAGACGCATGAGGAAGCTCATCACCAAGAAATCCCGGAGATGCCTCAAGGGATGCATTTTCCTCCCAACAACTATTGGGAACAACTCAACACTTCTCTTGAAGATTTGAGTTACAATATGAATCAATTAAGGGTGGAACATCAAGAGCACTCCATCATTCTCCATGAAATTAGAGAAGATCAAAGAACAATGAGGGAGGAGCAACAAAGGCAAGGAAGAGACATAGAAGAACTCAAGGATATCATTGGTTCTTCAAGAAGAAAATGCCACCATCACTAAGGTGGATTCATTCCTTATTCTTATTTTCTATTTTTTTTCAGTTTTTATGCTTATTATGTCATCTATATTTGTGTCTCTGTTACATGATCATTAGTATTTAGTAACTATGTCTTAAGGCGATAAATAATTACATGAATCCTTCACCTCTCTTAAATGAAAAATGTTTCTAATTCAAAAGAATAAGAAGTACATGAATTTCGAAATTATCCTTGAATTTAGTGTAATTATATTGATGTGGTGACAATACTTTTTGTTTTCTGAATGAAAGCTTGAACAGTGCATATTTTTGATATTGTTGTTTATGAATGTTAAAATTGTTGGCTCTTGAAAGAATGATGAACAAAGAGAAATGCTATTGATAATCTGAAAAATTATAAAATTGATTCTTGAAGCAAGAAAAAGCAGTGAATGGCAAAAGCTTGTGAAAAAAATTTAGAAAGAAAAAGAAAAAGCAAGCAGAAAAAGCCAATAGCCCTTAAAACCAAAAGGCAAGGGTAAATAGGATCCAAGGCTTTGAGCATCAATGGATAGGAGGGCCCAAGGAAATAAAATCCAGGCCTAAGCGACTAAATTAAGTTGTCCCTAACCATGTGCTTGTGGCATGCAGGTCCAAGTGAAAAGCTTGAGACTGAGTGGTTAAAGTCGTGATCCAAAGCAAAAAGAGTGTGCTTAAGAGCTCTGGACACCTATAACTGGGGACTTTATCAAAGCTGAGTCACAATCTGAAAAGGTTCACCCAGCTATGTGTCTATGGCATTTATGTATCAGGTGGTAATACTGAAAAACAAAGTGCTTAGGGCCACGACCAAGACTCATAAAAGTAGCTGTGTTCAAGAATCAACAAACTTAACTAGGAGAATCAATAACACTATCTGAAATTCTAAGTTCCTATAGATGTCAATCATTCTAAACTTCAAAGGAAAAAGTGAGATGCCAAAACTGTTCAGAGGCAAAAAGCTACAAGTCCCACTCATCTAATTAGGACTAATATTCATTGATATTCTGGAATTTATAATATATTCTCTTCTTTTTATCCTAATTGATTTTCAGTTGCTTGGGGACAAGCAACAATTTAAGTTTGGTGTTGTGATGAGCAAATAATTTATACGCTTTTTGGCATTATTTTTAGGTAGTTTTTAGTATAATCTAGCTACTTTTAGGGATGTTTTATTAGTTTTTATGCTAAATTAACATTTCTGGACTTTACTATGAGTTTTTGTGTTTTTCTGTGATTTCAGGTAATTTTTTGCTGAAATTGAGGGACCTGAGCAAAACTCTGATAAAAGGCTGACAAAGGACTGCTGATGCTGTTGGATTCTGACCTCCCTGAACTTGAAATGGATTTTTTGAAGCTAAAGAACTCCAAATGGCGCGCTCTCAACGGCGTTGGAAAGTAGACATCCAGAGCTTTTCAGCAATATATAATAGTGTATACTTTATTTGAGATTTGATGATGTAAACTGGCGCTCAACGCCAGCTCTATGCTGCATTCTGAAGTCAAACGCCAGAAACACATCACAAACCAGAGTTGAACGCCAAAAACACGTTACAACTTGGCGTTCAACTCCAAGATAAGCCTCATCTTGTGTAAAGATTAAGCTCAGCCCAAATATACACCAAGTGGGCCCCATAAGTGGATTTATGCATCAATTACTTACTTCTGTAAACCCTAGTAGCTAGTTTAGTATAAATAGAACTTTTTACTAGTGTATTAAAGGGGGCTTTTGACCATTCGGTCTTTTGATTATGTTTAGGGGCTGGCCATTCGGCCATGCCTGAACCTTCATCACTTATGTATTTTCAACGGTGGAGTTTCTACACACCATAGATTAAAGGTGTGAAGCTCTGCTGTACCTCAAGTTTTAATGCAATTACTACTATTTTCTATTCAATTCAGCTATTCCTGTTCTAAGAAATTCGTTGCACTTCAACATGAGGAATGTGATGATCCGTGACACTCATCATCATTCTCACCTATGAACGCGTGACTGACAACCACTTCCGTTCTACCTTAGACCGGGCGCATATCTCTTGGATTCCTTAATCAGAATCTTCGTGGTATAAGCTAGATTGATGGCGGCATTCATGAGAATCCGGAAAGTATAAACCTTGTCTGTGGTATTCTGAGTAGGATTCCATGATTGAATGACTGTGACGAGCTTCAAACTTGCGATTGTTGGGCGTGATGACAAACGCAAAAGAATCAAGGGATTCTATTCCAACATGATCGAGAACCGACAGATGATTAGCCGTGCTGTGACAGAGTATTTGGACCTTTTTCACTGAGAGGATGGGATGTAGCCATTGACAACGGTGGTGCCCTACATACAGCTTGCCATGGAAAGGAATAAGAAGGATTAAAGGAAGGCAGTAGGAAAGCAGAGATCCAACAGGGACAAGCATCTCCATACACTTATCTGAAATTCCCACCATTGAATTACATGAGTAACTCTATCTTTATTTTCTGCTTTATTTATTATTCGAAAACTCCATAACATTTACTATCTGCCTAACTGAGATTTACAAGATGACCATAGCTTGCTTCATACCAACAATCTCTGTGGGATCGACCCTTACTCACGTAAGGTATTACTTGGACGACCCAGTGCACTTGCTGGTTAGTTGTGTGGAGTTGTGACTAAGTGTGATTCACGTTTGAGAGCGCTACCAAATTTTTGGCGCCATTATTGATGATCACAATTTCGTGCACCACTTACCATAGAAAGGAGTATGAATGATTGAATGAAAACAGTAGGAAAGCAGAGATTCAGAAGGAATAACGCATCTCTATACACTTATCTGAAATTCCCACCAATGAATTACATAAGTATCCCTATCTTTATTTTATGTTTATTTATCTTTTAATTATCAAAACTCCATAACCATTTGAATCCGCCTGACTGAGATTTATAAGATGACCATAGCTTGCTTCAAGCCGAAATCTCCGTGGGATCGACCCTTACTCACGTAAGGTTTATTACTTGGACGACTGGTGCACGAAATTGTGATCAATACTTTTCACAAATCAAATAATCCCCGGTAATGAATCCAAAAACTTGGTGTTCAATACCATGGCATAAACACAACTTCGCACAACTAACCAGCAAGTGTACTGGGTCGTCCAAGTAATAAACCTTACGCGAGTAAGGGTCGATCCCACAGAGAATGTTGGTATGAAGCAAGCTATGGTCACCTTGTAAATCTTAGTCAGGCAAACTCAAATGGGTATGGTGATAAACGCATAAACATAAAGATAAAGATAGAGATACTTATGTAATTCATTGGTAGGAATTTCAGATAAGCGTATGAAGATGCCTTCCCTTCCGTCTCTCTGCTTTCCTACTGCCTTCATCCAATCCTTCTTCTTCCTTTCCATGGCAAGCTTAAGCAAGGGTTTCACCGTTGTCAGTGGCTACCTCCCATCCTCTCAGTGGAAATGTTCAACGCACCCTGTCACGGCACGGCTATCCATCTGTCGGTTCTCGATCAGGCCGGAATAGAATCCAGTGATTCTTTTGCGTTTGTCACTAACGCCCCGCCCTCAGGAGTTTGAAGCACGTCACAGTCATTCAATCATTGAATCCTACTCAGAATACCACAGACAAGGTTAGACCTTCCGGATTCTCTTGAATGCCGCCATCAGTTCTAGCCTATACCACGAAGACTCTGATCTCACGGAATGGCTGGCTCGTTTGTCAGGCGAGCACTCGGTTGTCAGGCGATTAACCATGCATCGTGTATCAGGAATCCAAGAGATATTCACCCAATCGAAGGTAGAACGGAGGTGGTTGTCAGTCACACGTTCATAGGTGAGAATGATGATGAGTGTCACGGATCATCACATTCATCAAGTTGAAGAACAAGTGATATCTTAGAACAAGAACAAGCGGAATTGAATAGAAGAACAATAGTAATTGCATTAATACTCGAGGTACAGCAGAGCTCCACACCTTAATCTATGGTGTGTAGAAACTCCACCGTTGAAAATACATAAGAACAAGGTCTAGGCATGGCCGAATGGCCAGCCTCCCAATGATCTAAGAACTAGATGTCCAAAGATGATCAAAGGATCTAAAATAATCCAAAGATGAAAATACAATAGTAAAAGGTCCTACTTATAGAGAACTAGTAGCCTAGGGTGTACAGAGATGAGTAAAATGACATACAAAATCCACTTCCGGGCCCACTTGGTGTGTGCTTGGGCTGAGCATTGAAGCATTTTCGTGTAGAGACTCCTCTTGGAGTTAAACGCTAGCTTTGGTGCCAGTTTGGGCGTTTAACTCCCATTCTTGTGCCAGTTCCGGCGTTTAACGCTGGAATTCCTGAGGGTGACTTTGAACACCGGTTTGGGCCATCAAATCTTGGGCAAAGTATGGACTATCATATATTGCTGGAAAGCCCAAAATGTCTACTTTCCAACGCCATTGAGAGCGCACCAATTGGGCTTCTGTAGCTCCAGAAAATCCACTTCGAGTGCAGGGAGGTCAGAATCCAACAGCATCTGCAGTCCTTTTTAGTCTCTGAATCAGATTTTTGCTCAGGTCCCTCAATTTCAGCCAGAAAATACCTGAAATCACAGAAAAACACACAAACTCATAGTAAAGTCCAGAAAGTGAATTTTAACTAAAAACTAATAAAAATATACTAAAAACTAACTAGATCATACTAAAAACATACTAAAAACAATGCCAAAAAGCGTACAAATTATCCGCTCATCAACGACCCAGTGCACTTGCTGGTTAGTTGTGCGAAGTTGTGAAAAAGAGTTGAGGTTACAATTATGCGTACCAAGTTGTTGGCGCCATTGAGATCACAATTTCGTGCACCAGTTAGTGAGGATGTGAAAATTTGAGGTTCTCTGTTTTTGATAAGGAATGTGTGGGTAAGATTGATGTGTCCAAAATAGTGAGAAAAGGTTCTGGAGTAAATGTTGAGTTGCTTCCATGCACTATGGCTGACCGTGGTTTTCATAGGAAAACAGACTTCTGAGTATTTCTACATGCATAGCCGTGTTCTTGAAGAACTTCATGTGAAATTACTATTTATTATTTTTGAGTGTAACATTTTGAAGCAACTACTGTGCCCCATCGCAACTCCACCTAAATGGTTGGGGTTTTTTTAGGTATTTTGAAAATTTGGTGGAGTTTTTGGAAATTAAACCTTTTGTTTAATTATTTTTTTATTTGTTTCAAGATAAAGGGGTTTGGAAGGGGGTTTGGGTTAATCTGAATAGTACTCCAGTTTTGTTGTTTTCAAAATTTATAATTCTTCCTTTAAAGATTTCAAGAAAATATTTTGGAAAGTAAAGTCGATAGATAAGGATTTTCTGTTCTATTTGAACGAGCACCATGGTGAGAGGTTTCCTTTGTTTAGGTGCTCGCAACCACAACATATTTTGGATCCAGAGGAGATAAGTCCGAAAAATGAGTGTATAATAGGATATTTGATGGAGGTTGTTGATAGAAGTAACTTAATATCTGTCTTTGATCTGCTTCCCTGGGAGGAAGATAGGATGTCGGTGGTGAACAATCTTGGTGAGGGTTTATGAGCTGTTCTTAAGTATATGATAGGTGGGTATGTTCTGAAACATTGTTTATTTGTTTTGTAGGTGGAAAGTATCCATGTGTATCTGCGGCGAGCTTGAGAGCTCATTTGAAGACAAAGAATGTTGAAAAAAAGAGTTCATCATCCAATCCTGAAAAAAATTGATAGAGAGAGAGAAGTGTATCAACTGGTCCCCAAGAAGAAGATCATTGTTTTCAAGAAGTGGAAGGCTGATGTTATAAACATATATGATGATGTTGCTAAGAATGAGAGAGAAATTCCCTTAAAAGAGCTAACGACGTTTGTGAGCAAGCAAGAGAAGCTGCATGGCTTTGCCGAGGATGGGGACAACTCCTTGGTTTGGGACAAGAAATTTCCTTTTATGGTTGTTGCTGATGAGGTGTTGCAATTATCAGCTGACATTTTCCTGATTGAAGAGGTCGGCGATGTTGCGGTTGATCAGTATCTTCAAGTATTAAACCGAGACTAGTATTAGATATTTTGATAGTTTGTAAGTTATATTCTATATAACTTCTCATTATGTATAAGTTTTGGGATTCTGTTTGGCTAGTATTGGTCGGAGCCAAGAAGGAAGGCATAAGAGACTGCTGGAGAAAAATGATGAATTGGTGATTTTGAAAAAGGATTTGGAGCTAAAGAAAAGTATGATTGATGATCTGAAAAAGAATATTGTTGAAAAAGAGGAGCAGCTAAAGACAGTGAAGAACAATCATGAAAATGACTTAGATTTTTTAAAGAAAAAGGATAGCAATCTTTCCAATATGAAGGATCAAGTAATTGAAGTGACTGTGAAATTGAAGGATTTAGAGAGGAACAGGGAGACTGAGATTCTTGATTCCTTTGCTGAAGGATTTGAGCGTGCGGTGATGCAAGTAAAGTTTTTGACTCCGGATATTGATTTTTCTCAAATGGATCCGGGTAAAATAGTTCGGGATGAAATGTTAGTAGATGATGATGAAGCTGCCGAGGAGGAGAATGAAAACCTGGCAGAATGAATGATAGTTTGTTGTTTTGTTTTGATATATTTTATATGGAACATGTGATCATTTTGATCTTCTGACTGGTGCCAGTTTACTTGGCTTTATGTAATATTTAGTTGTTTTGCCTTTTGATTATTTAAACTTGTTTGATATTTTGAAACCATTGAAGGAATCATGGGTACTAATTTGTTGATTGTTTGACGTTATTGTTAGTATGTGGTATTGTGTTATACCAAGGTTTGCTACCTAAGACTCATAGGTTTTGATGGAGGTGCACCTTATTGTATTGACAAAAATATCTTTTGCCAAATTTGTTTGATAATTGATAATTGATTATCAATGAGATTTGTAAGTTGCGCATGCTTTAGACATTGTGTACGTATTTATCTCAAGTTGAGAAATTATTACCAGTGGTTAAACCTTTGATATTTTTGAATATCTCATTCATGGAATTTTATTATTCAGGATTTGTATTCATAGAAGTGGGTTTGATAGGTCAAAATAATATAGGTCGTTCGTTAGAGAAAGAACGAAAATAAGAGATCAGAATTAATAGAATTGTAACAAAATTTTATTCAGACCTTTGGTTGCAAAGGTGCAGGTAGGTTTATCTCGTTAAAACCTCTCCAAGAATAACCCTTGTTTTGGAAAAAATCTTGTGAGTATAAAAAAGAGTACATGTTTGTCCCTGTCTTTAATTGTAATATTGCTTTAAATAGGAGATATTCCAAGTGTTAAATAAATTTGTACCATCTAAAGATTTGAGTTTATATACTCTATTTCCTAGGACTTCAATAATTTGGAGTGGACCTTCCCATTTGGATGCAAGTTTTCCATGAGATTAAGGTCGTCTGGCTTACTCAGCTTTTCTAAGTACGAGATTGCTGACTTGAAATGAGCGAGGATGGACCTTTTGATTGTATCGTCGAGCTATGTTGTGTTGCATTGCTCGGTGATGAAGAGTTGATATATCTTGGATTTCTTCTATGAAATCGAGGGCTAAAGGAATCATAGCATCTCACCCGTAAACTAAGCGGAATGGGATTTCCTTGGTGATGGAATGGGTAGTGGTGTTGTATCCCCAAAGGATTTCTGAAATTAGCTCGGCTCAAAGCCCTTTTGCATCATCTAATTTCTTTCTTAAAGCATGTAACACGACTTTATCTGCTGCTTTAGCTAATTCGTTGGTCTGTGGATGTTCAACTGAAGAGAAATATTGTTGGATTTTTAAATTCTATAAAAAAGTTGTGAAATTATGATCGACAAACTGGCGACCATTTTCAATAATAACATGTTGAGGTATACCAAATCTGCATATGATATATTTCCATACAAATGAAATCATTTGTTGTGATGTGATCTTGGCATGTGGTTGTGCCTCAATCCATTTGGAAAAATAGTCAATAGCCACATATTGAAATTTCATCTTACCTGGTGCAGTGGGGAAAGGACCGAGGATATCAATTCCCCATTGATAAAATGACCAACTTACTTCAGAGTATGTGATAGCTCAGCTAGGACATGTATTATTGGGGCACGTTTCTGACAGTTTGTGCGAGATTTCACCTTTTGATAACAATCTTTCTATAAGGTCAGCCAGAAGAAGCCGACACGGAGAATTTTGGAAGGTAGAATCTGTACTCCTATATGCGTGCCACATATTCCTTCATGGGCCTCAACTAGGGAAAGATCTGCCGCTGATCTGTTTAGACATTTCAAGAGTGGGAAAGTATATCCTCGTTTATACAAGTTATCATTTAACAATGTAAAGAATGAGGCTTGTTGTCAGAATTGTTTCAAATTGTGAATATAAGGCCATCGCCAGTCATCACTCTAGTTGATGTTACAAATATTAATAAAATTGATACTTGGTGTAACCAAAGTGGATTGTGTAAGAGTTGAAGTGTGTGACTGTGTACTGGCAAACTTGGATAGAAAGTCAGCTCGGTGATTTTGTTCTTTTGGAATATGATGAATTTCAAATTTTGAAAAAGAAGATATGAATGATTTTACAATATCTAAATATTTTGTTAAAAGTGGATCTTTGACTTGAAAAGATTGATTTACCTGTTGCACTACTAATAAAGAGTCACAATGTACCTTTATTTAAGAAGTGTTTAATTCTTTTGCTAGCCTCGTATTAGCAATAAGTGCTTCATATTCGGCCTGATTGTTGTTGGCCTTGAAGGAAAAGCGTAAAGAGTGTTCTGAAAGAATTCTATTACCATCTTCACGGAGAATTCCATCTCTTGACCCTTAGGAGCTAGAGGCACGCATTCCGTTGGCATTTCATCAAAGTTGGAAGCAGTAAACTTGGCAACAAAATCTACAGGGTATTGTAATTTAAGTGATCCTCAGGCTTGATATCTGATATCAAACTCGGACAGCTCGATAGACCATTTTATTAGTTGTCCAGCTAATTTTAGTTTTGTGAGCACTTATCGTAGTGGTTGCTCGGTTCGAACATTGATGATATGACTTTGGAAATAAGTTCAGAGACGCCTAGCTGAGAATGCTAGTGCCAAGGCAAGCTTTTCTATCTTGGGATAATAAAGTTTGGCATTTTGTAGAGATTTGCTGACAAAATAAACATCCTTTTGCACCTTATTTCTTTTTGTAACAAGAATAGAACTAACAGCCCAATCAGTAATAGATAAATAAACATAAAGTTCCTCTCCTATTTCAGGTGTTTGTAAAATTAGAGGTTTTGAAAGGATAGTTTTGAAGTTTAAAAAAGTAACTTAACAATCATCATCCCACTTAAAGTTATTTTTCTTTTTGAGTGATTGAAAGAAGCAAAAAGTCTTAGAAGCTAGACAAGGTAAGAATCTTGATAAGGCAGCAAGTCTCCCTATTAATCGTTAGACCTTCTTTATTGTTGGGGTCTTTGCATTTCCAGAATAGCTCAGCATTTGTTAGGATTGGCCTCTATACCTCGACTTGTAAGTAAAAACCCGAGGAATTTACCTCCTTAGACACCAAAGGCACATTTTTGGGATTTAGTCGCATGTTGTATTGTCTGAGTTGTGCGAAAATGTCCACAAGGTCGTCTATGTGAGACTTGCCAATCTTGGTTTTCGCTACTATATCATCAAAATAGACCTCCATGTTATGACTAATATGCTTGGCAAACATCTTATCCATAAGTTGCTGGTAAGTAGCTCTTGCATTCTTAAGGCCAAAAGGCATAACTTGATAGCAAAAATTAACATATTCAATTATAAAGGCAGTTTTATTTTGATCTGATTTATGCATCAAGATCTAGTTATAGCCCAAATATGTATCCATAAAACTTAAAGTGCCAAAGCCAGATGAATTATCAACTAATGCATCAATATATGGTAAGGGATATGCATCTTTGGGACATTCTTTGTTTAAATTATTGAAGTCGACGCACATGCACCATTTACCATTATGTTTCTTTACCATGAAAATATTAGCTAACCATGCTATGAACCTGATTTCTCGAATGAAGTTCGCATCAATGAGCTTTTTAGTTTTCTCCAGGGATGCTGCTTAGTTTTCCATGTCGAGGTTGAGTTTTTTCTGTGCTATAGGTCAGATTGATGAGTTTATTGCCAGCTTATGAGATAGTATAGAAAATTCGATGTCAGGAATGTCGGCGGGTGTCCAAGAAAATAGGTCAGCATTTTGTTGAAGAAATCGACTGAGATTCTTTTTCTCGTCCTCCTGCAGAGTTGAACCTACAAAAGTGAACTTGTTTGCATCGTTAGTTAAAGAGATCTTTTGTAACTCCTCCATCAGGGTGGGCAATCTTGAAATTTGGCTCGTAGATCTAACGCCGCTAATGATGGAAGCTCGAGCGAGTTATAGACTGCATTTATTTGTGCACCTATAATTCGGTTAGATATAGGCATTTTCAGACTGACATTGTAGCAATGCCGAGCTTCACGGTAGTCATTATAAATTGTTGCAATAAAGTTGTGCTGCACATAAAATTTAACACAAAGATGAAATGTAGAAACTATTGCACCGAACTCATTCAAAAAACGTCGGCCAAGGATTAGGTTATAAGGATTGAAATAATCAACCGCAAGGTATATTGAACATCTAAATTTTTTGTTAGAGGACTCTCACCGAGTTTGGTCTGCAACTACACTGATCCTAACACAGGTACGAATTTTGTAAGAACTGTAACTAATCAACCGGCTAATTAAGTGATTAATTGCGCAAGTGGATTCTGAAAAGTTAGAGAGAGAATTTGAGGAATTAAATGTGATTTCTGGACTCAGTGGGACTTTCTGAGTCAGAAAATGTGTTTTCTATGGAAAATAGTGAAAATTCACGAACTGGTAGTTGAACCGGTTGAACTGGTTCAAGTCTGCCCGATACTGCACGAGAAAAGTGAAAACCGTCAAAAACCTTAGAAAAACATTAGAAATGAAAAACCGGGCATTAACTTTAAATGTTTGGCCCGAAGTTGGGCCAAACGGGCTAAATACGCTAACGGGTTGGACCGGGCCAAAGTTGGGCCCAAGCCCAACATATAAAAGGCTTATTAAATGAACCAAATCAGCCACAACACTAAACACACCCACACTCATGCTGAATTGAAGAGAGGAAGACGAAACCCTCTTTTGGCATTATTCATCCCAATCTTCCAAAGCTCATATCTTGAGCTAGAGATCTCCGATCACCGCACCATTTGCGGCTACGTGTTCCTCGTGAAGAGCTCTACAAAACCCTCCCAAGAAAGCCTCAAGGTAATCACGAAATCTTCCTAATTTCTCTCTTGAAAATTTCGGGTACTTAGAGTTTGTGCCTAAGTGAGTTTTTGTGATTTTGGATGTTTAAGTTTTCTTTAAGCCTTGCTTAGCATTGGGTTTTGACATCCAAATATGTGGGAGAAGGTAAGAGCCACTAAATCCTTGTGAATTTGTGTTTAATTAAAATCCTAGTTTGATTTGAGGTGATTTATATGTATATAGTTTGATTATTGTAGCTTTGGGAGCTCTTGGAACCTATTTGTGCTTACTGGAGTAGAATTGAAAGCTTGGTTTGTGGTTGGAAGCTTGGTTGTGTTAAGTTGGAATTTGGTGCATAAAGGGAATCGGCCAAGGTATAGTTTCGGTTTTCTCTATGTAGTATATAATATTCATGGACACATAGGCTAGTGACCAATAGGATAGGTTGAACTAAAATAATGGTTGGTGTGTTAAATGTTGATGAATTGAGTAATGTTGGGTTGATTGTGATGAATTATAATGATATGATGATGTGGAATTATTGTATGAATTGGATGTTGGTTTCTTATGATAATGGTAGTGTTATGATTGATAATGGTAGTGTTATGATTTATGAAATGGTGGATTTGATGGTGATTTGATCATAAGTGTTATATAGTTGATGTTAGAGAGTAATGAAATGAGAAGGAGAATGCGGTAAGGTTGTGTATGATGGTACAACTAGTATATTTGATTTAAAGTGAAGTTTTAGATGGTTTGATGTGGTTTGGTAAGGGTATGGTAATAAATTTTGGAAATTTTGAAGTTTGGTAAAATTGGGTTTTTGGTGAACTTTGTCCGATCATAAATTTTGTCTCAGTTTTCGAAACTGAGTGAAATTTGTTTAGAATCAAAGATCTTCAAAAACTCTTTAAATCAGTATAAAGTATGTGAAAATTTGAATTTTGTAGAGAAAGTTATGATCTGGCAAAGTTGGTGTTAAAAATCTGAAATTCTACAAAGTTGTTGAATTTCATGATTTCTGATATGTGCGGGCGTACACTCTTGTGCAGACACACACCTTGTAGAACTTTTGACCTGTGCGGACGCACACACACCTGTGCGCACACACAGGCAGGGAAGTGCGTTCTGTTCGCAGCGCTGGCACAGCTTGTGCGTGCACATATCCAAGGAAGAATTTCAACCTGTGCGGACGCACAAGTTAGGGAGGGTAATCTGTTGGGGGCGCTGGCACAGGTTGTGCGAGTGAACAGTTTTGTAAAACTTGGCACCTGTGCATACGCACACCCCTGTGCATACGCACGCATTTTAAAATTTTCAGGAGTGTGCGCACGCACAGACCCTTGTGCAGCCGCACACGTCCTGTTTCTATAAATTTTATTTGTTTTCGACTATTCTATCTTCCCAACAAGGTTGTAAGCTTCTTTCACACCATTTTAAGATTTTTGGGCCTAGTTTTGAGTATTGGAACATGGGATATAACTTAAGGGTTCTAGTACATGATTTTAAGGTAAATTAGAAAAATGGAGGCCTAGCTTTCTGGTGTGCTGAGAAGGGTTTGACCTTAGGTGAAGGATGATTGATGTATGAGGTGAGGAATGATGAACTATTGATATTTGGATACTAAGTTATGAATGGACAATGGTTGAGATGAGTCAAGGACTCGGATTGAAGTGATGGATCTCTGTATACTGAAGATGCTTTTGGAAACCACTGAAATAATATTTTTATATGATATTATGAGATGCTATGCGCCTGGCAGGGACGGTGGTTAATCTCGCCTGTCGAGGTAGCGGTGACGGCATAAGGACGGTAGTTAATCCCGCTTACATTGAGATGTGAAGTATGAGGCAAAAGTATCCCGCTCGCATCCCTTCGGATTTATAGGGCGAGCAGGCGCCGGTACCTGGACAGTGATCCAGGCACTATATCTCGGGGGTTTCCATATGAGAAATCCGAAGGGCGACGTCTCCATGGAGATGTGTTGCGTTGGCAGTTGAACCGACAATGTGATATCACAGCCAGTAGGACAAGCATTCATCATATGCATTTTCTATCTGTTTGTATGCTTTGTTTACTTGTAATGGCTTGCCTAATTGAATAACATGCTTACTTGCTATCTGAATTATTTGCTTTATATGCTTCTACTTGTGCTTTACTTGCATTGTATATTACATGTGTTTTCTACTGGGATTGAGGTGGTTCGGAAGGCGCTGGCGATGGGATCGCATGGAGGATCGGTTGGTGAAGGTTGTGGGATAGCGGTGTTTAGTTAGAGTAGAAATCCCCTAAGATAGATTACCTGGTTTATTTAAGTTAATGTTGTTATATTATGCTTAACTACTTTAGAATGCTTTAAGTTGAATCTTGTGATGGATATGGAGCTTAGGATTGCTTTTGGCGTCTCGGGGTCTTATATCCTGCATCACTTGGCACTGTTACCATATTGAGAACCTCCGTTTCTCATACCATATCTCTGTTGTGTTTTTCAGATGCAAGTCACAACCCACCTCGATGAGTTATTTTGGATGGTAATAGAAGTGGAGGATCTTGGATTCTTTTGGAGTCTTTTTGGTTTATTTTGATTATACATCTCTCCTTTTGTATTTTATTTTGCCTAGAGGCATGTATTTGAGAGAACAAAACTTGTATAAGTTATTTTCACTGTATGAATCTATATACCTGTATATGACTAGCCGGTTTAAACTCCGTGAGTCGTGACTAGTTTCCTATGATATTATATACTTATCTTTTGTTATATCTTATCTGTTTCTTGTGCCTTAAGCTAGTAGCTTCGTTAGTATACTTTGCGCTTTTGAAATCCTATTTTTGAGCTATATCCTTCATCAGGCTTCTAAATTATACTATTCCTTCTATATATAATATGTATGAGCTTAGAACTATCGTAATCTCTGATTAACATTTGCTTTACGATGCGAGGTGGGGCTTAGGCTAATTAGAGTGTTACATTTAGTGGTATCAGAGCGGTTCGTCCTCGTGAGTCTGAGGGATGGACCGATTATGCTTCATTGTATACTCTGTGTATCTTTTCTTTGATGCTATTAAGTTATCTGTTTGATATTGTATAGCAGGCTTGTTTGTGAGTGCCTGTTTGGGATAATTAAAGCACTAGACTTTTGATATTGAGACTGATCACCTTGATAACGATTATTTGGTGTAAACAGGAACCCTACATGGCTACTCGCGGGCGAGGTCGAACACGTACGCGAGAAAGTAGGAATGAGCAACCAGCTGACAATCATGCCGAATTCATGGGGGAAATGGCGAATCTCGCTAATACCATGGAAACTAATGCTGCTGCAACTCTACAAGCAGTGCAGAGATTGGGCCAACCAGTCGGGAACGGAAATGGCAATGGGAATGGCGAAGGGAATGCTAATGATAATGCTGGGGGTAACGACGATAACACAAGAGGAGTTCCGATGACCTTGGCGACGTTCCTCAAGGTTCATCCGCCAACTTTACAAGGGTCTACAAATCCTATTGAAGCGGACCACTGGTTCCAGGCTATGGAGCGTGCTTTACAGGCGCAGTATGTTCCCCTCAATCAATATGTGGAATTTGCCGCTTATCAACTAGTGGGAGAGGCCCAGCCCTGGTGGTAAGCTGAGTGTCATTTGCTACAGTTTTAGAACGCCGACATTCCATGGGAAGTGTTCCAAATGGCTTTATATAAGAAATACTTCCCTGAGTCTGCAAGGGAAGCAAAGGAAATGGAACTAATGCAGTTGCAGCAAGGTTCCCTATCTGTGGCAAACTACACCAACAAGTTTGAGAAGCTCTATAGGATTTCTAGTGTGTGTCAAGGTGCCCCGGAGACTTACGAGAGTTGGAAGTGCATCAAGTATCAGAGGGGGTTGAAGGACAACATCATGACTGCTGTGGCTCCATTGGAGATTCGTACTTTTTCTGACTTGGTGAACAAGGCTAGAGTAGTGGAAGAGTATGCCAAGACCGTGGCGGCATCCAAGGACACTCATGGAGGGAGCTCTAGTCGTGGGCATGGCAAGTATTTTCATCCGAGAGGACAAAGCTTCAAGAGAGGAGGATATGTGCCTCAAGGCCAAGGAGGCTTCAAAAAGAACAACCAGAATCAGTTTCAGTATGCTAAGGGAAGAGGAAATCAGAGTATAAGTTCTCTGGATTTAGCTTGTGATTGTTGTGGACGTTTTCACCCTTATGACTCATGTAAGATTGGTTTAGGTGGTTGCTTCAAGTGTGGGTTGCCTTTCTACATTGCGAGGGATTGCCCTCGTGGGAGGAATCAGAATGCGGGCCAGAGTCAGCATCAAGGTCGAATCTTTGCTGTGAATGAAGGATGCTTCCAAGGCGGATCCTTTGATGAGTTTATTTCAATTGCTAAAGTTGAGGAATTAGGCTTGAAAGTGTTAGTTACCTTTTGATCTGCATGTACATACTCTACATCAAACAGTTATGACTAGGTCAGGTTGTAGACTAGTAGCTTTCAAGTTTGAGGATAGAGACTTTATGCACGATTTGATCTGTTTACCAATGGTGTGGCTGGAGATGATTTTGGGGTTTGATTGGTTGTCGAAGAATCAGGTTTTGTTGGATTGCTTTAAACAGACTATTCGGTTTATGCCAGAAAGAGAGAATGGGGCAGTGGTAGCTATGGGGTATTACCTGAACTCTGTAATAGTGCATTGTAGTGGGGAGGAGTGTCAGGGTTATATTCTGTTGGCTGCTAATGCGATGGGCGATGCCCAGAATTTAGATCAAATCCCAGTGGTTAGAGATTTTCCAGAAGTGTTCCCAGAAGATATCCCGGAGTTCCCACCTCAAAGGGAAATTGAGTTTGCGATTGAATTGGTGCCGAGAGCCAGACCAGTATCAATTGCACTGTATAGAATGGCTCCGATAAAGCTGGCAGAGCTAAAGACTCAGATGGAAGAGCTTCTGAATAAGAGGTTCATTCAACCGAGTGTATCACCGTGGGGAGCGCTACTTTTACTAGTGAAGAAGAAATATGGAAGAATGCGTTTGTGTGTGGATTACTGACAGTTAAATAAAATGACAGTGAAGAACAAGTACCCGCTGCCAAGGATAGATGACTTGATGGATCAATTGCAAGGAGCTAGAGTTTTTTCCAAGATTGATTTGAGATCTGGTTACCATCAGAAAAGAGTGAAGGAGGATGATATCCCTAAGACTGCGTTTAGGACACGCTATGGACACTACGAGTTTGCGGTAATGTCCTTTGGGTTAACGAATGCACCTGCTATTTTCATGGATTACATGAACATAGTGTTTCGTCCCTTTTTGGACAGATTCGTGGTGGTTTTCATAGATAAAATCTTAGTTTACTCTAACACGGCAAAAGAGCATGAGGAACACTTGAGGATTGTGTTGTAAATCTTGAAGGAGCGGAAGTTATATGCTAAGTTGTCAAAGTGCGAGTTCTGGAAAGAGGAAGTAAAGTTCTTCGGCCACGTGGTGAGTAAAGGAGGAATAGTTGTAGATCCTTTTAAGGTGGAAGCGGTGATGGAGTGGGAGAGACCGATGACAGTGACGAAAGTCAGAAGCTTTTTGTGTTTAGCTGGATATTACCGAAGATTTATCGAAGGATTTTCCTGGATTACATTATCGATGACAAAATTGACAAGGAAAGAAGTGCCATTCGTGTGGACGTCGGAGTGCGAAGAGAGTTTTCAGACTTTAAAGCAGAAATTAACTTCATCACATGTTCTAATCTTACCGGAACCGCATGAACTATTTGAGGTATATTGTGATGCTTTTTTGAAGGGTTTGGGCTGCGTGTTGATGCAACACCGGAATATGGTGGCTTACGCATCGCGTCAGCTGAGACCGCATAAGGTGAATTACCCAACTCATGACTTGAAATTAGCGGTGATTGTGTTTGCCTTGAAGATTTGGAGACACCACTTGTACGGAGTAAAGTTTAGTGTCTTTTCTAATCATAAGAGCCTCAAGTACATCTTTGATCAGAAAGAGCTAAATATGCGCCAGAGAAGGTGGATGGAGTTGCTTAAAGATTATGATTTCAAGTTGAGTTATCATCCTAGAAAGGCGAATGTGGTAGCAGACGCTTTGAGTCAGAAATCTTTGACACTTGCTTGGATGAGAATCAAGGAAGAAGAGCTAGTGGATAAGTTTGTGGATCTTAAGTTGGATATTGGTGAAGTGGCCGGAAGAGCTTGTTTGAATCAGTTACATAACTCAAGCACATTTAAAACAGAAATACAACGGGCTCAGCAAGATGAGCAGAAGCTTCAGCAATTGTTTCAACTAGTTGGTGATAAGAGGCGTGAAGAAATCACTAAGGATGATGAAGGGTTATGGAGATACAAGGGAAGAATTTGCATACCGGATGTTGGGAGTTTGAGGCAAGACTTGCTATCAGAGGCTCAAGTAGGTTTTCTATTCATCCCAGAAGCACGAAGATGTATTATGACTTAAAGAAGATGTTCTGGTGGCTTGGAATGAAGGGTGATGTAGCTACAGTGGTATCCAAGTGTTTGACTTGCCAAAAAGTAAAGGTAGAACACCAGAAACCGTCAGGAATGCTACAACCACTTGAGATTCCTCGGTGGAAGTGGGAAGAAATCGTAATGGATTTTGTGACTGGTTTACCGAGGACTAGGTTAGGATTTGATGCGATTTGGGTGATCGTGGATCGCTTAACCAAATCCAATCATTTTCTGCCTATCAGAATAAATTGTTCTATGGAAGAGTTGGCGAGATTGTACATCAAGGAGATAGTAAGGTTGCATGGTGTACCGTTAAGCATAGTATCGGACCGTCATCCCCGATGCACCTCAAGGTTTTGGGGAGCTTTCCATAGACCTTTTGGAACGAAGCTATGTCTTAGTACCGCGTATCATCCATAGACAGATGGACAATCGGAAAGGATTATTCAGACATTGGAAGATATGCTGAGGGCATGTATGTTGGATCAACCCAGGAGTTGAGACCGTTAGATGCCATTGGTGGAGTTTGCATACAACAATAGTTTTCATGCGAGCATTGGGATGGCTCCGTATGAAGCCTTATATGGACAGAAGTGCCAATCTCAACTTTATTGGTATGAATCTGGTGAAGTAAGTGTTTTGGGTCCATATTTGATAGCTAAGACTATTGTGAACATTAAGAAGATTCGTGCAACGATTTTAACTGCCCAAAGTCGACAGAAGAGTTATGCAGATCAGAGAGGGAAACCATTAGAGATCGAAGTAGGAGAGCACGTATTCCTTAGGGTTACACCAACAACTGGGATTGGAAGAGCAATCAAGACCAAAAAGTTGAACCCAAGATATATAGGACCGTTTGAGGTTTTGAAGAGATCTGGGCCGGTGGCGTATGAAGTAACTTTGCCACCTCACCTATCTAACTTGCATTACGTATTCCACGTGTCACAGCTTCGTAAGTACACGTTGGATGCGGCTCATGTGTTGGAGCCTAAGTTGGTAGAGTTGTGAGAGAACTTGGCTTTCCAAGTAACGCCTGTGAGGATCGATGCAACTTGTGTGAAGAAGCTGCGAGGAAAGGATGTTCCATTGGTTAAAGTTGCTTGGGAGTGAACTGGAGTTAAAGAGTACACTTGGGAATTGGAGTCTGAGATGCGAAAGGACTATCCCGATCTTTTCTCAAGTAATTCAAATTTTGAGGGCAAAAATTCTTATTTGGTGGGAGGAATATAAGAACCTTAATTAATCAACCAACTAATTAAGTGGTTAATTACCCAAGTGGATTCCGAAAAGTTAGGGAGAGAATTTGAGGAATTAAAGCTGATTTCTGGACTCAGTGGGTCTTTTTGAGTCAGAAAATGTGTTTTCTGTGAAAAACAGTGAAAAATTGCGAACCGACAGTTGAACCGGTTGAACTGGTTCAAGTCTACCCGGTACCACACGAGAAAAGTGAAAACCATCAAAAACCTTAGAAAAACATTAGAAATGAAAAACCGGGTGTTAATTTTAAAGGTTTGGCCCGAAGTTGGGCCAAACGGGCTAAAAACACTAACTAGTTCGACCGGACCCAAGTTGGGCCCAAGTCCAACATATAAAAGGCTCATTAAATGAACCAAATTAGCCACAACACTAAACACACCCACACTCATGCTGAATTGAAGAGAGGAAGAAGAAACCCTCTTTTAATCACGAAATCTTCCCAGTTTCTTTCTTGAAAATTTTGGGTACTTAGGGTTTGTGCCTAAGTGAGTTTTTATGATTTTGAATGTTTAGGTTTGCTTGAAGCCTTGCTTAACATTTGTTTTTGACATCCAAATCTGTGAGAGAAGGTAAAATCCACTAAACCCTTGTGAATTTGTATTTAATTGGAACCCTAGGTTGATTTGAGGTGATTTATATGTATATAGTTTGATTATTGTGGCTTTGGGAACTCTTGGAACCTATTGGTGCTTATTGGAGTGGAATTGAAAGCTTGGTTTGTGGTTGGAAGTTTGGTTATGGTAAGTTGGAATTTGGTGCATAAAGGAAATCGGCTAAGGTATGGTTTCGGTTTCCTCTATGTAGTATATAATATTCATGGACACATAGGCTAGTGACCAATAGGATAGGTTGAACTAAAATGATGGTTGGTTTGTTAAATGTTGATGAATTGAGTAATGTTGGGTTATTTGTGATGAATTATAATGATATGATGATGTTGAATTATTGTATGAATTGGAAGTTGGTTCCTTATGATAATGGTAGTGTTATGATTTATGAAATGGTGGATTTGATGGTGATTTAATCATAAGCGTTATATAGTTGATGTTGAAATTGAGAGTAATGAAATGAGAAAGAGAATGCAGTAAGGTTGGTGTATGATGGTACAACTAGTACATTTTGATGAAAACTGAAGTTTTAGATGGTTTGATGTGGTTTGGTATGGGTATGGTAATAAATTTTGAAAATTTTGAAAATTGGGTTATTGGTGAACTTTGTCTGATCATAACTTTTGTCTTAGTTTTCGAAACTGTATGAAATGTGTTTAGAATTAAAGATCTTCAAAAACTCTTTAAATCGGTATAAAGTATGTGAAAATTTGAATTTTGTAGAGGAAGTTATGATCCGGCAAAGTTTGTGTTAAAAATCTGAAATTCTGCAAAGTTGCAGAATTTCATGATTTCTGATATGTGCGGAAGCACACTCTTGTGCGGAGGCACACCTTGCAGAAATTTTGACCTGTGCGGACGCACACACACCTATGCGCACACACAGGCAAGGAAGTGAGTTCTGTTCACAACGCTAGCCCAGGTTGTGCGTACACATATCCAAGGAAGAATTTCAACCTGTGCGGACGCACAGGCTTGTGCGGACACAAAAGTTGGGGAGGCTAATCTGTTGGGGGCGCTAGCACAGGTTGTGCGAGTGAATAGTTTTGTAAAACTTGGCACCTGTGCGTACGCATGCATTTTAAAATTTTCAGGAGTGTGCGCACGCAAAGACCCTTGTGCGGCCGCACACATCCTATTTCTAAAACTTTTATTTATTTTCAACTATTCTATCTTCCCAACAAGGTTGTAAGCTTCTTTAGCAACATTTTAAGATTTTTTAGCCTAGTTTTGAGTATTGGAACATGGGATATAACTTAAGGGTTCTAGTACATGATTTTAAGGTAAATTAGAAAAACGGAGGCCTAGGTTTATGGTATGCTGAGAAGGGTTTGATGTTAGGTGAAGGATGATTGATGTATGAGGTGAGGAGTGATGAACTGTTGATATTTGGATACTGAGTTATGAATGGACAGTGGTTGAGATGAGTCAGGACTCAAATTGAAGTGATGGATCTCTGTATACTGAAAATGCTTTTGAAAACCACTGAAATAATATTTTTATATGATATTATGAGACGCTATGCGCCTAGCAGGGACGGTGGTTAATCCCGCCTGTCGAGGTAGCGGCGGCGGCATAAGGACGGTGGCTAATCCCGCTTAGGTTGAGATGTGAGGTGTGAGGCAAGAGTATCCCGCTCGCATCCCTTCGAATCTATAGGGCGAGCAGGCGCCGGTACCTGGACAGCGATCCGGGCACTATATCTCGGAGGTTCCCATATGAGAAATTCGAAGGGCGACATCTCCATGGAGATGTGTTGGGTTGGCAGTTGAACCGAAAATGTGATATCACAGCCAGTAGGGCAGGCATTCATCGTATGCATTTTCTATCTATTTGTATGCTTTGTTTACTTGTAATGGCTTGCCTAATTGAATGACATGCTTACTTGCTATCTGAATTATTTGCTTTATATGCTTCTACTTGTGCTTTACTTGCATTGTATATTACCTGTGTTTTCTACTGGGATTGAGGAGGTTCGAAAGACGGTGGCGATGGGATCGCATGGAGGATCGGTTGGTGAAGGCTATGGGACAGCGGTGTTTAGTTAGAGTAGAAATCTCTTAAGATAGATTACCTGGTTTATTTAAGTTAATGTTGATATATTATGCTTAACTGTTTTAGAATGCTTTAAGTTGATTCTTGTGATGGATATGGAGCTTAGGATTGCCTTTGGTGTCCCGGGGTCTTATATCCTACATCACTGGACACTGTTACCATACTGAGAACCTCCGGTTCTCATACCATATCTCTGTTATGTTTTTCAGATGCAGGTCGCAACCCACCTCAGTGAGTTGTTTTGGATGGTAATAGAAGTGGAGGATCTTGGATTCTTTTGGAGTCCTTTTGGTTTATTTTGTTTATACATCTCTCCTTTTGTATTTTGTTTTGCCTAGAGGCATGTATTTGAGAGAACAAAACTTGTATAAGCTATTTTCACTGTATGATTCTGTATACCTATATACGGCTAGCTGGCTTAAACTCCACGAGTCGTGACTAGTTTCCTATGATATTATATACTTATCTTTTGTTATATCCTATCTGTTTCTTGTGCCTTAAGCTAGTAGCTTAGTTAGTACGCTTTGCACTTTTGAAATCCTATTTTTGAGCTATATCCTTCATCAGGCTTCTAAATTATACTATTCCTTCTCTCTCTCTCTCTCTCTCTCTCTATATATATATATATATATATATATATATATATATATAATACGTATGAGCTTAGAACTGTCGTAATCTCTGATTAACCTTTGCTTTACGATGCGAGGTAAGGCTTAGACTAATTAGGGTGTTACACATTCACTTGAAATTCCCACCAAGTATCCAGTAGAATGTTGGAGTATGTTACCTTTCAACTTAATTTTTTTAATGTGGAGTAAAAAAAGACATCGGCGCTGCTCCCTGATGAGCGGATAATTTATACGCTTTTTGGCATTGTTTTTAGGTAGTTTTTAGTAGGTTCTAGCTACTTTTTTGTATATTTTTTTTAGTTTTCATGCAAAATTCATATTTCTAGACTTTACTATGAGTTTGTGTGTTTTTCTGTGATTTCAGGTATTTTCTGGCTGAAATTGAGGGATTTGAGCAAAAATCTGATTCAGGCTGAAAAAGGATTGCTGATGCTGTTGGATTCTGACCTCCCTGCACTCGGAATGGAATTTTTGGAGCTACATGAGTCCAATTGGCGCGCTCTTAATTGTGTTCGAAAGTAGACATCTAGGGCTTTCCAGCAATATATAATAGTCTATATTTTGCTCGAAGATAAATGATGTAAACTGGCGTTTAACGCCAGTTCCTTGTTGCATTCTGGCGTTGAACGCTAGAAACAGGTTGCAAGTTGGAGTTAAACGCCAGAAACAGGTTACAACCTGACGTTTAACTCTAGAAACAGCCCAGGCAGGTGAGAAGCTTAAGTCTCAGCTCCAGTACACACCAAGTGGGGCCCAGAAGTGGATTTCTGCACTATATATCTTAGTTTACTCATTTTCTGTAAACCTAGGTTACTAGTTTAGTATTTAAACAACTTTTAGAGATTTATTCTATACCTCATGACATTTTAGATCTGAACTTTCTAATCTTTGATGGAATGAGTCTCTAAACTCCAACATTGGGGGTGAGGAGCTCTGCTGTGTCTCGATGAGTTAATGCAATTATTTCTGTTTTCCATTGAAACACGCTTGTTTCTATCTAAGATACTGATTCGTACCTAAACGTGATGAATGTGATTATCCATGACACTCATCACCATTCTCAACCCATGAACGTGTGCCTAACAACCACCTCCCTTATACATTAGATTGAATGAGTATCTCTTAGATTCCTTAATCAGAATCTTCATGGTATAAGCTAGAATCCGTTGGCAGCATTCTTGAGAATCCGGAAAGTCTAAACCTTGTCTGTGGTATTCCGAGTAGGATTCAGGGATTGAATGACTGTGACGAGCTTCAAACTCGCGAGTGTTGGGCGTAGTGACAGACGCAAAAGAATCAATGGATTCTATTCCAACATGATCGAGAACCGTCAGATGATTAGCCGTGCTGTGACAGAGCATTTGGTCCATTTTCACTGAGAGGATGGGAAGTAGCCACTGACAACGGTGATCCACCAATACACAGCTTTCCATAGGAGGAACCTTGCGTGCGTGAAGAAGAAGACAGCGGGAAAACAGAGATTCAGAAGACAGAGCATCTCCAAAACTCCAACACATTCTCCATTACTACGTAACAATTACTTATTTTATGCTCTTTCACTTTTTCAATTGAAACTAAAGAACCCTATTGGTATCCTGACTAAGAATAATAAGATAACCATAGCTTGCTTCAAGCCAACAATCTTCGTGGGATTCGACCCTTACTCACGTAAGGTATTACTTGGACGACCCAGTGCACTTGCTGGTTAGTTGTGCGAAATTACATAGTGTGAGTGTAATTTTCGTGCACCAACTTTTTGACGCCGTTGCCGGGGATTGTTTGAGTTTGAACAACTGACGGTGAATCTTGTTGCTTAGATTAGGAAAATTTTGTCTTTTAGGTCAGAGTCTTTTATTTTCTTTTCAAAAATTTTTTCAAAAATATTATTTTTTATTTTTAGTTTTTCTGTGAATTTAGTGTCATGTTTTAAGTTTGGTGTCAATTTCATGCTTTTCTTTGTCTTTCAATTTTCGAATTGCATGTTCTTTGTTCTTTTTTTATCTTCAAATTGTTCTTGTCAATTTTTCTTGTTTGATCTTTGGTTTGTCTTGTTTTGTGTCTTTTCTTGTTTTTCTTGTGCATTTTCAAAATTTTTTTTAGTTTTCAAAAAAATTTTTATTTATCAAATATCTTTTTAAAACACGTTAAATTTATAGCTCAGTTGGCTAGAGCGTTGGCTTATGTTCTTGGCAATTGGGTATCTTCCTTTTAAAACTTTTTCAAAAATAATTTTTCCTTGATTAAGTCTTGTGCCAAACTTTAAGTTTGGTGTTCTCTTGTTAATTTTCTTTAATTTTCGAAAATTTTATTTTGGTTTTCTAAAAATTTTAAGTTTAGTGTTCTTTCTTTTGTTCTTGTTGTTCTTGTGAGTCTTCAAGGTGTTCTTGAGTCTTCTTTGTGTTTTGATCTTAAAATTTTTAAGTTTGGTGTGCCTTGGTGTTTTCCCTCCAAAATTTTCGAAAACAAGGAGTATTGGATTTAAAAATTTTAAGTCTTGTGTCTTTTGTGTGTTTTTCTCTTTCATAAGAAAATTCAAAAATCGGAAAAAAATATTTTTTCTAACTATTTTTAAACAATTTTTTCGAAACTTTTCATAAAAATTCAGATTTCAATTTCAAAATTTTTCAATTCTTATCCTTTTAAAATTTTTTTTAAAAAAAATCATATGTTTTTCAAAAAATATCCTAACCACTTTCTCTCTCCTCACTCTTTCGAAAATCTTCTTAAAATATTTTCAAATTTTTTATTTTTTATTTTTTTTAGTTTTTATTTTATTTTATTTTATTATTTTGAAAATTATTTTTCTTATATAATAAAATAAATAAAATAAATCCACCTTATCTCCCTTTATCCATCATGGACCTAAGTGGAAATGAACAATCCAGAAGGACTCTGGGGTCATATGCTAACCCCACTACTACTTCATATGGGAGTAGTATCTGTATACTCTCCATCGGAGTTAGTAGTTTTGAGTTGAATCCTCAGCTCATTATCATGGTGCAGCAAAGTTGCCAATATTCTGGTCTTCCACAGGAAGAACCTACAGAGTTTCTGGCACAATTCTTACAAATTGCTGACACAGTACATGATAAGGAAGTAGATCAGGATGTCTACAGATTATTACTGTTTCTATTTGCTGTAAAAGACCAAGCTAAGAGGTGGTTAAATAACCAACCTAAGGCTAGCATAAGGACATGGAAACAGCTGTCAAAAAAATTCCTGAATCAATATTTCCCTCCAAAATGGATGACACAGCTAAGGCTGAGCATCCAAGGCTTTAAACAAGGAGATAATGAATCCCTTTATGATGCTTGGGAGAGATACAGAGAGATGCTAAGAAAATGCCCCTCTGAAATGTTTTCAGAGTGGGTACAGTTAGACATCTTCTATTATGGGCTTACAGAGAAAGCTCAGATTTTTCTAGACCACTCAACTGGTAGATCTATCCACATGAGAAAGACAATTGAAGAAGCTCAAGAGCTCATTGATACAGTTGCCAAAAATCAGCATATGTATCTAAGTAGTGAACCTTCCATGAAAGAAGAGGCTAAAACAATAACTGCTGAACTCAGTCCTGCAGAACAAGTTACTGAATTCAATCAGCAATTAGATTTTCTAACAAAACAGCTAGCCGAATTCAAGGAGATATTGCAAGACACAAAACTGGCTAATATGAATATGGAAGTACAATTGAAGCAAACAAAATAGCAATTATCAAAATAAATAATAGAAGAATGCCAAGCATTTCAATTAAGAAGTGGAAAGACATTAAATACCTCACTTCAAGGCAGCAGGAAGCCAAGAAATGAACAAACTGCTACCCAAAATCCCTCTGAGGACAGTAAGAGCGCAGAGAGGAATAATTCTGGTGCTCAAACGCCAGAAGAGGGTGGAGAGCTAGCGTTGAATGCCCAAAGGAAGCTCAGTTCTGGCGTTCAGACGCCAGAAACAAGTAAGGGGTTGGCGTTGAATGCCCAAAAGGAAGCTCAGTTCTGGCGTTCAAACGCCAGAAACAAGTAAGGAGTTGGTGTCTAACGCCACTCCAGCTTCCACCCCTGGCATTCAAACACCAGTGGGGGATCAGACACATACAAGTTCTGATAGCAACCCATCTAAAAAGGCTTCTCAACCCACGTCTATAGGCAATAAACCTGCAGCAACTAAGGTTGAGAAATACAAAGCCAAAATGCCTTATCCTCAAAAACTCCGCCAAGCCGAACAGGATAAGCAATTTGCCCGCTTTGCAGACTATCTCAGGACTCTTGAAATAAAGATTCCGTTTGTAGAGGCACTTGAGCAAATACCCTATTATGCTAAGTTCATGAAAAAGATCTTAAGTCATAAGAAGGATTGGAGAGAAACTAAAAAAGTTTACCTCATTGAAGAATGCAGTGCAGTCATTCTGAAAAGCTTACCAGAAAAGCTTAAAGATATCGGAAGCTTTATGATACCATGCACATTAGAGGGTACTTGTACCAAGCAAGCTCTATGTGATCTTGGGGCAAGTATCAACCTAATACCTGCATCTACTATCAGAAAGCTTGGTTTGACTGAAGAAGTCAAACCAACCCGGATATGTCTCCAACTTGCTGATGGCTCCATAAAATACCTATCAAGCGTGATTGAAGACATGATTGTCAAGGTTGGGCTCTTTGCCTTTCTCACTGACTTTGTGATGCTGGAAATGGAGGAGCACAAAAGTGCAACTCTCATTCTAGGAAGACCTTTTCTAGCAACTGGACGAACCCTCATTGACGTCCAAAAATGGGAATTAACCCTAAGAGTCAATGAGGATGAGTTTAAGTTGAATGTTGTCAAAGCTATGCAGCATCCAGACACCCCAGATGACTGCATGAGCATTGATATTATTGACTCTCTGGTGGAAGAGGTCAATATGACTGAGAGTCTTGAATCAGAGCTAAAGGATATCTTTAAAGATGTTCAGCCTGATCTAGAGGAACCAGAGAGAATAATAGAACCTCTGAAAATCCCTCAGGAAGAGGAGAAACCTCCTAAACCCGAGCTCAAACCATTACCACCATCCCTGAAATATGCATTTCTAGGAGAAGGTGACACTTTTCCTGTAATCATAAGCTCTACCTTAGAGCCACAGGAAGAAGAAGCACTAATTCGAGTGCTGAGGACACACAAGCAGCTCTTGGGTGGTCCATAAGTGATCTTAAGGGCATTAGCCCAGCCAGATGCATGCACAAAATCCTATTGGAGGATAATGCTAAGCCAGTGGTTCAACCACAAAGGCGGCTAAATCCAGCCATGAAGGAAGTGGTGCAGAAGGAGGTCACTAAATTACTAGAGGCTGGGATCATTTATCCTATTTCTGATAGCCCCTGTGTGAGCCCTGTCCAAGTTGTCCCCAAGAAGGGTGGCATGACAGTGGTTCGTAATGAAAAAAATGAACTGGTTCCTACAAGAACAGTTATAGGGTGGCGTATGTGTATTGATTATAGAAGGCTCAATACAGCTACCAGAAAGGATCATTTTCCTTTACCATTCATAGACCAGATACTAGAAAGACTAGCAGGTCGTGATTACTATTGCTTTCTAGATGGCTATTCAGGTTACAACCAGATTACAGTAGATCCCCAGGATCAAGAGAAAACAGCATTCACATGTCCATCTGGAGTATTTACATATAGAAGGATGCCATTTGGCCTGTGCAATGCACCTGCAACCTTTCAAAGGTGCATGCTCTCTATTTTCTCTGATATGGTGGAAAATTTTCTGGAAGTCTTCATGGATGACTTTTCAGTATTTGGAGACTCATTCAGCTCCTGTCTTGACCATCTAGCACTTGTTCTAAAGAGGTGCCAAGAGACTAACCTGGTTTTAAACTGGGAGAAATGTCACTTTATGGTGACTGAAGGAATTGTCCTTGGGCACAAAATTTTGAACAAGGGAATAGAGGTGGATCAAGCCAAGGTAGAGGTAATTGAAAAATTACCACCACCTGCCAATGTTAAGGCAATCAGAAGCTTTCTGGGGCATGCAGGATTCTACAGAAGGTTTATAAAAAATTTTTCAAAAATTGCAAAAGCTGTGAGTAATCTGCTAGCTGCAGGCGTTTGAGACTCTAAAAGAGTGTCTGCAGACGTTTGAGACTCTAAAAGCTAAGCTGGTCACAGCACCAGTCATCTCTGCACCAGACTGGACATTACCATTTGAATTAATGTGTGATGCTAGTGATCATGCCATTGGTGCAGTGTTGGGACAGAGGCATGACAAGCTTCTACATGTCATTTATTATGCCAGCCGTGTTCTAAATGATGCATAGAAGAACTACACAACCACAGAAAAGGAATTGCTTGCAGTGGTTTATGCCATTGACAAGTTCAGATCCTATTTAGTAAGATCAAAAGTGATTGTGTACACTGACCATGCTGCTCTTAAATATCTACTCATAAAGCAGGATTCAAAACCCAGGCTCATAAGATGGGTGTTGCTTCTGCAAGAGTTTGATATAGAAATAAGGGATAGAAAAGGGACAAAGAACCAAGTAGCAAATCACCTGTCCCGAATAGAACCAGTAGAAGGGACGTCCCTCCCTCTTACTGAGATCTCTGAAACCTTTCTGGATGAGCAACTTTTTGCCATTCAGGAAGCACCATGGATTGCAGAGCTCCATGATAGTGACTCTGACAAAAAGTTCATTGTTAATGGGTAAAGAGTCAAGCATTATCTTGAAGGCAATGTTGAGCAAGAAAGCTCAAGACTGAGACTGGATTAAAGCTCAGTAATAGTCCAGCTAAAGACATTAAAGAAGCACTTATTGGGAGGCAACCCAATCTTTATTTATCTATTTCTATTGTTCTCTCATGTTTTTATTAGGTTTATGACCATGTGGAGTCACAAAAATATTACAAAAATTAAAAAGAGAATCAAAAATAGTAAAAGAAAAAGCACACCGTGGAGGAAGAGCTGTCTGGCATTTAAACGCCAGAAACGTGCATCTGTCTAGCGTTTAACGCCAGAAACAAGCACCAAGCCGGCGTTTAACGCCGGCAACAAGCATTAGGCTGTCGTTAAACGCCAGAAACAGGCTACATTTGAGTGCTTAACGCCAGAAACAAGCTGTAGTCTGGCGTTAAACGCCAAGATTGCATACAGAGGGCATTTTACATGCCTAAAAGGTGCAGGGATGAAAAATCCTTGACACCTCAAGATCTGTGGACCCTACAGGATCACCTCACGATATGTGGACCCCACAGGATCCCCACCTACCCCACTTCTTCCTTCTTCATTCTCACACAACACTACCTTCTCTTCTCCCTCTTGACCGAAACCCACACCTCTCTCCCTCTTCTCCATATCTTCTTCTTCTATTCTTTCTTCTTTTTCTCGAGGGTGAGCAACATTCTAAGTTTGTTGTGGTAAAAGCATAGCTTTTTGTTTTTCCATAACCATTTATGGCACCTAAGACCGGAGAAACCTCTAGAAAGAGGAAAGGGAAGACAAAAGCTTCCACCTCCAAGTCATGAGAGATGGAGAGATTCATCTCAAGGGTCCATAGCTTAGTAGTAGAGCATTTGACTGCACATCAAGAGAGCCCACTCATGGACCTCAACAAGAGCATGAAGAATCCCCTCATCAAGAAATCGCTGAGATACCTCAAGGGATACATTTTCCTCCACACAATTATTGGGAGCAACTAAGGATAGGAGCACCAAAATCACTAGGGATCAAGCAACAGAGGCAAGGAAGAAACATAGAGGAGCTCAAAAACATAGAGGAGCTCAAGAACACCATTGGTTCTTCAAGAAGAAGGCGCTACCCTCACTAAGGTGGATTCATTCTTTAACTTCCTTGTTCTTATCTCTCTATTTTTTGGTTTTATGCTATATGTTTGTCTATGTTTTGATTCTTTACTACATGATCATTAGTATTTAGTAACTATGTCTTAAGGCTATGAAAAATTCCATGAATCCTTCACCTCTCTTAAATGAAAAATGTTTCTAATACAAAAGAACAAGAAGTACATGAGTTTCGAATTCATCCTTGAAATTAGTTTAATTATATTGATGTGGTGGCAATAGTTTTTGTTTTCTGAATGAATGCTTGAACAGTGCATATTTTTTATCTTGTTGTTTATGAATGTTAAAATTGTTGGCACTTGAAAGAATGATGAACAAAGAGAAATGTTATTGATAATCTGAAAAATCATGAAACTGATTCTTGAAGCAAGAAAAAGTAGTGAATAAAAAGCTTGCAGAAAAAAATAAAATAAAAGAAAAGAAAAAAGTAAAAGAAAAAGAAAAAGAAAAAGCAAGCAGAAAAAGCCAATAGCCCTTAAAACCAAAAGGCAAGGGTAAAAAGGATCCAAGGCTTTGAGCATCAATGGATAGGAGGGCCCAAGAAAATAAATCCAGGCCTAAGCGGCTAAATCAAGCTGTCCCTAACCATGTGCTTGTGGCATGCAGGTCCAAGTGAAAAGCTTGAGACTGTGTGGTTAAAGTCATGATCCAAAGCAAAAGAGTGTGCTTAAGAACTCTGGACACCTCTAATTAGGGACTTTAGCAAAGCTAAGTCACAATCTGAAAAGGTTCACCCAGTTATGTGTCTGTGGAATTTATGTATCCGGTGGTAATACTGGAAAACAAAGTGCTTAGGGCCACGGCCAAGACTCATAAAGTAGCTGTGTTCAAGAATCAACATATTAAACTAGGAGAATCAATAGCACTATCTGAATTCTGAGTTCCTATAGATGCCAATCATTCTAAACTTCAAAGGATAAAGTGAGATGCCAAAACTGTTCAGAAGCAAAAAGCTACTAGTCCTGCTCATCTAATTAGAACTAAGCTTTATTGATATTTTGGAATTTATAGTATATTCTCGTCTTTTTATCCTATTTGATTTTCAGTTGCTTGGAGACAAGCAACAATTTAAGTTTGGTGTTGTGATGAGCGGATAATTTATACGCTTTTTGGCATTGTTTTTAGGTAGTTTTTAGTAGGTTCTAGCTACTTTTTGTATGTTTTTATTAGTTTTCATGCAAAATTTATATTTCTGGACTTTACTATGAGTTTGTGTGTTTTTCTGTGATTTCAGGTCTTTTCTGGCTGAAATTGAGGGATCTGAGCAAAAATCTAATTAAGGCTGAAAAAGGATTACTGATGTTGTTGGATTCTGACCTCCCTACACTCGGAATGAATTTTTTGGAGCTACATGAGTCAAATTGGCATGCTCTCTATTGGGTTGGAAAGTAAACATCCAGGGCTTTCCAGCAATATATAATAGTCCATACTTTACTCGAATATAAATGATGTAAACTGGCGTTTAACGCCAGTTCCATGTTGCATTCTGGCGTTGAACGCCAGAAACAGGTTGCAAGTTGGAGTTAAACGCCAGAAATAGGTTACAACCACCTGAGACACTAAGTTAGCAGCACACCAATAGAAGTAGATTTCTGCACTATCTATCTTAGTTTACTCATTTCTGTAAACCTAGGTTACTAGTTTAGTATTTAAACAACTTTTAGAGATTTATTCTGTACCTCATGACATTTTAGATCTGAACTTTGTACTCTTTGATGGCATGAGTCTCTAAACTCCATCGTTGGGGGTGAGGAGCTGATAAACCACTATTTTATGGTTTATATTGTGTTTAATTGTGTGGTTTTATCATGATCCTTACCCACTTATTCATTAATTTAGCATGCATTTATATCTCCTTCCTGAAATTATTACATGGTTGAAAACTGCTTCCTAGAGACTTTTTTTAATTATGCATTTTAGTTTTCCTTTATCCCATTCGATGCCTCGTGATCTGTGTGTTAAATGTTTCAGGCTCTATAGGGCATGGATGAGTTGGAGATTGGAAAGGAAGCTAGCAAAAATAGAAGGAACACAAGAAATTGAGGAGATAACCAGCGAGAAGTGACGCGGCCGCATGGCTCATGCATTCGCACAAAAGAGGATAAATCGTAGTGATGCGGCCGCATGGCTCACGCGACCACGCGGAATGGAAAAGCACAAGTGACGCAGAGGCATGGACGACGCGAACGCATGGCAGGGAAAAACGCGAATGACGCGTCCGCATGGATGACGCGATCGCGTGACGTGTGCAATCTGCATAATCTGCAGATTCCGCTGGGGGCGATTTTGGGCCCTGTTTTGACCCAGTTCTCGGCCCAGAACAGCAGACTAGAGCCAGAGAATATGCAGAAACCAGAGACAATAATTCATTCTACACAGTTTTAGTTTTAGATCTAGTTTTTACTCCTCCTTTAGGTTTTTCTCTCAACACATTGATAGTTTTTAGGATTTGATCTTTCTACCACTTTTTGCATTGGGATACTAAGAAGAGTTATTACCTCATCAAGACTTCGTCATTCTAGTTTGTTTTCTTTACTTGGCTTTACTCTTCTATGTCCTTTGCTTTGTTAATTTTACCATTGGAATATTATTAGGATTTATTTAATACAAGGATTACTTTTATTTTTATTTGATTATTTTGATTTTATTTACAATGTCTTTCTTTAATTCCTTTTCATATGTTATGAATTTTACATTCACAATGAGCGAGTAGTTCCCTAAATTGATGGGGAGTTGATTGAAAGGAACCAATTGAGTTGGAAGGCTTGAAAGAAAGATTGTAATTGGGTTATTGTTGGCTTGCCCTCTAGTCACTAACACCAATCCCTTTTAATTAAGTGGGTTGCAACTTGTGAATGGGCATAGCATCCCAACTTGTTTAACTTTTCCTTACCTAGTAAGAGATAACTAAACAGGATAACCTTTAATTATCAATTAATCTAGAGAGTAATCCAACAATAGCGGGACTTCCAACTAATCAACTCCCAATCAAGGCTTTTATTTACATTATTCAAATTCTCCAATTTTATTTCCTATTTACTCAACTCAAAATTTTTTGAAAACATCTAATTAATAAAATAGCACACTTTTCTGCAACTCGTTGGGAGACGACCTGGGATTCATACTCCCAGTATTTAAAATTTAAATTTCTATGACACCTTTCTAAATTGATAAGTGGATTTCTGATGAGTTAAGAACTATACTTGCAACGTACACATTTTAATAATTTTTAGTTCACCAATTTTCGCCGCATCAATTCTTGGCGCCGTTGCCGGAGAGTTGCAACAGTGTGTTGATTTATTGATTGGTATTTATTTTTATTGCAATTTTTTCTTTTCATTCTATCACTATGAACTGTACGTTTCTTTTGTTAAATGACGCGTTCGCTTCCTGATCCAAGCTTGCCAGCATTTGACCCTGAAATTGAAAGAACTCTTTCACATATAAGGCGAGCTAGGCGTAGGCATCTCCTCTTTGAGGACGAACCTGAACCGTCATCTAAGGAAGAAACAAACCCCCTTTCTACTGATCCAGTTCATTTACGTGCAGGTGACATGGCAGCGCCCAGAAGAGTCACTATCCAGGAGGAAGGAGCCCCTGATTTTACGCTCCAACCATTCCAGGCACACCACCCAGCAGTAGCTGTAGATTTTGAAATAAAGTCTTCACTACTCAACTTGATGCCCAAATTTCATGGCTTACCTGCTCAAGAGCCTATCAAGCATCTTAGGGATTTCCAGACCGCTTGTTCTACTGTTAAGCGTGATGGCGCTGATGAAATCTCTATTCTATTGAAAGCCGTCCTGTTTTCTCTGGAGGAAAAGGCAAGAGAGTGGTACTATACTCAACCCAGAGAAACTGTTTCCAACTGGGATACACTTAGGAGAGAATTTCTGGATAAATTCTTTCCCGTTGAAGTTGCCAATAAGCTGAGGAAGGACATGTCTATGATCGTTCAGGATGAATCTGAGACCCTCTATGAATACTTGGAATGCTTCAATACACTTCGAGATGCATGTCCCCATCATATGATTGACAAGATAGTTTTACTCAGTTACTTTACATAGGGTTTGAGATCTCAAGATAGGACCACACTTGAAGGTGCTTGCAATGGTTCTATGAAAAAGTACAAGACTACGGACGAAGCATGGCAATTGATCAGAGACTTAGCTGACTCTACTAGGTGTCATAGGCAGAGACAAAGTCGGTCAAGAGCTGTTGCGGAGGTATCCACTAATACAGAGACTACTGCTATAGCCTAGAGTCTATGTGAAATGACTAACTTGCTGAAGCAGATGCAACTGAATCAACAACAACCTCAGCAAGTTCAGCCTTCCCCACCACAGCATAGCCAGCAGTTAGTTCCACAAAGAGTGTGCAGAATTTGTGCAGACTACAGTCACTATACCGATGAGTGTCCGCAGCTTCAACCAGAAGACAACACTGTAGCAGCCACTCACAACTTTCATAACCGCCCCAGTCAAGGGTACAATCAAGGTGGCAACTATAACCAAGGATGGCAGGATAACTCTAACCAAGGCTAGAGAGAAAATTCTAACATGGGTTTGAGGGACAATTCTAACAGAGGAGGCAGAGATAACAATGGAAATCAGAGGTGGAATAACAATAACAATTTCAGGAAGCAGAATCAGACTCAATCCTACAGAGCACCTCATTTAAGACAACCTCAAGCCTCTTAGCAAACTTCTCAGACCACTTGCCTCTCTTCATCTCCTAATGATGAATTACTACAAGCCATTAATCAGAGACAACAGGCTATGGAGAATAATATTAAAGCAACTATGAATGTTTTGACTTCTACTTTACAAACTCTTATCTCACAGATTGGATCAATGAACAACTCCAACAACCAGTCCTCAAGCTCTGGTGGACTCCCCTCTCAACCATTACCCAAACCAAAGGGTGGTATTAATGCCATCACCCTAAGGTCTGGAACCACACTGCAGGAGAGAAATCAAGAGGAGCCAAGCCCACCAAAACATGCCTCAGCTGAAGAGGAAGTAGAAATAGAAGATGTTAAAGAGGAAGAGGACATACAAGACATAGCTGAGAAAGAATAAGCTCAACCACAGGAGGAAGCACCAAAAGGCGCAGACACTGCAGAAAACACCACTCCCATTCCATTTCCACAACTTGCAAGGAAGCCCAGGAAGCAGTTGGAACCTGACCCCAAAATGGTAAAAATCTTCAAAAAGGTTGAGGTAACTGTTCCCCTTTTTGATGTCATTCAACAGGTACCTAAATATGCAAAGTTTCTAAAAGATTTGTGCATACATAAAGACAAAATTAATGAATTAGAAACTATTCCTTTAGGAAGCTCTATATCTGCTTTAATGGAAAATTTACCTGAAAAATGTAGTGACCCAGGTCCTTGCATAGTTAGTTGTACTATTGAAGGTGTAGTAATTTATGATTGCATGTGTGATTTGGGAGCATGTGCTAGTATAATTCCTTTATCTGTATATGATGTTTTAAGGCTCCCTCCCTTAAAAAGGTCGGCAGCTCGTTTTGTGTTGGCAGATAAAAGCATTATTACAGTAGCTGGAGTTGCTAAAGATGTTTTGGTGAACATTAAAGGGCTCACATTTCCCACTGATTTCTATATCTTGGAGATGCCCAATAATGACTCAAATAAGCAATCATCAATCCCACTTGGCAGACCATTCCTGAAGACATCAAGATTCAAATTAGATGCTTTTTCAGGAACATATTCTTTTGAAATAGATGGCCAAATAGTAATCTTCAATTTGAATGGAGTCACAAACAACCCTCCAGAAGATCATTCTATCTTCCAGTGTGATATCATAAATGAAACTGTAGCTGAAATTCACCAGGAAGAGCTGGAAGAAAAGTACACAGAACAAAGTCCAAGTGTGGGGACTCTATTAACTGACAATAAGGATACTTCGGCATTTTTGCAAGCTCCAGACAATCCAGAGCCTGCCCATGACCAGAAGATAGAGTTGAAACCTCTCCCTCCACATCTCAAATACGCTTATCTTTAAGATGGGTAGAAGTTTCCAGTTATTATTGCACAGGACCTCACTCCTGAACAGGAAGAGCAGTTACTTAGTGTGCTGAGAAAGCACAAGAAAGCAATTGGGTGGAGTTTGGCAGACATAGTAGGCATCAACCCTCAAGTATGTGAGCATAGAATATTTTTAGAGGAAGGAGCAAGACCTGTTCGCCAACCCCAAAGAAGACTGAATCCCACTATTTTGGAAGTTGTCAAAAAGGAAGTGACCAGACTATTGGAAGCAGGTATCATTTATCCCATTTCAGACAGTGAATGGGTTAGCCCAGTACAAGTGGTGCCCAAGAAGTCTGGAGTCACCATAGTGAAGAATGAGCATGGAGAGCTCATAGCAACCAGAGTACAGAACGCTTGGAGAGTCTGCATTGATTACAGGCGTCTCAACCAAGCTACTCGCAAGGATCACTACCCACTTCCATTCATTGATCAAATGCTGGATCGCCTGTCAGGTAAATCACATTATTGCTTTTTAGATGGTTACACAGGTTATTTCCAGATTCATATAGCTCCTGAGGATCAGGAAAAGACTACTTTTACATGTCTTTTTGGGACTTATGCTTACAAGAGAATGCCATTTGGCTTGTGCAATGCACCAGCTACTTTCCAGAGGTGCATGATGAGTCTTTTCTCTGATCTTATTGAGGACTGTATGGAGGTCTTTATGGATGATTTTAGCGTTTATGGTGATTCTTTTAACCTTTGCTTAGATGGATTATCTAGAGTATTAGATAGATGTGTCAGTACAAACCTTCTATTAAATTTCAAAAAATGTCACTTTATGGTAAAACAAGGGATTGTATTAGGACATGTTGTATCCAATACTGGCATTTCTGTAGACCCAGCAAAGGTGAATGTTATTTCTAGTTTACCTTACCTCTCCTCTGTGAGGGAAGTCCGTTCGTTCCTTGGCCATGCAAGTTTTTACAGGAGATTTATTAAGGACTTTAGTAAGGTAGCACTTCCCTTATCCAGATTACTACAGAAGGATATTGAATTCAAGTTCAGTGAGGATTGCAAACAAGGATTTGATAAGCTGAAGACCAACCTGACTCAAGCTCCAATTGTGCGAGGACCAGACTGGAGCCAGCCGTTTGAAATCATGTGCGATGCTTCCAACCATGCAGTAGGAGTAGCGCTGGCTCAGCGTGAAGGTAAGGATCCTTTTGTTATTGCTTATGCATCTAAGACTTTAGACGCTGCCCAGTCCAATTATACTACTACTGAGAAAGAGCTTCTTGCTATTGTTTTTGCTCTGGATAAATTCTGAGCTTATTTACTTGGTACTAGAGTAGTAGTGTATTCGGACCATGCAGCTTTAAAGTATCTATTAGCTAAAAAGGAGTCCAAACCAAGGCTCATACGTTGGATACTGCTATTACAAGAATTTGATTTAGAAATAAAGGATAGGAGTGGTAACCAGAATCTAGTGGCAGACCACTTGAGTCGCCTTGAGCACATTAAAGATGATTCTACTCCTATAGATGATAATTTTCCATTTGATAACCTGCAAGCAGTATCTGAGGTAGCTCCTTGATACGCACCTGTAGCTAATTATCTAGTTAGCCGCACATTTCCTCCACACTTTTCTAAGCATCAAAGGGACAAGCTGAAAAGTGAGTCTAAATATTATATATGGGATGACCCATATTTGTGGAGATGTGGCGCTGATCAGGTAATTAGACGTTGTGTGCCTCAATCAGAATTCCAGTCCATTTTAGAGGCCTGTCACTCGTCTGAGAGTGGAGGACATTTTGGCCCTCAAAGAACAGCTAGAAAGATCTTAGACTGTGGATTCTGGTGGCCTAATCTTTTTAAAGACACTGCTGAGTTTTGTAAACCTTGTCTTCCATGCCAAAAATTTGGTAATATATCCAGGAGGGATGAGATGCCTCAATAAATTATGCTTTTCTGTGAAATTTTTTATGTTTGGGGCATTGACTTCATGGGTCCGTTCCCAAATTCTAATGGTCATTTTTATATATTGTTAGCTGTGGATTATGTTTGCAAATGGGTGGAAGCAATTCCTACCCGCACTGATGATGCTAACACTGTTGTTTCCTTTGTGAGAAACCATATTATTTGCCGCTTTGGATCACCACGAGCAATCGTGAGCGATCAAGGCACCCATTTCTGTAACAGGAGACTAACAGGATTAATGAAGAAGCATGGGATAATTCATAAGGTTGCAACAACATACCATCCTCAGACCAATGGGCAAGCCGAGGTGTCAAACAGAGAGATAAAGCGTATCTTGCAGAAGATAGTCAAACCTCATAGAAAAGACTGGAGCACCAGGCTACAAGATGCACTATGGGCATATAGGACAACATATAAAACACCCATTGGGATGAGCTCTTTCTGCTTAGTTTATGGAAAAGCTTGTCATCTCCCAGTTGAAGTAGAGCACAGAGCCTTTTGGGCAACATGGGAATTGAGCAAGCTGGAGCTGAAAGGAAGTTGCAACTGCAAGAACTGGAGAGCCTTCGCCTAGAAGCTTATGAGAACTCAAGAATATACAAGGAGAAGATGAAAGCTGTACATGATCAGCACATCAAGAAAAAGGAGTTCCAGCCTGGGGATTTAGTCCTCCTTTACAAATCTCGACTGAGGCTCATGCCAGGCAAGTTGAGATCAAGATGGGAAGGTCCATACAGAGTAGAGAAGGCCGAACCATACGGAGTTTATCACCTCAGTCATCCTTCACACTCGGAACTTATCAAAGTTAATGGACAACGTCTGAAGCTGTACCATGGCAAGAAGATGCAGAAAACTAAAGAGCATGAGATCTTCCTCTTGGAAGAACCCCACATGCCAGAAGATTGAGCTAGTGGAGCGTCCAACTTACGGACGTTAAAGCAAAGTGCTAGGTGGGAGACAACCCACCATGGTATGATCGTTCTTTTCTTCTTAGTTTTTCCATCTAATAACTCTTCTCTTTCTCAGTACTTTCATGCATCTGCATCTGCATACAAAAAAAAGGGCCGCGCGACGCGTCCGCATCAGCAACGCGTCCGCGTCGAAAGGAAAGGTG
The DNA here is from genome assembly GCF_003086295.3 of Arachis hypogaea. NCBI lineage: Eukaryota > Viridiplantae > Streptophyta > Magnoliopsida > Fabales > Fabaceae > Arachis > Arachis hypogaea. The sequence continues at coordinate 51,768,618 of NC_092039.1, read as the reverse complement.
AGAAAATAAAAAATGAACAGAGAGTTTCGCTGGAGCATGGCTGGAGGCGTGCCAATGGCACAAATTGTACCACGCAGCCGCGTCGCTGACGGTCCGCATCACATGGGATTCATGGCCTCCCACGCGGCCGCGTGCCCTGATTTCTGACGTAAAAGGGGTGCACAACGAAATATTGCGCGAGAGTGGTGCTAGATTGGTGCTGGACGCACCATCCCTATCACGCGACCGCGTCGCTGACGCGTCCGCATCATCCCTTCTGAAGCCCACTCACGCGATCGCATGCCCCACGCGATCGCGTCACCCCAAATTTGGCAAATATATCAATTTGAACAGAGAGTTGTGCAGGCGCGAGGCTGCCCTCGCGCCAGAAGCACAATATGGGTTACGCGACCGCGTGACCGATGCGACCGTGTCAACTGAACTAAAGCGCAATCACACGAACGCGTGACCCACGCGGCCGCGTCGCTTGCGCCGCACAGCTCAACCAAGATAGCCAAAATATCTTATCTTTCTCTTCTCCAAATCCTAATTTTTCTTTTCCCTCCTTATTTCTTCCTTCTCCCTTCTTCCTTCTATCTCCCCTTTCACTCACTCTCTCTCTCTCTCTCTCTCACATCCATTAACAAGGTTTTAGTTTCTTCTTCCCTCCTCCCTTTTTCTATCATTCTTCTTATTTTATATGTTATTTTCTTTTCTTTTCTTTTTCTTTTCTTTATCCATATTTTCCTTCTTCTTCTTTCCTTTTTACATGGTGCTAGAAATTTATTTGAGTCATTATTCCTCATTATATGCTTGTGGATTGTTGCAAATTATTTGGCAATTATATATTATTTTCTTTAAAGGGTTGCTTGCATGTTTACTTTAATACTTTCTATACCTTATTTACCATGCATGCTATGTGTTTGTGAAAAAGCCCACATGGCATTATGCACTTTTCTTTTATACTTCCTACTATTCAAAGCATGTTTTTCACAAATTTCCTTTACTATTTTATTAATTAAATTTAATTGCCAATACAAACATGTTAGTTTTTTACAAAGTGATGCTTGATCTATGCTACTCATGCCCTTGCCGGCATGCCAATAATCATCTTGCATCTACTTACCCTTTTATGCACCTATCCTATTTCCTTTAATGATCTTTTCACATGTTGTCATGACCACGTGTTTATTTCATTCATCTTTACCGTGCACTGTTTATTACTCACTCCATCTCCTTCGTTGCTTTAATTCTTTGGATTTAATTTACTTTCTCTTTCCTTTTTCAGAATGGCCACCAAGAAAGGCAAAGAGAAAGCTACCCCTAAACCCACAGCAAGGAAAGGTACAAAGAGAGCATTAGTGGCAGAGCCTTCTTCAACTGCAGTTAAGCCCTCAACAAAAAGAATTAAAAGGATTATCAAGGTTGATGAAAAAGAGAGAGCCTTCCCAGCCAAGGACACTGCACGATTCCCAAATCGCTACTGTGAGCAGATGTTTCCTATTCTGGCAGCTTGAAATTACAACAATGAGCACCTTCTTATCCTTCCGCCTTGTATCGCCGAATTTGTTGAGCCACAAATTGCACAAAGACATTGGGGATTTTTACAGAGACAGCCACGACAGGTTAATCTTTCTTGGGTTGTTGAGTTCTACTCCAACTTCCACCTGCCGACTCTACAGTCCGTCTATTTATGCCAGAAGCAAGTCCCCATTACAGAAGAGGCCATCCAGCAAGCGTTAGATCTCCCACCTGCTCCAGAAGGGTTGGACGCTTTTCAGAAAGCCGCAACCAAGCGCCAGGCATACACTTTTGACTGGGACGCTGTTCTCAGAGTTATTGCTCGCCCTGGCAGCAAATGGATCTTTGGATACCATTGTTCCCGTCCTAAAGGAATCTCGGCTTCCGCACTTACCTTAGAGGCTCATGTATGGGCACAGATTATGTCCCATTACGTCTTCCCGAGTACTCATGAGTCCTCCTTCACCGCAGACATGGTCGTTCTACTATGGTGCATCCTCACAGACCAGCCTTTCAATTTACCGCGACATATCCGGAATGCTATGGAACAAGTGCAGATCGCGGGCAACCTACCTTTCCCCACATTGGTCTCTGATCTTATCTCAACAGCCGGAGTATCCTACAGAGCTAGAGACACCAAAGCCATTCTTCCACGGGATGATCAGTATGTCCCTAACGGGAGATATCTCAGGCCACAACTTGCCACTACCAGCCAGTCCAAAGAAGATGCCACACCTCCTCCACCATCTACTAGTCAACTGCTGCATCAGATACTGAAGCGGTTGGACCAACATGAAAAGAAAGCAAAGCTCCGAGAGCGCTGCAATCAACGCCGATTCAAACACCTCAAGGAGCTGCTTAGAGGAGATTGCAGAGACTCAGACACCCCAGACTCCACGTCCTTCACCAGCACAGGGAGCCATGACGGCCCCGACTGTGGAGACACTGCCACCAACCCACCCTTGTTCCTGACAGATGGCACCAAGGACGGTACAAAGCCTTAAGTGTGGGGAGGTCGGTCAGTACCTGACTTCTGGAGGTAATTTCTCTTCCCTAGCACCAATAAATTAGGATATTTTAGTTAGATTTTCTTTCTTTTATAGAATAGGATAAATTGCATAATAATAGGTTAGTTGCATGCATGTTCTACTTGATTGAAAAGACAATAAGTTTCTTCTAAAAGATATCTTTGGAACAAAATTTCACTAATTTTAATCAAAAATTTTATGATAAATTTGCTTGAAGCTGTATTTGGAACATGATTTTTGAGCTAAAGAACACACAACCTGTGAAGACTTGAGCCTTTATGCATGGTTACATTATTTAACCATAATTATTTTATTCTTGTGTGTTTACTTCTCTATGATTGCAATCTATATTTTGTTTCATCCTATATGTCCAATATTTATAATGTGTATATGCTTGCATGTGATTGAGGCCATTATTTGTTTAAACTCACTTATCCAAATTAAGCCTACCCTTTTTAATTACCTTTGTTAACCACTTTGAGCCTTTAAATCCCATTTGTTCTATATTTTACCACATTACTAACCTTAAGCGGAAAAACAATTGTATATCCCAAATTGAATCTTTGGTTAGCTTAAGATAGAATTGTGTATGCTAGTTAAGTATGGGAATTTGTGGGAACAAAAGTTATTAAGGGAATATGTCATGATAATACAATGGGAATTTGGATACCTACTCATGTGAAACTATAAGAATTAAAAATCTATGTGCAGTGATAAGCTATGTTTATTTTTATGTCTATAAAAAAAATCCATAAATAAATAAGGGGACAAAATCACCCCAAAGCTGAATTAAAAATTCAAAAATCAATGCACATATGATAAAATTGATACATGAGTATGGAATGTAAAAGGGAATTCTGGGTAGCTAGGTATAAATTCTAAAGTTATATAAAATATATAGGTTGGGTTAAAGCTGGGTTAATTAAAGATTCAATTTATAAGCTCACTTAACCATATATATATCCCTATCCTTACCTTGGCCCCATTACAACCTTAAAAAGACCTCATGATGTTTGCATTGGCATATTAACTGTTGTTGATTGGTTAGGAGAAAAACAAAAGTTAGAGAGCATAATTAGAGAAGGATAGAGTGATCACCCTATACACTAGAGAGATTAGAGCGTACATACATCATCAGTGAGGGTTCTATGCTTGAATTTCCATGTTCCCTGCTTTCATGAGCTATCTTCATGCACTTTTATCTGTCTTACTGTATAATGATAGAATTAGTGGAATTTGATTTGTAGTTGTTTTGAAGAGCTTATTTACTTTGATCAAGTGGGCAAGAATCATATAGTTGCATTCATATATATAGATTGCATTGCATTGCATGAGTTTCTACATGTTCATACTTATTTATCTTATCTCCTTCAATTAAGCATGAGGACATGCTAATGTTTAAGTGTGGGGAGGTTGATAAACCACTATTTTATGGTTTATATTGTGTTTAATTATGTGGTTTTATCATGATCCTTACCCACTTATTCATTAATTTAGCATGCATTTATATCTCCTTCCTGAAATTATTACATGGTTGAAAATTGCTTCCTAAAGACTTTTTTTTAATTATGCGTTTTAGTTCTCCTTTATCCCATTCGATGCCGTGATCTGTGTGTTAAGTGTTTCAGGCTCTATAGGGCATGGATGAGTTGGAGATTGGAAAGGAAGCTAGCAAAAATGGAAGGAACACAAGAAATTGAGGAGATAACCAGCGAGAAGTAACGTGGCCGCATGGCTCACGCGTTCGCGTAAAAGAGGAGAAATCGCAGTGACGCGGCCGCATGGCTCACGCGACCGCGCGGAATGGAAAAGCACAAGTGACGCGGAGGTGTGGACGACGCGAACGCGTGGCAGGAAAAAACGCAAATGACGCGTCCGCATGGATGACGCGATCGCGTGACGTGCGCGATCTGCATAATCTGTAGATTCCGCTGGGGGCGATTTTGGGCCCTGTTTTGACCCAGTTCTCGGCCCAAAACAGCAGACTAGAGCCAGAGAACATGCAGAAACCAGAGACAACAATTCATTCTACACAGTTTTAGTTTTAGATCTAGTTTTTACTCCTCCTCTAGGTTTTTCTCTCTACACATTGATAGTTTTTAGGATTTGATCTTTCTACCACTTATTGCATTAGGATGCTGAGAAGAGTTATTACCTCATCAAGACTTCGTCATTCTAGTTCGTTTTCTTTACTTGGCTTTACTCTTCTATGTCCTTTGCTTTGTTAATTTTACCATTGGAATATTATTAGGATTTATTTAATACAAGGATTACTTTTATTTTTATTTGATTATTTTGATTTTATTTACAATGTCTTTCTTTAATTCCTTTTCATATGTTATGAATTTTACATTCACAATGAGCGAGTAGTTCCCTAAATTGATGGGGAGTTGATTGAAAGGAACCAATTGAGTTGGAAGGCTTGAAAGAAAGATTGTAATTGGGTTATTGTTGGCTTGCCCTCTAGTCACTAACACCAATCTCTTTTAATTAAGTGGGTTGCAACTTGTGAATGGGCATAGCATCCCAACTTGTTTAACTTTCCCTTACCTAGTAAGAGATAACTAAACAAGATAACCTTTAATTATCAATTAATCTAGAGAGTAATCCAACAATAGCGGGACTTCCAACTAATCAACTCCCAATCAAGGCTTTTATTTACATTATTCAAATTCTCCAATTTTATTTCCTGTTTACTCAACTCAAACCTTTTTGAAAACATCTGATTAATAAAATAGCACACTTTTCTGCAACTCGTTGGGAGACGACCTGGGATTCATACTCCCAGTATTTAAAATTTAAATTTCTGTGACACCTTTCTAAATTGATAAGTGGATTTCTGGTGAGTTAAGAACTATACTTGCAACGTACACATTTTAATAATTTTTAATTCACCAATTTCTGCCGCATCAGGAGCTCTGCTGTGTCTCGATGAGTTAATGCAATTATTTCTGTTTTCCATTCAAACACGCTTGTTTCTATCTAAGATACTGATTCGTACCTAACCGTGATGAATGTGATGATCTGTGACACTCATCACCAGTCTCAATCCATGAACATGTGCCTGACAACCACCTCCGTTCTATATTAGATTGAATGAGTATCTCTTAGATTCCTTAATCAGAATCTTTGTGGTATAAGCTAGAATCCATTGGCAGCATTCTTGAGAATCTGGAAAGTCTAAACCTTGTCTGTGGTATTCTGAGTAGGATTCAGGGATTGAATGACTGTGACGAGCTACAAACTCGCGAGTGTTGGGCGTAGTGACAGACGCAAAAGAATCAATGGATTCTATTCTGACATGATCGAGAACCGACAGATGATTAGCCTTGTTGTGACAGAGCATTTGAACCATTTTCACTGAGAGGATGGGAAGTAGCCATTGACAATGGTGATCCACCAACACACAGCTTGCCATAGGAGGAACCTTGCGTGCGTGAAGAAGAAGACAGGGGGAAACCAGAGATTCAGAAGACAAAGCATCTCCAAAACTCCAACACATTCTCCATTACTGCGTAACATTTACTTATTTTATGCTCTTTCACTTTTTACAATTGAAACTAAAGAACCCTATTGGTATCCTGACTAAGAATAATAAGATAACCATAGCTTGCTTCAAGCCAACAATCTCCGTGGGATTCGACCCTTACTCACGTAAAGTATTACTTGGATGACCCAGTGCACTTGCTGGTTAGCTGTGTGAAATTACATAGTGTGAGTGTAATTTTCGTTCACCACTCCCGGGATCGTGCAGCACTTTGCGGACTATTAGATCTCCTAGTTGAATAGAGATAACGACTGGGTCGTCTAGGTTGAGTTCATTGGAATGGAAGTTGGATGGTTGGAACATCATTTCTGGGAAATTGGCCAAATGCTGAGGATTACTGACAGTTCCTTCCCCAGCAAGCATAGCTCGGTAAGTGTGTTTACAAGCCGAGCTTGAACTTTTTCCCCCAGCAAAGCATCCAGATATATAATTGATCACACATTGGGGTTGATGGGGTTGGGCATTAGTTGCTTTATCCTTGTCATGAGAGGATTGTCCAACAGGAGGTAGGTCGGCTGAATGTGTTGTATGTTTTTTTTATGTGGCCGCCGACATATTTATCTAAATGTTCTTGCCGAGCTAAGTGCTCCAGCAAGTCTTTGGCCACGACACACTCATTAGTAGTGTGTCTGTGTTTCTGATGAAAAGCCAATATTTTGTCTTGTCCACGTTCTTCAGATCTTGGTAAGTTCCAGCTTCTGAGGAGGTTTGATTAGCTTTGAATTTAGTATTTCCTTGTTGATTTCCTCCCTTTTTGTGTTGAATTGGGTGTAAAAGTCATATCAGGGCGTTAATCGAAAAGGTTTCTTGTTGTCCCGAGCTTTGTCATCATTTTTATTGGTTTGGATTTTTTCAGACCTCCGAGCTTGACATAGCTCTTCAATCTCCATTTTACCCATGGCTTTTTTGCGAAACTCCGCCAAGGTTCTGGGTTTGGCTATTGTGATGGTCTCTTGGAATTTCCCTGGATGGAGTCCACTTTTGATAGCATGTAGGTGCACATCTGGGTGGAGGTTTAGGATGCTCATTGCTACTTTAATGAAGTGAGTAACATACCCCCTAAGGTTTTCATGTTGTCGTTGCTTGAAAATGTTCAGATAATCGGAGTCGTGTAAATATATGGAAGATGCAGCGAACTGATCTTCAAATAGCTTGGCGAGCTTCTAAAAGTGTGAAATAGAATCTGTAGGCAAAGAAGAAAATCAATCAAGTGTAGGACCGTCTAAAAAAGTAGAAAAACAACGACATAAGATAGGATCAAAGGCACCGTTTACTATCATCATAGAGTGGAATTTTTTGACATATTTTTTCGGATCACCGATGTCATCATAGGGAGTTAGTGTTGTTGGTAAGCAAAGTTTCTAGGTAGTTTGAAATTCATGACACATGCCGTGAAAGGTCAAGCTGCATTGTCCAATTTTTCGTCTTCATTATTTTGTTGATCTCCCTCTGGTTGTTGAGTTTCAGAGACATGCGTTGGATCAAAATTTTCTTCCTCGTCATCTGTTTGTTCATTGTGATCATTGTTATTTTCAATCCTAGCATTGATTAGCTCGGCTATCTGATTCGCCATTCTTTCATTTTCTTCTTCCATGCACTAATTAGCTTATTGTAGCTCTGTTACTATCCGAAGAAGCTCGGATGGTGTGGGAAGAGATTGGTCAGCCATGAGCGGATCTTGAAGTTTTGGGGCCTAAAGAAAGAATGTTTTTTATTTCTTGTCCCCACAGACTATGCCAATTGTTCGTGTGTAGGTTATCCGCCATATAGCTCGTCTGCCAATGAATGGCTATAGGCCTTCCGTTGAGGTGAGTTATACTTTGGCAATAAAAAAAGAGAAAGGTGGGTACCTGCAAAAGGCATTCCGACGCTCAAGTTAGTGAATGAATAATAGGCGTCGAGATTGCAATGTCCCTAAACAATTTTCTTATCTCCTTTTATATTTGGAATGAAATGTATTTAATTATGTTTTCTGACTATCTCACTTGAACGAGGAATAATAGTGTTTTAGAACATTATTATACATTTTTAGTATGTTAATAACCGAACTATAATATTTATAGCCGATTTATAACGTCTTAATCGAGTTTTAACAGTTGTATCAATTATTATTAGAGAAAATTTTATTCCCCTCCCCTGCGAGATGCTAAAATGACATTCCCTTCCTCTCTATTTTATAAATGTACATTCCCCTCCCTTCTAACTTTTAAAAAACTCCTCTTTAATCCATTTTAAACTTTTTGTGTTAACTAATGTTAACTCTATCCATTATATTTTTTAAGAAAAAAATTATTTCTTAAAAAAATACCCATTAGCAAAAATTTTATTTTTATCATTAAATTTTGCTTACCAAAATATCTTTTAATAAATTATTCTTTTATTGATTAAATTGTATTTTTTAAAAAATTTAATAATTATATTATTTTTTTCTAAAATACCCTTCAATAATTTTGTAATTATTAAATTATAATTTTACCAAAATTTTTGTTAACAATTTTTTTATATTTTAATATTAATTTTAGATATCTATATATATTATTTAAATATTAAATAAAAAATTTTAACAGGATTATTTTTTAATATCAATATATATTAATTGTTCTACATATTAACAGTGGTAAGATTTTTTTATTTAATGTTAAAATAATATATATTGATATCAAAAAATTAATAGTAATATAAAAATAATTATTAACAAAAAATTTAGTAAAATCACAATTTAATAATTAAAAAATTATTGAAAGATAGGTATCTTAGAAAAAAATAATTTAGTTATTATTTTTTTTGAAAATATTTTAGAAAAAATACAATTTAATCAATAAAAGAATAATTTATTAAAGGATATTTTTTTAAACAAAATTTAATGATGAAAAATAAAATTTTTGTTAATGAGTATTTTTTCAAAAAATAATTTATTTTTTTTTAAAAATGGATAAAGTTAACATTAGTTAATACAAAAAATTTAAAATAGATTAAAGAGGAGGTTCTTTAAAAGTTAGAAGGGAGGAGAATGTACATTTAGGTAGCGTTTGGTGGAGAGACAGAGACTAAAAGGCAAAGATATAAATTTTCGTATTCTGTTTGGTGCAAAATGGGAGACAGAAATTGAAACAAGAATGAAACTCTAATTTAATTTGCATAAAGGGTAAAATTAAAATTAATTAATTGAAATGAGGGTATTTTAGGTATAAAATGTTATTAAAATTTCAGTTTCTATTTCTAAAAATTTTAGTCTCTTATGTCTCAATTTTTTGGAGGCACTAAAATACTAAAATTTTGGAGATAAAAATAAAAATTTTAGTATCAGTTTCTGAACCAACAAACATGATACTAAGTCTTAATCTCTGTCTCAGTAGCTCAAAACAAATGCTACCTTATAAAATAGAGAAGATATGAGTGTCATTTTAGCATCTTACAAAAGAGGAGAGTAAAATTTTCTATTATTATTTTATTATTATTATTATTATTATTATTATTATTATTATTATGGTGACTGGAAAGAGTTGACACATAATCTTTATGTATACAAAAGAGACTAACAAGGTTATTTGGGAGGCGTGCGAGTGCGAGAAGCGGAGAATGATAGAGATGAGAGAAGCTAGCATGTGGAGAAGATTGCAAGTGAAGCTAGTGTCCAATTTTTGCTGACTTCACAAGTATATATAATTCATATCTGGAAAACTCCATTCCAAGAAAGAGAGAAAATTAATTATTGAAGACACCCCCACACAGCTGTTCGGTAACAAAATCGTTTCATAAAACACTCATTAAGACGCGTGGGCCCAAACCCAAAACCACATGCATGCCTTATCACTTCACTCTAATCTTCAATCTTAACTAATAATTTATATCCAAATAATAACTGTAATTAGAATTAATCCCACATATTAAGTTAAATTTATGAAAAAAATTAAAAAAATAAAACTAACAGAATTTGTTGTTTTTTACTAGTAATTTTAACAATTAAATCAATTATTTTAATCTAATAATTTAATAATTATTTTTAATTTATATTTTTAAAAATTAATAATTAACTGAAGACAAAAAATAATAAATTTAGTTTTCTAACATTTTTCGGAACCTTATTTGGAGTTAGAAATCATGGCATCGACGAAGTCAAACTGTCAAAGGTGAATCAGGAATAGGTGGTATATACTTTCAGTTTTACTGGGTCTTATTGTGTCGGTGGAAAAATAATGTAACGTAGTTGGTTTTCTTGTTTCTGAACAGGAACATAATTTCACATGTGATAGTGGTTCTAACTACCGGTGTGTGATTCCAAATTAAGTTGAACATTCATAAAGAACTACATTAATTAATTATTTAATTAATTAATATTTCTTTTGTTGTTTTCTTATGGGTTCATGCACTCTTCCGCAGCCGATCAACATTCCCATGCCAATTAAAGAGAGCTGAATATTATTATAAGTTTTAATAACTCATATTTTTCAGTAATTATAATAATAAAGGTTTATATATAGATCCTTATAATGGAATTTCATAAGTAGTTCTTTTTCATTCTTAGATCAATTAAAAAAAGTGAAAAGAAATAGTTAATTCGAAAAACAGAGAATGCTGTGGACAAATCTTAAGTTGTTTGGCAAATGATAAAGAAGGTTCTATGAAGAGTTCCTGAGACCTTTCATGATTAAAAGCTTCCAAGGGCATGTAATTCAGTGCACTGTCTTCTGCATCAATCCACACACGGCTCGGATTCACATTCCTTTTGCCTTATAAGCCCTTCGATATTATTGCGGACAAACATATTATTTACACGTTAAATTAATTATTAAAATCAGTTAATTATATATTTATACATATTTTATTTTATAATTAATTTTAGTAATTAATTTTAATTTATATTTAATATAATTGTTTCCATTATACCTTTATTATTATTATTAATCTAGTATATTTCTAATAATAGTACTCTACTTCAAATTTTATATTTGATTAATTTGGTTTAGAATTTGATTAATATGTCTCTTAAAAATACATATTAAAATTATTAATAAAAATTTATTATAAAAAATATGTAGAATTTAATTTTTAGTATAATTATTGTGCATTATAAGAAAAATACTAAATATTATCAAATTTATCGAGAAATTTAGCGTCAGTATTTTCGACGGTCAAGAGTGAAAATTCGTTCTCAAAAAAATTTACTGTCCGAATCCATAATCTACCCTTAATTCCAACCGTAACAAAGGGCGCAAAAATTTTCTTTATAAACACTAATTTCACCGTCGAATTTACTGTCGGAAATTTTGTATGGTAATAAGTTAGTGAAACACGTCATTTTGAAAAAGGAACGAGACCTTACTGTCGGATATATCTACTGGTAAATTCAATGACAATAATTGAATGAAATTTGAATTCAGAAACCCTTTCCCCTCACTTGTGCAATTTCACCCTCTCGTCTCCTTTGTAACATCTCCGTCATACCAGGGGTTTCATTTCCCCCGCTGCTGCCTCGTGGGTCGCCGTCCCTGCTGCCTTGTGGGTCTCTGTCACTACTGCCTCGTGTTAGATCGTTGTCGCTACCTTGGGTTCTATCGCCGCCGTCACTGCTCTCTCTTGTTGGGTTGTCATCATTGCCTCTGATTCCATCGCTGCCATCGCTGCTGCCTCGTGGGTTACCATCGATGTTGTCTCCTGCTAGTCCTTCTTCCAAGTGCTACTAAGTCTTTCCCCTGTAGGTTCTTTATAAGAACCTAAAAAATAACAAATAATTAACAAATTAATTAATGTGAGAAAAAATTATTAAAAATAAAAAAATTTCTAGTTTGAAAAATTACCAATGAAGATTTAATTTAGAGAATTAATTTGAGCTCAAAAATATAATTAATTGCGAAAAAATGTACACCGATATTAAAATTAATTGTACTGGCTTAAGTCTATCTAGTACTGCGTGTGAGAAAACTCTAAAACTGTAGAAACGATAAGAAAAATATTTAGGATAAAAATCCAAACACTTATCTTAAAGATTTTGGTCCAAGGTAGGGCCAATGGGCTAAAATTACATCAGATCACTAAAGCCCAAGCCCGTGACACTTAACCCCCCCTCACTTAGCAAATTCACATCATTTGTCATTTTCGGAGAGGGAGCTCGAAGAAGAGAAGTGAGGATAGAAAACACCATGCCCTAATTCACTATTCACACTTACACTCAAATCCTTATATCTCACAAACCGTGGCTCCGAATGAAGACCCGTTTATGGCCACGCGACCATCCTGTTGTCCTCTTCATTTCTAACCAACTTTTGTAGTGAGTTTTTCATGCTTACCTTTTAAGAATACCAAGTGATGAGAATTGCATTTGAGCTTGTAACTTTTTTTGAATTGCATGATTTGGCCACCATGTGATTTGAGCCTTATTTTGTGATTAGACAATTTCTTGATGGATGATGATGTGCATTTACCTTAATGCATTGTATTTCATGATCATATGCATCCATATGTTTTAGCTTGAATGCTTCCATGCTTCTTTAATACTTGTTTTACCTTACAAGTTTACTTAAAGCATCTCAAGCACACTAGGATAAGTGAAGTGCATGCTTCTTTTGTGACATAACTTTTAGGCTACTGTGTGTTCTAAACCGCGCAATTTAGAATTCACACACCTACTTGTCATCAATGTCACACTAATTCACTCACTCATTTCTAGTGATTTACCTCATTCCAACAATGTATGCTTCCTTGTTTTTATATCTTCTCATCTTATGGTGTTATATTTTTGTTTTCCATGCACAATGCACCACAAGCAAAAACGGAAGCAAGACTAAGAACACATAGCAATCCGGAGAGTCGCCGTACCCCCTTGCTCATCTTTGAGTGCACCGAGGACAGTGCAAACTTTTAAGTGTGGGGAGGTCGTCCAACCGATCGGCGATTTTGGGTGACAAATTTCTAATCTCAACACTTTTGCAGTTTATTTTAGGTTTTTAGGATTTTTACTTGCATTTTCTTATTTTTGCATATGTATACACAATAAGCCTAGTCAAAATAATGAAAATTTTCAAGATTTCTATCTATAGGGCACCTCAATTGATTTGAGTGAAAACTCTTCATTAAACTTGCTTGAATTATATATATTGTGGATCATGTTTTTGAGCTAAGAACACAAGCAAGTGAGATTTGAGCCTAATGGTGTGGTTACATCCTATAACCACTTATTTCCCTTCTTGTGTGCATTATTCTCTTCATATGATTGTAATCTTTGATTTGTTTGATTCTTTATGTCCATTATTTTATGTATTCATGCATTTATATGATTGAGGCCATCATTTCATTAGCTCACTTACCCAAATATCCTTACCTTTTATATTCCTTTGTTAGCCAATTTGAGCCTACGATTAACCCACTTTGTTCTTAATTTAGCACATTACAAGCCTTAAAGCGAAAAACAGTAAATGTCCTTAATTTGGATCTTTGATTGGCTTAGGCTAGTGTGTGTGAGTATCATTCAAGTGTGGGAACCTTGGGACATCGGGTGAATAAAAGGGTAGTTTTGTATTATTAGTGTAAATATTGGGAATTGGGTACATACTCATGTATTGATCAAATATAAAACCTTATGCATTGAGATTCTTGTATATAAAAAGAAAAAAAATGAGAAAAACAAAAGAAAAAGAAAAGAAAAATAATATGGAAAAGAAAAAAAGAAAAAAGAAGAAAAAGAAAGAAATAAAAAGGGGACAAAATGCCCCAAAGCAAAGTGTAGCTCAATAAAATCAATGCATAAGTGTTGTGAAATGAAAAGGGAGACATGAGTATGTGAAAAAGTGAAAAATGGGTAGTTAGGTTAGAACTTAATTGTATAGGATGTCATAGGTTAGGTGGGAAGTTTAAGCTTATCAAAGATTCAAATTTCAAGCTCACTTAACCATATATGCATCATACCTTGACCCTAGCCCCATTACAACCAAAGAAAAGACCTCATGATACTTGTATGCATGCATGAAATATTTGTTGATTGTTAGAAGAAAACAAATCTTAGAAAGCATGATTAGGAGAGAATTGAGTGAATCAACCCTAAACACTTGAGCGAATAGAGTGCAAACACATTCGGTGAGGGTTTGATGCTCAATTACATGTTTCCACCTATGATCATCTCTTCTCATGCAAGTTTGTAAAAAAAATATTTAATAACTCAATTCAATTTTGGATTAGACTTGCTAGTCCTTAGCCCTTGTGTATGTATGCTTCTTGGGAATTGATTTATCTTGACCAAGCAATTGCATTCATTTAGATAGTTTCATATAGGTAGATTGCATGGCGCATTTAGTTAGTTCCCATTGAATAAATGCCATACCCTTACTTCATTCTTGGTTTAAGCATGAGGACATGCTTGGTTTAAGTGTGGGGAAGTTGATAAACCCCATTTGTAGGGTTTATCTTGTGCTTGATTTAAGGGATTTTATGACCTTTTACCCACATTTATCCATTGAAATAGCATGGTTTTATAACTTCTCCTTTAATTGTGCTTAAGAGTGAAAACATGCTTTTTAGGACTTAAAATAGCTAAATCTAATTCTCCTTGATTCCTGATGCCAAGGCATCTTAGGCTAGTTTCACTAGCATTTTTCTGTTAGTTTTAGTTGTTTTATGCATTTTCTTGAGCTTAAAGTAACCAAGAATGGTTAAATGAACAACAAAGTAATGAACCATCCAAACAGTATGATTTTGATGCAAATTCCATGAGTTTTTAGTGATATTACTTGAATGCTATGAATGGAAGAATTCTCATGAAATTTTGCAAGACTTTGATGCAGTTGTTTGGATGATTTCAGGGAAGAAGAGGCTAGGCAAGGAAGTAACAAAATCAATAAAGGAAGCTTGAGGATCACATGTGGAGTTTAAGTTCCAGTTTAAGCTTAAACTGGAACTTAAACTGCCAAGCCATACAATGCTGAAAGTGGCGTTTAACCTCCAGTTTAAGGTTAAACTGGAAGTTAAACGCCAGAATCATGAAAGCTGAGAAAAGAGGAAACTGGCGTTTAACCTCCAGTTTAACCTTAAACTGAAGGTTAAACGCCAGAATGAGAATGGCACCAAGGGAGCACTTCCACGTTTAACCTCCAGTTTAACCTTAAACTGGAGGTTAAACGTGTTCGACCATATTATGCACCAGGAAGCCATTTCCACGTTTAAGCTCCAGTTTAAGGTTAAACTGGAGCTTAAACGTGTTCGGCGTTTTTTCCACTCCAGGGTGTGCTTTCTGATTCCCACGTTTAAGCTCCAGTTTAAGGTTAAACTGGAGCTTAAACGTGTTCGACATTTCTCCTCCTGGGTTGCTTCCTTCATTCCCACGTTTAAGCTCCAGTTTAAGGTTAAACTGGAGCTTAAACGTGTTCGACATCTCACCCTCCAGGAAGCATTCCACGTTTAAGCTCCAGTTTAACCTTAAACTGGAGCTTAAACGTGTTCGACCAGCATTTCTCCTCCAGGGTTGCAATCTTCATTTCCACGTTTAAGCTTCAGTTTAACCTTAAACTGAAGCTTAAACGTGTTCGATTATTTACCCTCCAGGATTGCTTTCTTCCATTTCCACGTTTAAGTTTCAGTTTAACCTTAAACTGAAACTTAAACTACAACTTAAACACCACCTTTTGAAAGGGTTTCTGGGCCAAATATATTGAAGTTTAAGTTAGCATTTGAGCACAAACATTAACTTAAACATACTCTGGTATGAAACCCAATTGAATATCATGGTTTATGGGATTGGGCCTGAAGAATTGATGAGTCTGGAACTTCAATTTGTTGAGTCATGTGTCATTACTTGATTATCACTAAATTTGCTCAATGAATGTTACAGAATTGGATCAGCAGCCTCATCAGGATTATGGACCATAAACCCAAGGCAAAAAGGAAATCAAGGAAAGGCCTCAAAGCCCAAGAAACACAACAGAAGCTCAATTTAGAAAGTGTATAAATAGGATAGAATTAAGTTAGTTAGGACACTTTTGGACTTTTAGAACTTTTCATATTTTGTAATTGAATTCGGAGCTATGACTCACTAAACCCCTTTCATTGGGTTAGGGAGCTCTATTGTAATTCAATGAATCAATAATAGTTTTATCTTCTTCTTCAATCTTTTCTCTTGAATTTTGTTAGAAAGCTTCTCGATCTAATTCCATTGGGTAGTTGTCTTGGGAAAGAAATTACCCATAATTGGAATCCTTCGGAACCTTGGGAAAGGAATGGAGGATTCATGCTAGAGAAGCTTTCTCACAGTGAATTGGATTGGGGTTTGGATGGATATTGTGACATGTAATCCTACCAAATTGTGGTTCATGAAACTGTGTGGTATAATCAGTGATCGAGCATCATCTCTTCTTATGAACATTTAAACCAAGGGATTGGGAATTTGTTTGTTTTTAGAGAGAATTGGTGAGCCAAGGAATTGGGATCCAATCATATAAGATTGCCAAGCAAAATTCAATGAATGCATTGGTTGAGGAAGAGATGAAAATGTTTTGATTCGGAGATTTCAATATCTCCTGACCCCAATGAACCCCTCTCTCTGATCTATCCCTTTCTATTTACATTCTGAACATTTCAATTCATGCAATCACCCCCATCCCTTTTAATTTCAGCAATTTAGCTTCTTGCTCTTTAATTCATGCAATTTTACATTCCGCTCATCTAAATCTTGATTCCGCTCAACTAGAACATACTTTTAATTCGAATTGCTCATTCAACCAATCCTTGTGGGATTCGACCTCACTCTATTGTGAGTTTTTACTTGACGATAACCGGTGCACTTGCCGGAAGGAATTTTTGCCGATTGTGCAATTTCCTAAATCGTAGCTATCAAGTTTATGGCTAGATCAAGTTTATGGCGCCGTTGCCAGGGATTGGTTTTCGATTGACAATTCTCAAATTGGAAGTTAACTAGATTGAGCATTTTTCTTGTTTTGTTAATTTAGTTCAAGTTACTTGTTGAATTTTTAATTTCTGCACTCTGTTATTTGCTTTTTCTTTCTTATGCCTTTCATTTCAAGCAACTAACTCACTGACCCACTAACTATTTGAATTAATTCCTCAACTGCTCTAACCATACTCTTCCATTAACCAAGAGTATTCCACTTGTTTGTTGCTTGTGGTGTGTTCTTGTATGACAGGTAGGAGAGGAGAGACAACAACTCCTCCATATACCGAACCAGAGAGGACCCTTCATAGACTTAGAAGGGAAGCAAGAGGGAAGAGAGTACTGAGAGAAGAAGAATCTGAAGGAGAGTCTGAGGACAACTTTGAGGAAGCTCTAGATCTCAACATGGATAGAGAAGTTCACAACCATGAGAGGGCTGATGGTAACAATGCCATTCCTGAGAGGAGGGTTCTTGGTTCATACATAAACCCAACTTCTGGGAATTGTGGTAGCTGCATCCAGAAACCACCCATTCAGGCCAACAATTTTGAACTCAAACCACAGCTAATATCACTGGTGGAGGATCATTGTTCATTTGGTGGGAGTGCTAATGAAGACCCAAACCAACATCTCACAAAATTCCTGAGAATTTGCGACACTGTGAAGTCCAATGGAGTCCAGGAAGATGCCTATAAACTGCTCTTGTTCCCATTTTCACTTAGGGACAAGGCAGCTAAGTGGCTGGAATCATTCCCAAGGGGGAGCCTAACAACCTGGGATGAGGTGGAAAGCAAGTTTCTGGCACGTTTCTACCCCCCACAAAAGGTCAATAGGCTTCGATCTGAGGTTCAGACTTTTAGACAACAGGATGGTGAAACCCTCTACGAGGCATGGGAAAGGTTCAAAGAATTGACAAGGAAATGCCCACCAGACATGTTCCATGACTGGGTGCAATTGCATATTTTCTATGATGGACTTTCTTATGAATCAAGGAAGGCTGTAGACCATTCATCAGGAGGTTCATTGAACAGGAAAAAGACTATGGAAGAAGCCATTGAAGTGATTGAGACAGTGGCTGAGAATGAGTACTACTATGCTTCAGAGAGACACAACACTAAGGGAGTCATGGAGCTGAACCATGTTGACACAATTCTAGCCCAAAACAAGGTGTTTGCCAAGCAACTAGCAGAGCTCACCAGGAAATTAGACACAAAGCAAGTGGCTGCACTACACACACAAGATCAAGAGGAAATAAGCACTGAAGGAGGTGATTGGGAAGAGGCCAACTATGTGGGAAACCAACAAAGGCAACCATATGATCCACATTCCAACACTTACAACCCAGGATGGAAAAACCACCCAAACTTTGGGTGGGGAAACCAGCAAAGCCAACCACAAAACCACAAACCTTACAACCACAACCAACATAACAATTCCACATACCAAAACTCCAACCAAAGATCATACCAAGCCACACAAAACACTTACTCCCAACCACCATATCATGGCCAAAATAATCAACCTGCCCAACCCAATCCGAACCAACAATTTCAAGATCAATTAAATAGGATAGAAGGAATGCTTGCAACCATGAGTCAAGACATAACCGAATTGAAAGCTTTTAAGGAAGAAGTAAATTCTAACTTGCAAAACCAAGGAGCTGCCATCCAGAAGCTAGAAAATCAAATTGTGTATTTGTCTAAGCAAACCCCTGGGCCAAGCGTTTCTCATGCTGCCAAGGCTATTGCAAGGGAAGAATGTAAGGCCATAACCCTCAGAAGTGGAAAAAAGCTAAAGGAGATCTCAAAGGAAACCACAGAGGATGAAGCCAAGGAAAATGTGAGGGACAAGGAACAAGGACAATCTTTTACACCTTCTGCAACAAAAGAAAAAGAAAAAGAGGTCCTGACGCCTTATACACCCAAAGCACCATATCCTCAACGTTTGATGAAAAGTGAAAAGGATGGCCAATTCTCCAGATTCTTGGAAATTTTCAAGAAGCTTCAAATCAACATTCCTTTTGCTGAGGCAATAGAGCAAATGCCACTCTATGCAAAATTCTTGAAGGAATTAATGACCAAGAAGAGAAGCTGGAGAAATGAGGAAACTGTGTTGTTAACTGAAGAATGCAGTGCCATCATTCAACACAAATTGCCTCAGAAATTGAAGGATCCAGGCAGTTTCCAAATCCCCTGCATCATAGGAGAAGTCATGGTGGAGAAGGCCTTGTGTGACTTAGGGGCCAGTATCAATTTGATGTCTCTAACCATGATGAGAAGAATGAAGATTGAAGAAGCCAAACCAACAAGAATGGCCCTCCAATTGGCAGATCGAACTTTTAAATTCCCTCATGGGATAGTTGAGGACTTGTTGGTGAAAGTGGGAGATTTTATATTTCCTGCCGATTTTGTGGTGTTAGATATGGAGGAAGAAGCTAAGGCTTTGATAATTCTGGGAAGACCCTTCCTGGCTACTGCTGGAGCCATCATAGATGTCCAAAAGGGTGAACTCACTCTTAGATTACATGATGAGAAATTGGTGTTTAACGTATTCAAGGCAATGAGCTATCCATCAGAATCACTAAAGGAATGCATGAGGGTGGATGTAGTGGACATTGCAATACAAGAAACCTTTGAGGAAACAACAAAGGAAGTGGCAGAGGAGGAGTTTACCAAGGATATTGAAGTTAGTGACATCAAGGCTGCTGAGACAACCATGCCAAGCATGCCTGAGAGAGTGAAAGAAGAGAAGGAAGCACCAAAACCTGAGCTCAAAGCATTGCCCCCTAATCTCAAGTATGCATACTTGGGTAGTGATGAGAGCCATCCTGTTATCATTAGCTCTACCTTGAGCCAAGAACAGGAAGAAGAATTGATCAAGGTGCTACAAACTCATCAAGATGCCATTGGGTGGACCCTAGCTGATTTGAAGGGGATAAGTTCATCCATATGCATGCACAAAATCTTGTTAGAAGAGGATGCTAGACCCTCCATTCAAGCTCAGAGAAGATTGAATCCCATCATGAAAGAAGTGGTACAAAAGGAGGTCATGAAGTTATGGCAGGCAGGGGTAATCTACCCCATTTCTGATAGCCCATGGGTTAGTCCCATCCATGTAGTTCCCAAGAAAGGTGGCATAACTGTGGTGCCAAATGAGAGGAACGAACTCATACCCACAAGAACTGTCACTGGGTGGAGGATGTGCATAGACTATAGGAAGCTCAATGAAGCCACCAGAAAAGATCATTTCCCACTCCCATTCATGGATCAGATGCTGGAAAGGCTTTCAGGACATGCTTACTATTGCTTTCTGGATGGATACTCAGGCTATAATCAGATAGTAGTTGATCCAAGAGATCAAGAGAAAACATCATTTGTTTGTCCATATGGAGTTTTTGCTTATAGACGCATGCCCTTTGGATTGTGCAATGCACCTGCCACTTTCCAAAGGTGCATGCTGTCCATCTTTTCGGACATGATCGAAAGGTTTATTGAAGTTTTCATGGATGATTTTTCTGTGTTTGGAGATTCTTTTCCTAGCTGCCTACACCACCTTGCCTTGGTGCTTAAGAGATGCCAAGAGACCAACCTAGTATTAAACTGGGAAAAGTGTCATTTCATGGTCACAGAAGGAATAGTCCTTGGCCACAAAATCTCAAATAGAGGCATTGAGATGGACAGAGCTAAGGTGGAACTCATTGAAAAACTACCTCCACCAAGTAATGTCAAGGCAGTTAGGAGTTTTTTGGGACACGCTGGCTTTTACAGAAGGTTTATTAGAGACTTTTCTAAAATAGCTAAACCTTTGAGTAACTTGCTTGTCTCTGATACGCCCTTTGTATTTGATAAAAATTGCATGCTAGCCTATGAACTTTTGAAGCAAAAACTTTCCTCTGCACCTATCATTGCCCCACCTGATTGGAACTTACCTTTTGAACTGATGTGTGATGCATCAGACCTTGCTATTGGGGCAGTGTTAGGACAAAGGAAAGACAATTTGGTACATGTGATTTATTATGCTAGTAAAGTCTTGAATGATAACCAAAGGAATTACACAACCACTGAAAAAGAACTCTTGGCAATAGTCTTTGCATTTGACAAATTTAGATCCTATCTCATTGGGTCTAAAGTCATTGTCTTCACTGATCACTCAGCTTTAAAATACTTACTTGCTAAACAAGAATCCAAACCAAGACTTATTAGATGGGTTCTTTTGTTGCAGGAATTTGACATTGAAATCAAAGACAAGAAGGGTGTAGAGAACAAAGTGGCAGACCATTTATCAAGGATACCATGTGAAGAAGGAAGCACACAAAGCACACATATAAATGAGTGCTTCCCTGATGAACAACTCATGGTAATTCACAAAGCACCCTGGTTTGCAGACATAGCAAACTTCAAGGCCACTGGGAGCTTGCCGTTGGAATTTAACAAGCATCAAAAGAAGAAATTAGTAAATGATGCCAAATACTTCATCTGGGACGAACCATACTTGTTCAAAAAATGTTCAGATGGCATACTCAGAAGATGCATATCAGAGGAAGAAGGAAGGGAAGTCTTATGGGACTGCCATGGCTCCACTTATGGAGGACATTTTGCAGGAGAAAGAACAGCAGCCAAGGTGTTGCAGTGTGGTTTTTATTGGCCCACTATCTTCAAAGATGCAAAGGAACTAGTGAAGCACTGCCATGAATGCCAGAAAGCGGGGAACCTGCCAAGAAGAAATGAAATGCCACAACAATTCATTCTGGAACTTGAATTGTTTGATGTATGGGGGATAGATTTCATGGGACCCTTTCCCACCTCATACTCAAATAATTACATTCTTGTGGCAGTCGAGTATGTCTCCAAATGGGTTGAAGCAATAGCAACTCCAACCAATGATAATAAGGTAGTCATGAACTTCCTCAGAAAACACATTTTTTGCCGCTTTGGGGTTCCAAGAGCAATCATCAGTGATGGAGGAAGCCACTTCTGCAACAAACCATTAGAGGCATTGCTTCTAAAATATGGAGTCAAACACAAGGTAGCCACACCATACCATCCACAGACAAGTGGGCAAGCAGAAATATCTAATAGGGAACTCAAAAGAATCCTGGAAAAGACTGTGGGAACTTCAAGGAAGGACTGGTCGATTAAGCTAGATGATGCTCTTTGGGCATATAGGACAGCTTTCAAAACACCAATTGGAATGTCTCCTTACCAACTAGTATATGGAAAAGCTTGCCATTTGCCACTGGAGTTAGAGCACAAAGCATTTTGGGCCTTGAAACTCTTGAACTTGGATAGCAAGGCTGCTGGAGAAAGAAGGATGTTGCAAATTCAAGAGTTGGAAGAATTCAGAGCTGACGCTTATGAGAATGCCAAAATTTACAAAGAAAGAGCAAAGAAGAAGCATGACAGCAACATAGCCCCAAGGAAATTTGAAGAGGGACAAAAAGTATTGCTCTATAATTCTAGGCTGAAGCTATTTCTAGGGAAGCTAAAATCAAGGTGGTCTGGACCATTCCTTGTCACCAAGGTCTCCCAATATGGACAAGTAGAAATCATGGAAGAAAAATCACAACGAACCTTCACTGTGAATGGTCAAAGACTTAAACACTACTTGGGAGATGTGGAGGAAAAGGACAAGGTCAAATATCACCTCAACTGAGGAAGACAATCGTCAAGCTAGTGACGTTAAAGAAGCGCTTGTTGGGAGGCAACCCAACCGGAGGTAATACTCTTTTGCTGTTTCTTTTAATTGTTTCAATAAAAAGGTGAAGTAGTTTCTGTGCATTGCAAAGAATTAAGTTTGGTGTTTCACACCAAACAATGAATTCGTGGATCAATAATTCAAAGGGAAATGTGTGACTCTAAGTTTGGTGTTCCACCATACAAATCAACTGCACACAACAACCTTTGAATTATATGAAAGGAACAACCATTCTAAGCAATCACAGAAATGCTTAAAATCCTTAGCAGCAACTTCATTCCAAGGAGAATTCAAGAATTCAAAGAGCACAGGAGTAAGTAGGAGACTAAGTTTGGTGTTCACACACCAACTTAAGACTCAGACACTTGCCCATACATAATTGAGCTAACCACTCAAGTGCTTGAGAAGCAAGCAACTTCATCACTCTTTGCAGGAAAGGAAACAAGGATCTTAGAAAGAACATGAAGCAACAACTAGGAGAAATCAAATGGTTTCCTGGCAACAAAGAGAAAAACAAGAAATTTCACAAGGTGGTATTGTTTCTTGACCATTCTTTAAAAGGCAAACAAAAGCATGCTTGTTCTGGTTTAAACTGTAATTGTTGAATCTTTCTGGAATATGAAGTTTCTAGTATGATTGTCTGTTTACTGCTTTGAATAAAGTGAATGCCTAGATGTTTGGATATAACTTCACCTTCTTAAACAAATGCTTGCCAGGCTTGTTCTGTTCCAAAAATAAAAGAAAAGTTTGAACAAAAGTAACTTGGCTCAATTAGTGACAAATCAAGTAGAATTAAGTGGTGGTATGCATGCTTGATTGTTTAGTCAGCTCACTGAAAATTGAGTGTAGAATTATCATTTTTGTGTAGAAGTTGAATACTGTCTATGGATCTTGATAAATAAATGTCTTTGGCCATGAAAAAGAAAGAAAAAGAAGAAGAAAAAGCCACTGAAAAAGGGCAACCAAAAATCAAGAAAAAGAATTGAGAAAATAAGCTAGGCACCAATGGTTTGAACTTCTGAGACAAATGCCTGTGGTGTTTATGTATTAAGGATATGCTTGGATGAATAGGTTCGGAGGAGTGTTTCAACACTTGGTAACTTGGGTTAACTAACCCGGGATTATCAACCAAAAGTCCATTATCAAGAGCAACCTAAATACAAAACATTTAGTCACACAAAGAGGTGCTGGGCACCAATGTCTCAAGAAGAAATGTGAACCAAAATGCCTGTAGTGGATATGTGTAGTGCACTGATAAGAAAAAGAAAATGCCAAAGGCTTGTGCAACACATGACACTGAGCAAACAAGGAGCAAAGGAGCTCTAAGAAAAAGAAAAACAAAGAAGGGAAAAGTGCCAAGGACATAAGAATAACAAGAGGCCATAGCAGTGTTTAATGGATGCAATGAAAAAATGATAATCTTACCTGATAAGAATGAAAAAGTCATGCTGCAGCTTTCTGCATAAAACCCTTCTAATGAACTTCAAATGCTTGCTAATATAGCCAAGGCAATTGCTTTTTGTTTCATACTTTCTTCTCAAATAACTCAGGACTTGCTTAGGGACAAGCAAGTATTAAGTTTGGTGTTGTGATGCCAAGGCATCTTAGGCTAGTTTCACTAGCATTTTTCTGTTAGTTTTAGTTGTTTTATGCATTTTCTTGAGCTTAAAGTAACCAAGAATGGTTAAATGAACAACAAAGTAATGAACCATCCAAACAGTATGATTTTGATGCAAATTCCATGAGTTTTTAGTGATATTACTTGAATGCTATGAATGGAAGAATTCTCATGAAATTTTGCAAGACTTTGATGCAGTTGTTTGGATGATTTCAGGGAAGAAGAGGCTAGGCAAGGAAGTAACAAAATCAATAAAGGAAGCTTGAGGATCACATGTGGAGTTTAAGTTCCAGTTTAAGCTTAAACTGGAACTTAAACTGCCAAGCCATACAATGCTGAAAGTGGCGTTTAACCTCCAGTTTAAGGTTAAACTGGAAGTTAAACGCCAGAATCATGAAAGCTGAGAAAAGAGGAAACTGGCGTTTAACCTCCAGTTTAACCTTAAACTGAAGGTTAAACGCCAGAATGAGAATGGCACCAAGGGAGCACTTCCACGTTTAACCTCCAGTTTAACCTTAAACTGGAGGTTAAACGTGTTCGACCATATTATGCACCAGGAAGCCATTTCCACGTTTAAGCTCCAGTTTAAGGTTAAACTGGAGCTTTAACGTGTTCAGCGTTTTTTCCACTCCAGGGTGTGCTTTCTGATTCCCACGTTTAAGCTCCAGTTTAAGGTTAAACTGGAGCTTAAACGTGTTCGACATTTCTCCTCCTGGGTTGCTTCCTTCATTCCCACGTTTAAGCTCCAGTTTAAGGTTAAACTGGAGCTTAAACGTGTTCGACATCTCACCCTCCAGGAAGCATTCCACGTTTAAGCTCCAGTTTAACCTTAAATTGGAGCTTAAACGTGTTCGACCAGCATTTCTCCTCCAGGGTTGCAATCTTCATTTCCACGTTTAAGCTTCAGTTTAACCTTAAACTGAAGCTTAAACGTGTTTGATTATTTACCCTCCAGGATTGCTTTCTTCCATTTCCACGTTTAAGTTTCAGTTTAACCTTAAACTGAAACTTAAACTACAACTTAAACACCACCTTTTGAAAGGGTTTCTGGGCCAAATATATTGAAGTTTAAGTTAGCATTTGAGCACAAACATTAACTTAAACATACTCTGGTATGAAACCCAATTGAATATCATGGTTTATGGGATTGGGCCTGAAGAATTGATGAGTCTGGAACTTCAATTTGTTGAGTCATGTGTCATTACTTGATTATCACTAAATTTGCTCAATGAATGTTACAGAATTGGATCAGCAGCCTCATCAGGATTATGGACCATAAACCCAAGGAAAAAAGGAAATCAAGGAAAGGCCTCAAAGCCCAAGAAACACAACAGAAGCTCAATTTAGAAAGTGTATAAATAGGATAGAATTAAGTTAGTTAGGACACTTTTGGACTTTTAGAACTTTTCATATTTTGTAATTGAATTCGGAGCTATGACTCACTAAACCCCTTTCATTGGGTTAGGGAGCTCTATTGTAATTCAATGAATCAATAATAGTTTTATCTTCTTCTTCAATCTTTTCTCTTGAATTTTGTTAGAAAGCTTCTCGATCTAATTCCATTGGGTAGTTGTCTTGGGAAAGAAATTACCCATAATTGGAATCCTTCGGAACCTTGGGAAAGGAATGGAGGATTCATGCTAGAGAAGCTTTCTCACAGTGAATTGGATTGGGGTTTGGATGGATATTGTGACATGTAATCCTACCAAATTGTGGTTCATGAAACTGTGTGGTATAATCAGTGATCGAGCATCATCTCTTCTTATGAACATTTAAACCAAGGGATTGGGAATTTGTTTGTTTTTAGAGAGAATTGGTGAGCCAAGGAATTGGGATCCAATCATATAAGATTGCCAAGCAAAATTCAATGAATGCATTGGTTGAGGAAGAGATGAAAATGTTTTGATTCGGAGATTTCAATATCTCCTGACCCCAATGAACCCCTCTCTCTGATCTATCCCTTTCTATTTACATTCTGAACATTTCAATTCATGCAATCACCCCCATCCCTTTTAATTTCAACAATTTAGCTTCTTGCTCTTTAATTCATGCAATTTTACATTCCGCTCATCTAAATCTTGATTCCGCTCAACTAGAACATACTTTTAATTCGAATTGCTCATTTAACCAATCCTTGTGGGATTCGACCTCACTCTATTGTGAGTTTTTACTTGACGATAACCGGTGCACTTGCCGGAAGGAATTTTTGCCGATTGTGCAATTTCCTAAATCATAGCTATCAAGTTTATGGCTAGATCAATTCCATTAGATGTCTTGATATGTTTGTTAAGTGATTTAAGGTTTAGGAGGCAAAGATTGGATCAAGGGAATGAAGAAAGAAGCATGAAAAGTTGGAGAACTCATGAAGAAATGAAAGAACCGGAAAGTTGTCAAGCCGACCTCTTCGCACTTAAACGACCATAACTTGAGCTACAGAGGTCCAAATGATGCGGTTCTAGTTGGGTTAGAAAGCTAACATCTGGGGCTTCGAAACGATATAAGATTTGCCATAGTTGCTACACGTATGGTGGCGCGCACGCGCATAGTACGCGCACGCACCGTTGCTGCCACCTAGTTCACTTAAAGCAAAACGTGGCCAGCGATTTTAGAAGCCTTGTGGGCCCAATCCAACTCATTTCTGATGCTATTTAAGCCAAGGATTGAAGGGGGAATGGGAGACTTTTCATACTCTCATACTTTAGAAGTTAGTTACCATTAGTTCATTCACACTCATTAGGATTAGTTTTAGAAGTAGTTTCTAGAGAGAGAAGCTCTCACTTCTCTCTAGGATTAGGATTAGGATTAGGTTTAGTTCTTAGATCTAGATTTTAGTACATCTTCTTCTACTTCTATCTTCTCAATTCCTTGTTGTTACATTCATTCTCCTTCCATTCTTTTGTTGTAATTTCCTTTATGTTGTTCTTGTGTTTTGTTGTAGATCTACTTTTGTTTCTTCTACTCTCTTTCAATTCAATCAAGGTAATTCATAATAAATGTGTTTCTTTTGATTGTTATTGTTAATTCATTTCAGTAATTGTTGTTAAATTCTATTCTTGTTATCAATTTACTATGCTTTCCTTTTATGCCTTCCAAGTGTTTGATGAAATGCTTGGTTGGATTTTAGAGTAGAGTTTTATGTTCTTGGCTTGGAAAGGTAACTTAGGAACTCTTGAGTTACTAATGTCCAAGTAATTGATGATTGGGATCCATTGACTCTAGTTCTCACTAATTGAATTAGTGGAGAGTTAGGACTTATGGACTAGGATTGATATAGCTCATTTGACTTTCCTTTACTACTAGTTAGAGGATGATTTAATGAGATTAATCCTTGCCAATTCTCATATTGTGGTTAGTGATTAGGATAGAGATCCTTGACCACCAACGCTTGCCAAGACCTTTTTAGGCCTTAGTTTACTTTCTTGCCATTTATCTTTCATACTTCTTATCAAAACCCCAAAATAATTCACAACCAATAACAAGACACTTTATTGTAATTCCTAGGGAGAACGACCCGAGGTTTGAATACTTCGGTTTATAAATTTTAGGGGTTTGTTTTAGTGACAAACAACTTTTTGTATGAAAGGATTAGTGATTGGTTTAGAAACTATACTTGCAACGAGAATTCGTTTGTGAAATTCTAAGCCGTCAAAAATCCAATCATCAGTATTCCCAAAAACTCTGAACCATTTTTGTTTTTTCCCTCAAACTCATGTTTTGGTATGTGTATTGAAACATTGTGATTTTGATGTTTAGACGAAGCTTAATCTTGAGTTCTAGAGGGATTTTGACCCAAAGTTAAGTGGTACAAGATGGGAAAACTCTTTCTCTTTGATTTCATTGATTGAGGCTTGGGTCCATTTGGAAAGGAAATCCAAGAGTTGGAAAACCACCGTCAAACAGGGTATAGGTTTTTATTTCGGGTAGACACTATCTTAGGTTATGTGAAAATTTACGTTAAATGCCCTTAGAATCAAGGTTGTGAGAACCGGTCCGTTCAATAAACTGATAATGTGATTGGTTCACTGGTTCAATGGTTCGACCAGGTTCAACTGGGATTCGACAAATTTAATTAAATATTAAATAAAATTATAAAAAATTTAATATATAATTTTAAATATTTAAATTCAATAATTTTTAACCTAATAAAATTTAAAATTTCACAAATTTATATAATTAATTGTCCATAATTTATCAATAAAAATTCATAAACAACTTTAAACATCAAAATTTATAACTGAAGTAGATCAAAACACATGTAAATAACAAATAAATAATATTCTATCACCAAAACAAACAACATTGACAAGTTTTCAACTAATAACAAGTTTTCAATTAGTATCAAATCTCTTAGAAAAATCACTTAGAAAATTTAACACTTTCATATTGCTAAACATCTTAAACCCATCTTGTTTCACATCAACTCACCAATTAATTAGAATTTAATCAATTTATAACCTAATAATAAAAACTAACTAACAAATTAGTAATAACCACTGAATTTGCAAACATAATCAAAATTTGGAACAACAAACAGAATTACAAAACATATGAAATCAAACAAACATACTATGAAATCAAACTACAGTAACAAATTCAAAACAAAACAAAAATATAATTTAAAACTTACAAAAACAAAATTACAAAAACCTGATTAATTCATTTAATTAACAAAATAAAACAAGCTAAAAAGCAGAAAACAACAATCAATAGAAATTAAATCCAGAAGACAGCAATCAAAAAACAATAATTAACCCAGAAAACAAGCAATAATCAGCATAATTAAATCCAAAAAATAGTAATTAACTCCCAAAAATGAAACTGAAGTAGTGTAGCGATGGAGGCTTACAAGCTCAGAAATTCAGTAACTCAAAATAAGCATAAATTAGAAAACTTAGAATCAGAAATCAGAAAACCAAATAAAAGTAGAAAACAAGAAAAATTAAATTGAAGACCGGCAGCGAATGAGGAATCCAAGTGACGGCGACGGAAGAGGGGAAGTGAGCTCAGGCACAGAGGGGATCAAAGACAGGCTTGACGCGCAAGAGAGAGGGATCGACAATGAGGACATAGACATGATTTCAGGGTGGCCAACGACGATGAGAACAGAGACGGCGACGCTAACAGCAGCTTCGAGCATACCTGAAGACGCGAGGTGAAGCGATCCAGGAGAAGAGAATTGTGATGGCTCTCCTCAATGCTGGCTGAGGAGAAGAGTTCGTCGACGACGGCGTCGTTGGCCGCTGGCTGCTGCTGCCGGCTGTCTAGGAGAGAGAGAGGCTGCTAGGGTTTCGTGTGGAGATCAGAGAGAGAGAGCGGCTGGGTGGTGGGTCGTGGGTGTGTGCAAGAGAGAAAGGGGAGGGATGGAGGGTTATATATTTTTTATTTTATTTTTTAAAATTAAAAACCGAAAAAAACCGTCTGGTTTAAACTGTTCACCAGTTAACTTCCAGTTTGACCAATTTTTACCAGACGATTTTTTACTTCAACTGAACTAGCTAGCAGACCAGTTCCTAGTAAATTCGGTTGAATTGGTTGGTCCGGTTCAATTTTCATAACACTACTTAGGATAGTGTTAAATAATGGATGTTGTGATTATGTTGGTTTAGTGTAAACTTTATGTTGGTTGATGATTGAATTTGGATGCAAATTGTGGTTTGATTGCCTATTATGGCTATTGATATGAAAATTTGGGCCAGAGGCCGTGATTGAGTGAGATGCATGATGCGAAATTTTGCAAAACCAAAACTCGACAAGTGCACCGAATCATATCAAGTAATACCACAAGAGTGGGTTATCATTCTCACAAGGATTAATGAACTGAGCACACAAGAGTTAATCTATTGTCTAACTAAACAATTGCAAATGAGGGTTTTGGCAATATCAAATAGGAAAAAATAGAAGATTAAATGAAAGCGATTTATAAACTATTGAGAAAATAGTATGAATGGAATGCTAAGATTTCAAAGATGTTTAAAACTTCAAGAAAAATACTTTTCACTATCTATCTTGATCATGCATAGATGTATCTTACGACAAACCCTAATAAATCAAACCCCAATCTCTTGGAAATCCGGTTTCCCTTAACATAACAAATCATCAATTCCTTGATCAATTAATTATGATAAGAGATAAAGCATACTTGCTGATTCATAAGCCACACAATTCTTAAAATTTAAACCTAATTGATTCAATGTTCCTTATCGAGCTAAGTTCAAAACTTTCAGAATTGAGAAAAGAGATTTTCAAGCTTAATTCTATCAAACAAATGTTTCCAAGATGCATATAGAATTCAATTCAAATTCAAGTTATTTACCAATAAACTCAAACACTTGTGATGAAGAATGAAAACTAAATTCTTAAAAAAATATCAATGCATAAATCAAGAATAGAAAAGTAATAACATTAACCCATGGTAATAAACATAGCTCCTAACCTTAACAAGAAGAGATTAGTTGCCCATGATCATAGAAAAACCATAATTCTAAATTGAAAAATGGCAGGGAGAGAGAGCTCATGTATATAGCTCCTTTCCTTTTTATACTAACCCTCAAACAAATTCACATTCAAAATTCATTTCAAAAGAAAATTAAATCAAATCAAATCTCATTAATTAAGTATTCTCTTAGAGTTTTTCCTTTAAGATAAGCTCCTTTGACCTTTTCCACAATTGGAAATTAATTCTTGACTTCATGGGCTTATATTAAGCCTTGAGTTATCCACTTAAGTGTTTGAAGAATTAGAGGATTTGATGAGTGAATTAAGGCCCCTGGGAGCGGCCCATTTGGTGCATTGTACAGATAGTCTCCCACGTACAATGCATGATCCTTCCTTGGCACAATTGGCCTCTGTTTGATGTCCCAAGTGCAATGCACCAAGCCCTGCGTGCAATGCATGGCTCCATTTAGTGAAATTGGTCTCTGTTTGATCTTTAAGTGCAATGCACGGGCTCCTACGTACAACGCATGGCTTGATTTGGTACCAAAACCTCTGTTTTGCTCTTCACGTTGAATGCATGGTCTCCCACATTGTACGTATAGCTTCCTTTAGTGATTTCTTGTCCAGGGAGCTTTCTGTTTGGTCCCGGGAGCTTTCTATTTGATTCTCCTTCTTATGCCTATTCTTTATGATGATTCCTAGCTTCTTCTTCCTCCTTGATCTTTGTTAATTCTCCTCCAAAATCTCTTATAATGAATGAATTCAAACTTACTCAAAGTAATGCTCGCCAAATCATGAAATGATTGCTTTTCTAACAAAAATCATTAGCTTATTGAATGAAATTCTAAAGAAAAAATAACTAAAGATGCGGAAGATCAATGCACTCTTTTGGTAAGTTATAAGCCTCAATCGAGGCATTAAAAAGATTAGATTGATATATTGTGATTGTGAATAAATAATTGGGATGAAATATCAAATTGAGTTGAATGTCGGTTGAATGTGCGAATGCTAACTGAATTTGTCTTAGTTCGATTATGAAAAATTGAGTATGATGTGTGGTTGATTGACCGTTGATGGTTAATATGATGATTTGGACCAAAGGCTGAGCTTGGAGGCATCTTGGTAAGTTTGATAAGAATTGTTGAGCGAAATTATGGCCGGAGGCCTCGAATAAGTAGGTTACTTGTTTAAATGTATGTGAATTGTCGGTTGATGTTATTTTGAGTAATGAGAGGGTTTAATTGAATTGGGATTGGTGGTTTGTGTTTTGATGGCTAGGATATGGTTGATAATTGATGTTGAGTAAAAAGGGTGTCCAGGAATTTGGTTATGTTCGCTTGAAAGAGGTAAAAGCTAGAGAATTGTAAACTTATGCAGAAAATTAGTAAAAATAGATTTTTGACCAACTTTGATGGGCCATAACTTGGCTCTTTGAAGCATGAAATTTATCTTGAATTAAAGCTAATGATAAGAACTTTAAAACCGTCAAATAACGAAGGAAAAAGAAAATTTGTAGCAAATGTTATGAACTTTTGAAAACTAAGGTTAAAAACTAAAATTTCAGATTCCGCAAAAAATCAAAAAAATTGGCTTGTGTGCGCGCGCACAGGGGCGTGCTTACACACAGCACAACGCGTGTGTGTAAGCTTGTGCGAGCGCACAAGGGTGTGTATATGCACACCAAGAAAATTTTGCAAGCTGTGCGTACGCATAAGGTGGTGTGTACGCACATGTCGGGAAATTGGCGCTGATATGTGCATGCGCACAGAGGTGTACGTGTGCATATGTCCTGTTTTCTTGAAAAACTTTGTTTTTGACTATTTAACCTTCCCGACAAGCTTCTAAAGCCTTGTTACCCCCATATGATGTCCGATAACTAGTTTTTAAGCTATGAAAAAGGTGTGGTTAAATCCAACCAATTGAATTGATTAATTCCCAGGTAAACACTTAGTTAACCGGAGAAAATTATTGGGATGATGGAGGTTTGTCCCGACCGCAGTGAGGACGGTGGTTTCATCCCGTTCATGGAATAATGAGGTTGATTAGTTAATGAATGGATGGGGTTATGTTAGGGCGTATCTTCCGAAACTGGATGGAATTGTGGGTTGGTTTTAAGTGTGATATAGACTATTTACATGACAAGGACAGTGGTATCATCCTGCTTGCTTAGTGCGTAAATTACTATGTGGGCATTGTGGTTTCATTCTGCCCATGGTGAGGACAGTAGCCATGTCCCGCTCACGACATAATGAAATTAATAAATTGATAAAAAAAACTGGGGTTAACGAATATAATAATTTATAAAACTAATTTAAGTCAATGATTATGACTAATTATGGTGTGAATGACTGTATTAACAAGGACGGTAGCACTGTCCTACTTGTGTGGCAAGGTTGTGGGATTCGGCCCGCTTGCGTATTGATTTAGCATTTGTTTTGGGCAAGGTCAGTGGTTCTTATCCTGCTTGTCAGTGGTTTCGGGCAAGGTTAGTGGTTATATCCCGCTTGTTTGTGGTTATGCATTTGTTTGGCACTTGCATCGGGGAAGGACGGAAGTATCATCCCGCTTATTTGTGGTTGCAGTGTGGATGTGGGGAATGTGGTAGGGCACTCTCCCCCACATTCCTCTTTTAATTGTTTGTTGGAAGTGAGGAAGGTGGTAGGGCACTCTCCCTTAGAATGTTTTCCCCACGTCTCTCTCCTGTTACAAGGTGAAACGACACTCTTCGTTATTTTTGGCACAATTTGGGGAAAGTGGTAGGGCACTTTTCCTTAAAACGTTATCCCCTGAGTATACCTCTAAGAGAAGGTGGTAGAAAACTCTCCCTCGAAATTTATTTCTCTTGGAGATGCACAAAAGAGAGAGTAATCCGAGAGTTGCAATCGGATCTGTGTCGGGTCTAGCAATATAACCGACATGTGAACTCATGGCCAATAAGACAGGCTTGCATCATATGTATCTATTTGCTATTGTTTAAGTGTGTATAATGTTTTTTGGCTTGCCTAACTGAATATTTTTGTTAATTGTTAATTGTGATAGTTGTTATACATGCTTTCTATTTGTGTTTGTCTTGTAATGCTTATTAGTTGTGTTTGCTACTGTTGAACAAAATGCTAAGATAAATACTGGATTGAACTATTGAGGTATTGGAGATGGATGATAATATATTAAAAATTATTGAGCTTAGAGGTAGATATGGAACTGAGACTTAATAACTTAACCCTGTTCGAATTAGTTAAAACCCTAGTCTAGAATTTTTGTGGAAATGGAGATTAAGATTGCCTAGTGGGTTTGTATCTCTTTATATAGTCTCTATTTGGAACTATTATCACACTGGGAACTTTCAAGTTCTCACTCGTTGTGAAAATTTCTATTGTTTAGATACAGGTCGTGATGCACCTCGCTGACCGTGTAGGATTCTGTTGGTGGAAGCGAAGAAGACTTATCTCTTTTTGAGATTTATTTTGTACTTAGTATTATTCTCCGCTTTTGAGCATGTTATTTTATATTCCTCTTAAAGGTTCTATTTTGGAGAAACAAGATATTATTTTGTACACTTTTAATTTGTAATATTCTAGCTAGCCTTTTTTTCGTAGGTCGAGATTAGTACTTATTATGCATTTTTATCTTGGATCTTATGTATATCTATATATATATCTCTTTTGTTTCTATAATCAGTGCTTCTTATCTTTAACGCTTCAAGTGTGATAATAGTTGTCGCTTTGGTTTATTTTTTCCTCACAAGCTCTTAGTTAAATTATATTTCTTCAAATTACTATGAATGTAATTTTGCTTTTAGGTGTCGTAATGCCTCACCACCTCTGATTTATGACTATGGCGTAAGGTTTTGTGTGGTAGGGTGTTAAATTCTTAGTTTAATTTAATTTAGGTTTAGAATTTTAGTTTTAAATTTTGAATCAATTTTATGGTTGGTTCAATTTAGTTTTTTTTTTTTTGTGATTTAGGTTATTATGATAGGTTAGATTTAAGGTATTAGATTTTAAGTTGTTTGGATATTTTCCTAAAAATGTTGCGAATTGCTGCTGCTAGGGTACTGTACTTGTTAATTGATGTTAACAAAATGCTTGGTTTTGCTACTTGATGTGTTTCATGATTTTGAATGCCAAGTGTTTGTTAAAATCCCTTAAAGAGCTCTTAATAAAAATTTTGTTATTATGCATTTATGATTGAATGTGATGTGTTTTTAATTTTTTAAATGATTGAGGCTTTGTCCAATAGTACAAGATTAATAAAATTGGCCTTATGTAACTTAATTATGTCAAGTTTGTATGTTTAATTGTTTGTAGCCACCATGTGATTTACATTAGTTGATTATGTTAAGCATACTGAATAGTGTTGATGGTGGATTGCTTGAGATGCTACTATTTGTAATAATTGAGTTTTTGGTGTGTATGTCGTAATATAATGCCATATTGGTTTAATTTTTGATAATTGATTTTGTAATAATTGTTTTGTGAGCTACGTGTTTTCCGGAATGCTCTTTGCAGACTTGACTATAAGCAGAAGTGTCAGAAGTCCTACATGCAGAGACTGGAGGCTGCAACTGAGCGATCTTAGCATACTGGACACGACGACAAAAACTCCGATGCATTAGAAGTTGATCCTGACACTATTTGGCGCGAAACTGCATTTAAGCCATATAAGAATCGTGTCTACAGGTTGGGATAGTTTTTTTCCGACAACCTCCGCACCTCCACATTGAGACCTTCATCCGCCTCTGCCACCAGTTGGCCCATCGATCCCGAGGACAGCGTCGATTTGAGAGAGCAGGTGTTGGAGCCCACTCGAAGCCTTCACCAATAGACTCAGCAGCTGCAGGAGTCTAAGGAGAGGTATCATGCGTCCTTACATGCGTGTTAAACACGGATTCCCTCAGGCTGGAGTGGAGGCGAGAGTTGGAGCAGCTTCAGCGGGTACAGCAACAGATGGCGGTGTACTAAGATGTGATGCACACCAGTGGCAGCGGTGCTGATGGAGGGACACCGATATCACCGACTAGTCTATCGTCTCAGTAGAACCAACTGAGGGATGACGACGATGATGACTGTTAGGATCTTTTGTGATTAGAGTTTTGTTCTATATTGTTTCATTGTATTTTATATATTTATTTGACTTTTCATTTTATTTGTATACTTAAGACTTAATTTACCATATTCGGTTCCTATTATTTTGAATTTCACTACTAATTGTATAAAAAACAAATTTAAATTAAAAATTTTTAAAAAATTGACCACTAATTGTGTTTATTTTTTTAAAATTGAATTTACTGTGGGACAAATCCAACGGTAATTAAGCGGGAAAGAAAATAGTGAAGCACCAAAATTACCAATAGAAATTTCCGTCGGTAATTAAATGGTTTTTAGGTAAAAAATTCATCACAGAATCCGATGGTAACTACCGGCAAGGTTTCTACTGTTGGATTGATTCCGATAGAAAATCTACCGATAAATATATTTTCCAGTGAATTATTTTCGTTATTCGGTTGGTAAATCCAACGTTATTCAACATTTTTCTTATAATGGTGTATATATTAAAATAAAAAATTATAAACATTCTATTGATAATAATAGTTAAACCTTTTGATTTATTTACATAATTTTAGACTATTAACAAAAAATATTTTGTACAACAGAAACTCTAACTCTAGAAATGGTAATATGTTAAAAGAGATAATAACAACTTATCGAGTCGAATCAATTAACGTATTTGTTGTAAGACCCATAATTTTTAAAAAGTTATTACGAACCAATTTCAAATTACATATATTTATTTGCAGTTTTAAGTTCATAAATTATTTTACTGAAGATAATTAAAAATAGTTTTGATTAATTGGATTTGAAATAAATTAAGATTTTTATCCAAATTCTATAATTTTGGATTATTTTTCTATTTGCTATTTAAAGTCTTAGAAATTCAATAATAATAATGTTTGAAAATTTAAATTATAATTTTATCTAATTTTATAATTATTGAATTAATTCCTATATTTAAATTATAGAATTAGTAGTTGTAGAATAATAAGATTTTTATATGATAATATATTTATAATTAAATACTTTATGTTTGTTAATAAAGAAAATTAATTATATTGTATTATATTTTCAATTAGAGTATTTGAGTGAAAATCAAATAACAATTTGATACAACAAATAATATTTTAAAAGTAATTTTAAGGATTCAATTAGTTTTCAAATTAAACACCAAAATCCCCAATTCCAAATACAAACCCTAACCCTAATTAACACACATTTTCCCCTTTTCTAAGTGAACTCTAGCCACCCACACTCATCACCAACACACATATACATACACTACCCACACACTCAGCACGCACAAACAAGACACTCTTCCTCACCAAAACAAACACACAGACACGGTTCTTTTTAGAGGGAAGAAAGAAAGAAAAGAAAGAAAGGGATGAGAGGAGAGGGGAGCTGCGAGAAAGGGAGAAGGGGGAAGAGAGGGAGACGGCGCCAGTGGGAATCACTGCCACCGTCGTCGCCGCTGTGCCATCAAGAGGAAGATCCGAGAGAGAGAGCACGCGGAGTAAGGGAGCAGAGAAGTCGCGCCACCACTACACCATGCCTCGTCACCACCGCCGCACCGTGCTCCACGCCGTCTCTGCCACTATTCCATCACGAGAGAAGAACACGCGAAGGAGGGAATAGAACTGTGAGAGAGCTCAGCCACGGGGCGAGGAGATGCATTCCTGACCCGTCACTGAGTGGTCCCCAGAAGTGGATTTTAACACGAAAACACTGTTTTACCCTTCTTATGTAATCCTTAGTCATTAGTTTAGTATTTAAGGGATATTTTACATAATCTTAACGGACCTTTTGGAGACTTTACATCATATTTTTGTTTATCATTGTATTTTCTGTCAGTATGAGATTCTAAACCTCCTAGGTTGAAGGGAGGAGCCCTGTTGAGTTTTTTGGATTAATAAAAGTACTACTATTCTTTCTCAATTCGTGTTTGATTCTCTTTTATAAGATGTATCTGATGGTGTGGAAGACGATTCAACACAAAAATCACCGGCAAGTGTACCGGGTCACATCAAGTAGTAATAACTCACTCAGAGTGAGGTCGATCCCATAGGGATTGAAGGATTGATCAATTTTAGTTTAGTGGTTAATTTAGTCTAGCAAACAAGAGTTGATTTGAGTGATTTGTAATTGACAGAAGCTAAATTGCATGAATTGTAAAAGTAGAGGGGGAGAATTGTAGTAAATTAAAGAAACAGAAAGTAAAAGTGTTGAATCTTAAAGAACAAGTAAAGTAAATAACAGAAACTTAGAGTGTAAGAAATGTTAATTGCTTAAATGATAAAGGGATCAGGGAGTTGGGATTTGCAGAAATTTAACAAGGAAAAGTAAATTGCAACAAGCATAAGAGTAGAGGATGACTTGAATTGAAATAGATCTCAAACAGAAAAATAAATTAGCTTGAAGAAGCATTCAACAGATGAACTAAAAGGAATATGCAAGATCTCAGGGGTCAAGAGACTAGAAAACCAAGTCTAGATCTCACTGCCTTCCTTGATCCAACTCAAAGAACAATTGAAAATAAATTAAAGATCAAAACAGTAAAGAAACTTGAATTCAAATCACCAAATCTTAAATTATGCAAAGAAAGGAACAAAGGGATCTCAAGGTGAGATTGAGACAGAATTTCCTCAATTCTCAACACCCAAGACTCAAGCTAAGTGTGCCTAAAAAGAAAAAATAAGAAAATCCAGAGGAAGAGAACTCAATTCTACTTCCCAATTCAAAGCTAAAGTTCAAAGAAAATGAAAACTCAAAACAAAAGTAAACTCCAAATTCAAAAAGTCTAAAAAATGATCAAAAGAAAAGTAAAAAAAAGGTCCTCTCTAAATCTAACTAACATCTATTTATACACTTCCTATTTTGGATTTCAAAATTTGGGTGGCCTTCTAAATTTGGTGAAGAAATGGATTTAATTTGAATTTTTGGTGAATTTTCTAACCCATGGGTGTTGCTCCCAGGGCTAGGCTCAGTTGCTTGTGAGAGCCGAGCTTTGGTTCTCTTTTTCCTTGCCAAATTGCGCGCACCCTATGCATCATGTGACAAAGAAGTAGCGCTCAGCTCTTGGCAAGAGCTGAGCTTGCTCCTTGTCCTTATTGAGGGCCACAGTTCGAATCCTTAGGAGTGCAAGTGCTGCCCATTTTTTTTGGCACATAAGTAGCGCCAAATGCCTTGCTTCCTTGATGCCCTTAGTTCGAATCCCATGGAGTGAAAACAAGCCAATTTTGGCTTATTTTTCTAGCAAAGTAGCGCTGCACCCTTCCCCTTTGGTCTTGAGTTCAAATCTTGGTGAGTGCATTGGCCAGCTTTTATTCCTTGATTTTTCTTGGAGAGTAGCCCGATAAAGCTCTTGGCAAGAGCTGACCCTTGAAACTTTGCCTTGCTCCCTCCTTGATGTGTAGCGCTCGGTTCTTGTGGAGAGGCTAGCTCTTCCCTTGCTTGGCCTTTGGTCTTTGAAGTAAAGCTCTTCACAAGAGCTCTAGGCTCTTGGCAAGAGCTCTAGGCTCTTGCTCCTTGCAATGTGCCACGCTTTTCCTTTCCTTAGGCCACGCTTTCTCTCTTTCTTCATTTTCTTCACCTACAAGTAATCAAAAAAACCAATCAAAGTATCACCAAATTCATAAGGTTTAAAATTCATTTAAAAACCAATTAATTCAAGCTTAAACCTCATGATTTTGTGCCAATTAAAGGGTGGTTGGTTGATTCAAAGAAACCATGTAATTCCACTCCAAATTACTAACTTACAATGCAAGAAAGTGCATAAAAACAAATGAAACAAGTGAAATTTGCTTGAAAAGGTAGCATATGATGACTTGTCATCAGTATCTTCATTCTTCATCAATATGAATATGTTGAACTAGCATAAGATTATCACATTCTACATGGGTTCAGAGTGAATCTTTCATCGGATAATGATGAACCACCAGCTTGATTATACATCTCTTAGACGGCTAATACACGACTTCGTTGGGGACTTCTTGAGACACTAGTTGAGCCGAAGTATGGAGAGATTAGTGTCTATGTGGTAGAAGCTAGAACCCAAAGGCGTAGCATCCTCTGATCCGGAAGATTCGACCTTGTTTGTGGCGTTTTGAGTAGGATCATCAAAGAGAATGAACTGTAGGAGCTTCACCCTCAATCAGAATGGATCCGCACTAACCTTGGGGTTCAGATCTAGAGGAGTATTGGCAGCTGCTCAAACCAGCGTCAATCACATACAACCTGCCACAGAAGAAATTATTCACAATTGAAGAAGATAGTAATACCAGAGTTAATCCAGAAGGACAAAGCATCTCCAAGCCTTAACCATTGTCTTATTCTTATAATCAAACCTTGTAATTCCATCTTTATTCCATTTATGGAATCACAAACATACCAACATCTTCTATCCGCCTGATTAAGATCCGCAAGACAACCATAGCTTGCTTTCAAAGCACAATCCTCGTGGGATCGACCCTAACTCCCTCAGGTATTACTTGGACGACCCAGTGCACTTGCTGGTTTAGTTGTACGAAGCGTGGGGATTCATGCACCAAGTTTTTGGCGCCGTTGCCGAGGATTGTTTGAGTTTGGACAACTGACGGATTATTTTGTTGCTTAGATTAGGTATTTTCTTTAATTTTGTTAGAGTCTTTTATTTTATCTTCTTTTCTTTTCTTTTTTTTGAAAAAATAAAAAAAATTCAAAAACCTTTTCTTTTCTTTACTTAATCTTTGTTTTTGGTTTGAGTCTTTTGTTTGTGTTCTTGGTTGAATTTTCGAATTTCTTTGAGACTTTTTCAAAAAATGTTCAAAATTATTGTCTTTTGTTCGAGTCTTGTGTCAATCTTTAAGTTTGGTGTCTTCTTAAGTCTGTTTTTTATAATTTTCAAAAATCGTGTCTTTGGTTTTCAAAATCTTTAATTTTGGTGTCCCTTTGCATCTTCTTGTTTTTTTTTTTTGAATTCTTTGAGTTTTGCTCTTGGTGTTTTTCTTGATCTTCAAAGTGTTCTTATTTTTCTTCTTGTTTTGATCTTAAAATTTTTAAAGTTTGGTGTCTCTTTGTGTTTTTCCTTCTAATTTTTGCATACTTGGTGTCATTAGATCTAAAAATTTTAAGTTTGGTGTCTTGTTGTTATTTTTCACTTTCTTCATTAAATTCAAAAATAAAAAAATCTTTTCTATCTTTAATTTAATTAATATTCAAAAATCTTAATTAAAAATTCAGATTTTAATTTCAAATTATTATCTTATCTTATCTTAATTTCAAATTTCAAAATCAAATCTTTTCAAAAATCATATCTTTTTCAAATCTACATCTTATCTTGTTTCAATTTCAAAATTAAAAAATAAAAAATTTCAAAATTCAAAATCCAAAATTCAAATTTTAAAATTCAGTTTCAAGTTTAAAATTTTAAAATTTTGAACTTCAAATTTCAAAATCAAATCTTTTTTAAAGTCAAATTTCAAATCTTTTTTAGAAACTAACTTTTTTATTTTGATTTCAAATCCTTTTAATTTAAAACTTATCTTTTCTTAACTTCCTTATATTATCTTTCTTACCTAACTTATCTTAACTTTAATTTAAAATCTTTTCTATCTTATCTTCTTTCAAAATTTTAAAATTAAATCTTTTTCAAATCTTTTCAATTCTTATCTTATCTTATTGACTTTTTCAAATATTTTTAAAATCAAATCTTTTCTAATCTTCTATCCTATCTTAAATTTAAATCTTTCTTAATTAGTTAGTTGTTTTCTCTTTTTTCTTTTTCAAAACTTCTGAACTAATTCTTCTCTGTCCTATTTTCAAAAATTCATCATTTAATTTTCAAATCTGTTTAATTAATTAACTTCTATTTTCGAATTTAATTAATAAACAAAATAAAAACAAAAATATTTTAATTCTTGTTTCTCTTTTTACTTCTAATATTTGAATTCTTCATCTCCTTCTTCTATCTTCATTCTTCTTTCTCTTCTTTCTTCACATCTCACAGGGAGTCCTCTGTTCTTGAACAAAGAGCTCCCATTCTTCTTCTCTCTTGTTTTTTTTTCGTGTTTATGACCAGAAACATGGATAAAGAACCTTTCTTTAATTTTGATCATGAACCTGAGAGGACTTTAAGGAGGAGATTACAACAAGTTAAAGCATAGCACTCCTTGAGAAACCTTTCAGAAAAGTTTGAACAAGAAACTAAAGACATGGCCGAACCTAATCATGAAGGAGAGGCAAGAAAGGTTCTTGGTGCTTACACCAAGACTACCTCTGACTTCTATGGCAGAAGTATCTCTATACCCGCCATTGGAGTTAACAACTTTGAGCTAAAACCTCAACTGGTGACCTTAGTTCAACAAAACTGCCAGTACCATGGACTTCCACAGGAAGATCCAAATGTCAAGACCAATGGAGTGTGTCCTGAGGTCTATAAGCTCATGATCTTTCCTTTTTCTATAAGAGACAGAGCTAGATTGTGGTTAGATTCTCAATCTAAAGAGAGTCTTAACACATGGGAGAAGGTGGTCAATGCATTCTTGACCAGGTTCTTCCCACCTCAAAAGTTGAGTAGACTTAGGTTGGAAGTTCAAACCTTTAGACAAAAAGATGGTGAATCCCTCTATGAAGCTTGGGAGAGATATAAGCAACTTATTAGAAGATGTCCTCCCAACATGATCTCAGACTGGACCACACTAGACATCTTCTATGATGGCCTTTCTGAGATATCTAAGATGTCATTGGATAACTCTGCTAGTGGATCATTCCACTAGAAGAAAACACATGAAGAGGCAAGAGAACTCATTGACATGGTTGCAAATAACTAGTTTATGTACACTTTTGAAAGAAACCCTATAAGTAATGGGGTACTTCAGAAGAAAGGAGTTCTTGAAGTTGATACTCTGAATACCATATTGGCTCAAAATAAGATCTTGACCCAGCAGGTCAATATGATCTCTCAGCATTTGACTGGAATGCAAACTGCATCTAGCAGCACTCAAGAAGCTTCTTCTAAGGTAGAAGCTTATGATCCTGACCAACCCACAATGGAAGAGGTGAATTACATGGGAGAACCCTATGGAAACATCAACAATCCCTCATGGAGGAATCATCCTAACATTTCATGGAAGGATCAACAGAAGCTTTAGCAAGGCTTCAACAACAATCAAGGTGGAAGAACCCAGAACAGGTTCAACAACAGACTACCATTCCCATCTTCTCAAGGGAATATGGAGACCCCTAAGTAGAACCTTTCTGACTTAGTTGCTATAATCTCCAACCTTTCTAAGATCACTCATAGTTTCATAACTGAAAAATGGTCTTCCATCAAAAGAGTGCAAGGCCATCACCACTGAGGCTGAGGCTGAATCTAGAGAGATTGGGAAGGCACTGAATGCCAGTGAGGAAGATCTCACTGGGCGTTCAACACCTAAACTGGCTGATAGCCTAGCGTTGAACCCCAGTAAGGAAGCCCTCACTGGGCATTTAACGCCCATCTTGGCAGCAGAGTTGGCGTTGAACGCTAGCTAGGGAACACTGGCTGGGGGTTCAACACCCAAACAAGTAGGGACTCTAGCATTGAATGCCAGAGAGGAAGCCCTCACTAGGCGTTCAATGCTCAAACAGACAGGGAAGCTGATGTTGAACTCAAGCAAGGACAACCGTGTTGGGCGTTCAACGCCAAAGAAGGTAAGGAAACTAGTGTTTAATGCCAATAAAGGCACACATGATGGGCGTTCAATACCCAAAGAGCCACCAGAGCTGGCGTTGAATGCTAGTGATGGCACAACTCCCAAATGTTCCTTACCTACTAAAGTTATCCACATCCAAGAACTAAAGGAATCTAAGGCTCATGTAGAGAACATAGAGGTTCCTTTGCATGCACTCCTACAGTGCATGAGTTCTGATGACTACTCATCCTCTGATGAGGATGAGAATACTAGGGATGAGTAAGTTGCTCGGTACCTAGGAACTCTCATGAAACTGAATGCCAAGTTATTTGGTACAAAGCCTTTGGAGGAAGAACCTCCACTGCTTACCAAATAGCTAAATGCTTTGGCTCAGCAGGAGCATCCTCAAAAGCTTTTAGATCCTGGATGCTTCCTAATTCCTTGCACCATAGGCACCATGTCCTTCGAGAAGGCTCTGTGTGAGCTAGCGTCAAGTATAAACCTCATGCCATTCTCTGTAATCCTTAGTCATTAGTTTAGTATTTAAGAGATATTTTACATAATCTTAATGAACCTTTTGGAGACTTTACACCATATTTTCGTTTATCATTGTATTTTCTATCAGTATGAGTTTCTAAAACTCATAGGTGGAGAAGCATTGCT
Organism: Arachis hypogaea; assembly: GCF_003086295.3. NCBI lineage: Eukaryota > Viridiplantae > Streptophyta > Magnoliopsida > Fabales > Fabaceae > Arachis > Arachis hypogaea. Next base: position 51,724,557 of record NC_092039.1, on the reverse strand, counting down.
GTGTTTTATGGATTAATAAAAGTACTATTACTCTTTCTCAATTTGTGTTTGATTCTATATTCTAAGATGTAGCTTTGTTCTTCATCAATATGAATGAATTGAACTCGCATAAGGTTATCAAATTCTATATGGGTTCAGAGTGAGTCTTTCATCGGACAATGATGAACCACCAGCATAATTATACATCTCTTAGACGGCTAATCCACGACTTTGTTAAGGACTTCTCAAGACACCAGTTTAGCCGAAGTTTGGGGAGATTAGGGTCTCTGTGGTAGAGGCTAGAACCCAAAGGTGTAGCATCCTCTGATCTGGAAGATTCGACCTTGTTTGTGGCGTTTTGAGTAGGATCATCAAAGAGAATGAACTGCAGGAGCTTCACCCTCAATCAGAATGGATCCGCACTAACCTTGGGGCTTAGATTTAGAGGAGTATGGGTGGCTGCTCAAACCAGCATCAATCACATGCTGCCTGCCATAGAAGAAATCATTCACAATTGAAGAAGACAGTACGGCCAAAGTTAATCCAGAAGAACAAAGTATCTCCAAGCCTTAACCATCTTCTTATTCTTATAATCAAACCTTGTAATTCCATCTTTATTCCTTTTATGCAATCACAAACATACCAACATCTTCTATCCGCCTGACTAAGATCTGCAAGATAACCACAGCTTGTTTCAAACCACAATTCTCGTGGGATCGACTCTGACTCACTCAAGTATTACTTGTACTACCCAGTGCACTAGCTGGTTCAGTTGTATGAAGCGTGGGGATTTGTGCACCACTGGCATTGCCTTTGTCAGAACCGCCACTGTCGCTGCCAACTTCCATCTCCGTCGAGGCAGGTTATGGATGAGAGGGAACGAAGCTACCTCTGCCGCCAGAGAACGCTCTGCCGGTAAGGGTTTCGAGTTTGGTCTTTGTTTCTTTTGAGATTCTGGAAGCTTTATTGTTGTAGCATGTTAGTTTCAGTTGCCGTCGCCAGAGTCTAGTCGCCGCTGCCGCTAAGCCGATTCAGAGACTACTGCTGCTTCATTTTGTTGGTTCAATAAGTTTTTCTGTTTCGAAAACCCCTGCATTAGTGTTCTGTTTCGTGTATTAAAGTCTTGCGATATTGATGTATTAGGAGTTGGTGACCGAGATTGCATGTTGTGTTTTAAAACAGTTTATACTTTTGCGAAAGTGTGCAGTGCTGCGATTTGAAGATGCCGTTGAATTTTGGTCGAGACGAAAGGAATTCTGTGAGGCGTTTGGGTTATGATTTCAACTTATCGAGGTAGGGGCATTTTTCAGAAGACTAAAGTTTATATTTCGGAGTTGCCATATATAGATATTTATGTGAAAAATGTATTTCAGTGATTGTATAAGTTCTATGCATTGTTTGATTGTCTTGGATGGATATGCATGCTTGTCTGATTGGATTATTGTTTGGTTTTAAAAAATGGACTGCTTTTGAAGTGTTTCTTTAAAGTTATTTCTTCTAAAGTTTTGAAATCGAGTTTAATCCGTTAGAGGTTGATTTGAGCTTGAGTTAGTTTTCTTGAAATATGAGAATAGTATGCACCTTTGGATTCAGGGTGATTTTGATCTGATTTGGTTTTGAACTCGTTAAAGAGGGTTGCAGAATGGTTTGGTTGGGATCCAAAAAGGGTGGTAAAGTCCAAGTTCTAGGGAGGTGCTGCCGAATTTTCTATAAAATCTAAAACTTTGTTTGAAATATTATTTTGAAAGTTTGAATTTGAGAAATCGTATTATTTGATTTATTAAGGAAATAGTATGTTTCAAATTTAATTTAATTGAGAAAAACATATGTCTTGAGTTTAATTTATTCAGAAAAAGAATTACTTTACAATTTTAAATCACTTAAGAAAAGTACTATGTCCTAAGGACAATTTGATCTATAAAAAGAGTTTATGTTTTGAATTGGATTTAAGGAATTTGTTTAGAGGAGCTTTAATGAATTTACAAGAAAATGGACTTTGATTGTGTTTTATGATGTTTTTGGAAAAGGTTGAAAGAATTGGTTTTAAGAATGAAATTGTGATTGATTTTGGATTTTAACTTGGTTCAAAATTTTTAATTCACATGATTTGGTTTTGATTTGGCTTAGAAACTTCCTTTGAATAACTCAAATTAATGAAACAATGATTTTTGAGAATCTTTACTGAATTTATGGAAATGACGTCGGTTGTTTTTTCCCTAAAGTCTTGAGACCTTGCCATGAATTTTAATTAATAACTTTTGATTTTAACGTGATTGAGCGAATGGTTTGAAAATGAATGATTTTGAGAAGTTCAGAAGAGATTTTGAATTTGGCAAGGTTTTGAAGTCGTTTGGGAGTTTTGGAAAGATGTTGCAAAAATTGGCTTTGTTAAGAAAGGAAATTGATTTGAGAAAAAGTGGTTCTTTAATATGTTTGTTATTTGAAAGTAAGTGGGCCAAGAATGATTAATGAAATAAGAATTTAAGCCTAATTGATTGTGGATATTATTGAGAATATAATGAGGGTTTCAGGCCTGGCAAGGATGGTGGTATAATCCTGCTTGCTCAGTGCGTAAACCGTTGTGCAGGGATGGTGGTTTTATCTCGCCTGCAGTGAGGATGGTGGTTTTATCCCACTCATGTATTGATAAATTGTTTAGCAAGGATGGTGGTGTGATCTTGCTTGCATATTGTTTTATGTAGGTAAGGATGGTGGTTTAATCCTGCTTACTGTAGAGGCAAAGACGGTGGTTTAATCCCGCTTGCGTGTTCCGAGAAAGGATGGTGGTTTAATCCCGCTTGTTTTTGGAACCTACGGATAAGGATGGTGGTTTAATCCTGCTTATCCGAGTCGGGTCTGGCAACATAACCGATGTATGAGCTCATGGCTAGTAGGACAGGCATGCATCATTTGCAGCTATGTGACATTGATTGGGTGTGTTTATTGTATATGTGGTTTGCCTATGTGAATAATTATGTTTAACTGCTAATTGCTATACTTGATGTAACTGCTTTGATTGTGTTTGAACCTTCTTACGTGTGTTTGTGACTGAAATTGGTTGAATTCATGGTGAATTGGCTGTGGATAGATTTGTTTGGGCCTAGGGCCGTGGTTGATTATGAGATGGACCAAAGGCCGTGTTTGTTTTGAGTTTTTGGTTTAGAAAATTATGAAAAACTAAACTGGTTTAGCATAGACTTAATGAACCTATGCTTGGAACAGCTTGGTTATTCATGCTGCCTAGGAAAAACTTTTAAAAAGGCTTTTGGATTTCTGAGAAATTAACATCTTCCTCATTTAGAAAGGATTTTGGATTTTGAATATTAAATCTTTGGTTTTGAAAAGATGCATAAGGCGGTTATTTAATCACTGTATTTTAAAAACAGTTTTATTTCACGTATCCTATTATAGTAATTCTCTTATCCCATAGTGAGAACCAGCAAGGACGATGTTCTCACTCCACTACAGGTCTTTTCTTTTTAGGTTATGGACGACAAAGTTTGGAAGAGCCTATTTTATTTCCTTTTCTGTTTTAAACGATGTTTGTGTCATATTAGTTACTTTTTCCCTTGCCTTTATCTTCACAAGTTTTATAAGAGGGATAAGATTCTGATTATGTAATGCTTGTAAAATTTATTAAGATGCATATATATATATATATATATATATATATATCCTTTGTAAGTATTGAATTTTGTATGGATGTATGTTATCTATTAAAAGTCTTTTGAGCGGTAATATGATTAAAGTTTTAAACAGGCTCATATTTTAATATCAAATATTATAGGAGTCATCGTAAAACCCGAACTATCACAGTAGCACAGTTAGAAGTGTGACATTTTGATAGTTAGGGTGTTACATTATGGTATCAGAGCAGTCTTTCCTGTAGAGCCTGAAGAATGGACCAACTATGCTTCAATTGCATACTCTGAGCATCTATCATGTAGCAGGTCTTGTTTGGATAACGAGAATTAGAGCTTTATGTACACAACGATCTATTGATTGATGCCATTAGTCTGGCATTGCATAATTCTTGGTATTAAGTTTGGCGGGCTTAACATTAGTGAATTATGTATATGGAAGCACTAATAGGTTATCATACATGATATACGAGTTATAGAAAATGCGAATCGCGAGTTTTGGGAACAATAGAATCTATTCCTCGATGTTACTCAGTTAGGTGTCTTGAGCTCTATGAATGTCATGCGACTTGTTCTCTCATAAGTTTACCTTGGAGTCCTCAATTGCTATTTCTTCGGGGAAGTAAATTGATGCTTCCCCAACCATATTCTTCTATTCATATGCTTCCTCATTTGATTCTAATCACATATGTCTGCTTAACGTCTTTAGTGTCTTTGCCTTTCTTTGTTTAAACTCTTTTCTTGATCCGTGTATTCTTTTGTATAACTTTAAACTTGTTTTGATGCAGTGTATTCCTTTAAGCTCTCATTCTGAGTTCTTTTTGAAGTTGTGATTTAATTTTTCTCTTACTTGACTATATTTACAACCATTATTCTTGAAGCGTTTATAAAATCATTTTTGACTCGATGTAACCTTCTCTATATAAAATTTTAAAATTTTTTTATGCAATTTGAAAACTATTTACTCCCAATACCTCGCCAGTTCTTTAACTGGCTTATGAAAATATACTTATTTTAAAAATACTACTTGATTTTCTAACAATTATATTGTAGTTTTTACAAATATCTTTATTTGATTATGTATTTAGATATTCTTCAAAGAAAGATTTTTGTCTCTTTCCAGTTGATTTTCGTTTAATAAACTTCACCTAATTTATTTTTAATTTGAGTTTGGTTTAGCATATTACATTATTTATACATTTGTTGTTCTTTTAAAAATATTAGACTCATATCTTTCCTTTTGAGAACGGACCAATTCCTTCTGAAGCTTTTCATTTCTATGGATGTCATACTTGGTTCTATTTTTAATTATTCATTTACTTTTATGAACATCACCATTAATCTTAGTTTTTCTTCTCTTGTGAATCTCTTACTTGTCTTTCTTTAGTCAAAAGTTCTTTCTCAAGAATTTACAGTTGATGGAGTTGTCTTTCTTTGTAAGTTTTGTATTCTTTTGGATCAATTAAAATCTTGTTTGAACTCCCTTGATTTAAGATCCTTTCTCGTATGGCCTGATTTCTTTTTAATTACATCCTAATTTTCTTGAATGTTCTTCTGAGGTGGTGATTTCAATTATATTTTGGGAGTTTTGTTTTGAACCTTTTTAAAGAAGTTTTGAATTCTCTTTGAATAAATTCCAAACTAATTTTTTTTGTTGCTTGACTGTAACTGAAATCATTCTTCAAATTTTGATAAAGTTGTTTTGAAGTTGGCATGCACTATTTTAAATGAAGTTTTGAAAATCTTCCCTATTTAGCAAAAACCTGTCTGTTTGTAATGCACTACTTATTTTCTTTACTAGCTTATAAGCAAATTTTTACCTCAGATTTTCTTTTCTAAATAGAGTTTAACTTCTTCTTCCGTCTTTGCTATAATTTTTATATACGCTTGTTTGAATATGAACTTTGAAAATTTTTGAACAAGCATTTGATTTTCTTCCGAGTTTTATGATTACTTTTGGTTAAGTTGTGCACCTAACTATCTTTCTAAAATATTTAAGGAAATAATTTGCTTTTAGCCAAACTAGTGTTCATTTTCTTTTAGAACTCTATGTAATCTGTTTCAACATGGAATTGTATTAAAGTAATGCCACATTTATAGTATTGTTCTTTTACAAAATTTTGTTGTGCACCTTTTCTTTGAGAATGTGAAATCGTTTTTGAAAAAGTTTTCATTTTTTATGAGCAATGCATTCGAAAGTATTTTAATCCTACTTTTGAGTCTTGTAAGCTTTGTTTTTGGTTTTAGACATTCTTCTTTTGTAAATCTTATACTTCTTTAACTAAGCTTGATTTTGTTCAAACTACTGCACTACCTTTTCTTTTACCGTTTCGATTGGACTTATTTGATTCGGTTGTACGTTATTCTTGAGGTTGCCAAAGTGATTTTCTTTCCAGCACTCTTCATCACTTGTACATCCTTATTTACTTGTAGTTCCATCAATTCTTTCAAAACCCTTGCAGAGACTATCTTGTTACCTGTCCTTCTTTTTCAAAGTCCTATATTTTTCTGAATAAACTCGAGAATTGTTTTGATATCACGTGCGACCTTCAGGCATAGTAGTGCGATGCGTTAGTTCTTTAAGATGTGGTATGTGGATATAGAAGGTGAAGCGGTAAGTTTACGACATTATGAGAAGTTGTGGGAGTTTTGTTCCTTACGAAAGAGTTTGCGGGCGTTAGGCTTGTGACCGGTTATGAGGTTGTAAAGTGTTTGATGGAGTTAGAAAGTTAAAGTTCTGAAGTGGGTAAGAGATCTGTGAGCGAACGTTTTACCCGTTGTTTAATTACCAGCTTGCTTTGTAGCCTTTTGCCACTTTAACTATAGCTTTGCTTTGTTAACACCTATCTTGTATCTTCTGCCTTACACCATATTTTATCCTTATATTTAAATCTTATAGTTATTCAGTATTTGAACATATATATATAATTTTTAAGGACAAAAATTTTTATAAGGTGGGTGGAATATAAGATTCAGAACTTTTCAAAAGTTATTACAAACTAATTTCAAATTATATATATTTATTTGCAGTTTTAAGTTCATAAATTATTTTATTGAAGATAATTAAAGGTAGTTTTGATTAATTGGATTTGAAATAAATTAAGATTTTTATCCAAACTCTATAATTTTGGATTATTTTCCTATTTACTATTTAAAGTCTTAGAAATTCAATAATAATGATGTTGAAAAATTTAAATTAGAATTTTATCCAATTTTTTAATTATTGAATTAATTTTTATATTTAAATTATAGAATCAGTAGTTAGTAATTGTAGAATAATAAGATTTTTATATGATAATATCTTTATAATTAAATACTTTTATGTTTTGTTAATGTTGTTGTCATGGTTAGTTTTCTATTTCACTGAATATATGCACATACGTCAAGAAAAAATTGGGAAAGAGATAGCTATTTTCTTATCTGCGTCATTATCAGACGTAATATGCAAGCCTTCTGTGATCTCATTTGGTTAAAGGTAACTAACTCTTCATATTTTATTTTATTTTACCTTTTTTTCCCTTAACATAGTGATGGTTAAAGGTTAGTGATGAATTATCAACTTAATGACTTCAATTTTATGATAATATTTTTGGTTGCTAAGGAGAACAAGTGCTAATAAAAATGACTTATGCCATATTTTAAAATGTTTTTTAATGTTTTTATGATAATGTTTTTTTTATCATATTTATGAAGAAATGTTATTTTCAAAGAGTTTATCCTCGGTGATTCTTCTTATGCCATACAATCTTCCAGATTCATGCGTGCCCTTTTAATGTTTAAATTATGTTCTTAATATTTCGGCATTTTCTCCTTTACAATTGTCGTGGTTTCTCACTTATGAGCATTTAAAAATTTGAAGTAGCCTCCATACTAAACCATTTTGTTGTGGTTTTTCAAACTGTGTTAATTAGTTGCCTTTCTTGTTTGTTAATAAGGTTGCTTCACATGAGAGATTTTGACTTGTTGAGAACAAGAGAAAACATTTAGAATAAGATACCCTGCATGTTCAATGGCAGCTAAAAGGCACATAGCATCTACTACAAGTATCTTGGATGTTAATAGAGTAGTAAGCACATTTTAATTTCGACTAGTTCAATTCAATTTCTAGCGCTAGCTCCAATTTAATGCATATGGTTTTAATTGGTGGGTTAATATTATTCCAGGGAATGTCTAATTTCTCAAAGCCAGCAAGATACCTCTTTTTGGAAATTCAAAAGATGGATAGTAGTTACTATCCCGAGGTATATGTGTATATCTCTCAAATAATTCTTTTTCAAATGGAAGATTGAACTTACTGATTACAAAACAGTTCGCTACATGGATGGCCTTGCAGACTCTTCATAAGCACTTTATTATCAATGCTGGATCCGGCTTCAAAATGCTACGGAAAGCTGTTAAGACATTCCTAGATGTTCGCATAGTAGCAAAAGTTCAAGTATGGATCATTATTATGTTCCATCATATTATTCCATTTTCACATATCTTGAACTAACACAATTCTTATTTCAGGTGTTATAATTATCTTAATGTGTTACTTGAGGCTATTGATGTAAAGTAACAATTTCTTTTCCTTTTGTAAAGTCATCGCATTTTTATGGTAAATGTGATAATATAGTGGACCTATAAGATTTAATTATTGTTTGATTATTATACAGTAATTTGCCAAGTTTTTTGGGTGGTAAATGCAGATGTTCTGATTATGGAGGATGCTTAATGAGTGATAGAAGTACACGAAAAAATCCAGATCTAGTTAAAATGATTAAGGTTTGGCAGTACTTGAAAATGGCATATTTTTTAACTCTTTCAACATCAAAAGGGTTGTGCTTTTACTCGGCATGTATGAATAGTAGTTGAGAGATATATATCACTTAATTTTGTAGGTCATTTCTTTGAGAGAAGAGACGGATAATAAAAATGATTCAAATAGTAGTGATGTGGCTTAGTATGGAATATGGAGTATGAAAATAATGATGTGGTTTCTCACATGTGCCTCTCTTTGTTGAAAATCAAGACAATGATCCTGGTTAGGACTATAAGGAGTTCATCCTTTTAGATTAATTTATTCTTTCATTCTTTTTTTTTTTTGCTTTTTTACCGCTATAAAACCTACAATGAGTGGGTGCTACTGTTCCAGGTCATTTTTCCTCTATCTCATTTGTAATCAGAAAAAAAAAAAAACAAATTCACCAAATTAAATTATATAATTTCACTTTCTTATATAGACTGAGTAAATATTAGACTTTTTTTCTCTTTGTCACTTAACAAAGATTTCTTGTTCCTTAGTATAAAATTTACTTCTATTTTAAAGTTTATTTGCTAATAGGGACCGAATGTTAGTGTTGGTCTAAATACTCTATTTTTTATTTGATTTTTGTTTTTAATTGTCCGTTCATATTTGGTTTATTGTTGTTAATTATGATATGTGTGATGAGTTGTGCATTCTGTGATGTGATTTTATTTTGTATGTTAACGAAGCAGGTGCTGAGCTTTTATATGGTAAAGTGGCTGAAATAAAAGTTTTCGAGCATTAAGAAGGAAAAATAGCAATATTAGAAACAATCTATTTTAGCAGAGTCTGAATTGTATTGCTCTCACGTCTGAGTAACAATTCTGTTAATAGTGTCTACTTAGTGTTAGTGCATATATTACTGTATAAAACTAAGATTGAAACAAATGTATTCACTCAACTATATTGATATATTAGTTGGTTACTTTAATCACAACGTATGTTAATTGTTGAAAATTTTTTTCCTCTAACTTTTATTATTTAGATGTCTTGAATTTCTCATTTTTAGATTTATTTTTGTGATTATCATCATTTTGAGATGTAATCATATTTTTAAAAAAATTTAAATCTTATAAAACAAAATAGGCTATGGTCACGGTAAAAAACATGGCCATAGATAAGGTTATAGTCACGGTTTTAAGGTAGGGTGACCATAGATAAGGCTGTGGTCACGGTTTTAAGGTGGGGTGATCATAGAGGCTATGGTCATGACGAAAAACCATGACCATAGATTAGTCTATGGTCACGGTTTTAAAGAGGGGTGATCATAGAGGCCATGGCCACGGTTTTTACGCGTGATACGGTAAAAAAATGTGGTCTAAAGTGTCAGAATTTGAACACTACAACCGTGACCATAGAAACCGTAACTATAAATAAAAAACTGTGACCATAGATCTATGTCCACGGTAGAATAGGCCACAATGAAAAAACTGTGACCATAAGTCAAAAACTATGACTATATAGATCTTTAGTCACTCTTCACTAGCTATGGTCACGGTTTTTTACCGTGATCATAGATTTTTTTTTGGTAGTGATTGGTGATGTCTTCTCAAACAAAATTAATGACGTCAAGGCATAGCATCATTATAGCTTTTTACTTGTTCTTTTCGTGTTAATGACATTTGCAAAATTATGATTCATAAGAATTTTGTCCGTGTAATGCCAATTACATATCGTCCAATATCTTCATAAATAAAGAAATACGTGTCAGCAAATATGTTAGATTTGTACAAGAAGATCCTGACAAAGTTGCTACAACACTAGAAATATAGCACAATTTTTGCGATTAAATTACGAAATGTTATACGTTTACATAAAAGAAATGAGAGAGAAGCATATAAAAAATAAGATTAATAATGGGGAATGCCAACTTAATAGTAAGTAATTATGCACTAATAGCTATAAAGAAGAATTGAATTTATTTAAGAAAATTCTGCTAATACAGCACTAATAGTAAGTAATTATTATGCATAAATTGTGATGTTACCAGATTTAAACTTTACTATAAAAGTAAAAAAATATATCTACTATTAGTATGATAATTGATAGGACCGTTATAAGTCGGTTACGAAAAGTTTAGCATATACATTATAGGTCGGCTATTAAAATCACAACGACAAATCAGAACGTTATGATCAACATACGTTACAATCATAATTTGATAATGGACAAACTTGAATCACGAACTCCCAGTATAAAAGAAAAGTAGAAACTCATTTGGGAGTAAGTTGAATATTGCTTAAGAATAAAATTAAAAAAATTGACTTGAGCGTTGGAGTACCTTTTGCAGGTATCTCCCCCTATTTTTGTTTATACTGCATCAACGTGTGCCTCTCTTAGAGAAGAAGCTCGGAGCAGAGATAAAGAAGTTCGGAGTGGAAAGTCAACAAGGGCGGGTTATACCTTAACCATCAAGCAAGAACAATTAGCGTCCACCATGGGGCCTAAGAAATAAAACCCTTTTCCCATTTTTTTCTAGATCCCAAAATTTCATTATCCACCCATGGCTGATCAACCACCTCTAACACTCTCTAAACTCATTCGGATTGTAACTAAGTTACAGCAAGCTAATCAGCGCATGGCGAAAAAAAAATCAAAGGATGGTAAACCAAATAGCCGAGTTGACCAATACTCGCATTGAAAATAACGACGATCATGATGAACGAGCGGAAGATGAGGAACACGACTCTGATCTAACACATGATTCTAAAACTCAACGGCACAAAGAAGGTCGGCAAACTAATGACAACGATGAATTGGACAATGCTGTTAGTAAGTTCACTGTTGATATCATGAACTTTCAAATGCCCAAGAGGTTCACTCTGCCGACATCCTTAACTCCTTATGATGGGTTGGGTGACCCAAACAAAGCACATCAAGAAATTTTGATCTATAATGATAGTAAACAATGCTTCTGATCCTATTTTATGCCGTTGTTTCCCTATTTTTTTAGACGGTCCTTGACGAGAAGACTTTTGCCGGTAAAGAATTTCACAAAAATAATCGCGTTGTAAGTATAGCTTCTAAACCAACAAAAATCTTTTCGTACAAAAGTTTAGTTGTCACAAGTAACAAAACCCAATAAAATTTATAACCGAAGTATTTAAACCTCGGGTCGTCTTCTCAAGGAATTGTAGGGAAGTATGATTTATTATTGGTTATGGAAAAAGATATATTTTTGGGTTTTTGAAATAGGGAATAGGTAATTTAAATGGCAAGGAAGTAAATTAATTATCATGAACACCAGTGCAAGGTATAAGAACTGGAAATCCTATCCTAGTTATCCTTATCAGGTGAGATGAGAATTATTTATTGCTCCCACTTAGTTAACCCTTACTAAATAAAGGAAAGTCAAGTGGACTAATTAATTTGATCCTCAAGTCCTACTCAACTCCTGTGGAAAGAATAGCTTTAGAGCGATCCAAATCAATCAGCAATTCCCAAATATCAATCTACTGCTGAGTTTGATAACTCAAAGTGTTACCAATTACTTAACCAAAGCAAAGGGAGAAAAATCTAAATTATTTATATCATAAATAAAAGAAAGCAATTATAAATCTGAAATACCTCAAATTATATTAAATAAAGAAATCAATTCTAACATGGAAAGTTCATAAGCCAAATTGAAAAGATAAATAACAATTAAAGTAATAGAATAAATAAAGTAGAAAATAAATTAAAGGAACATTGAACCTGGAATGAAGAAGAAATAGCCTAAAACTAGTAGAAATCCTAAATCCTAAAAACTAAGAGAGAGGAGAGAGCCTTTCTCTCTAGAAAACTACATCTAAAACCTAAATTTTGAATTATGAATGTTGTCTTCTGTATGTATTGAGTCTCTGCATGTTTCCTGGCTTTATTCTGTGTTTTTGGACTGAAAATTGGGTCAAAACGCGGCCCGAAATTACCCCCAGCAATTTCTTTTAATTCTGCAGATCGCACTTGTCATGCGTGCGCGTCGTTTGCGCGAACTCCAATCCACGCGTACGCGTCAAGCACGCGCACACGTCACTATGATTTTCTTCATTTCGCGCGCACGCATCAGCCATGCGTGTGCGTCACTGTTCGCTGGTTGTCTCCTTTATTTCTTGTGCTCCTTCCTTTTTTGCAAGCTTCCTCTCCATTCTCTAAGCCATTCCTGCCCTATAAAGCCTGAAACACTTAACACACATATCAAGGCATCGTATGGTAATAAGAGATGATTAAAATACAAAAATTAAAGACTCTAGGAAGCAAGTTTTCAATCATAGAACAAAATCAGGAAGGAAAATGCAAAACATGCGATTAGTATGAATAAGTGTGCAAAGACTTGATAAAAATCACTCAATTGAGCACAAGATAAACCATAAAATAGTGGTTTATCAACCTCCCACACTTAAACATTAGCATGTCCTCATGCTAAGTTCAAGAGAAGCTATAAAGAATGAATGGGGAAAGTAAGACTCATGGGATGCAACCTATGAATGCAACTATATGCTATGATGATTTTACCTACTTGGTTAAAAGTAAACAAGTTCTTCAAGACAAATATAAATCAAATTCCACTAATTTAAATCATACAATAAGAAGCAAATAAACTTGTAAGAAGATAGCTCATGAAAGCAGGGAACATAGAATCAAGCGCTGAACCCTTACTGGTGGTGTATATTACTCTAACTCTCAAGTGTCTAAGGTCAATCACTCTACTCTTCCCTAGTTATGCTTTCTCAACCTTGTTCTTCATCTAACCAATCAACAAATATTTAGCATACCAATGCAAACATCATGAGGTCTTTTCAGGGTTGTAATGGGGCTGAGGTAAAGGTAAGGATACATGTATGGCCAAGTGAGCTATAATATAAATCTTTGACTAACCTAAGCTCTTACCTAACACAAACACATACTCTATGTAATTCTAAAATCACACCTAGTTACCCATAATTCCCACTTTTGTATCACATACTCATGTACCAAATTTTTTATATTTCTTTACTTTTATCACATGTCTATTGATCCTTCTATTAAAGCTTAACATTGGGGTATTTTTTGTCGCCTTATTTATTTACTTATTTATTGAATATTTTTGGATTTTTTTAAATAGAGAAATAAACATAACTTATCAATGCACATGGATTTTTCATTTTTTAATTATTTTGGTTTTTCATGAGTAGGTTCACAAATTCCCAATATTCCAATAAATTAGAAACATGATACATTCCCTTATTAACCCATGTTCCCACAGTTTCTCCACACTTAGTTGATGCACAATCTCTATCTTAAGCTAACCAAAGATTCAATTGGGTATTTAATTATTTTTTTGCTAAAGGCTAGTGATGTGGTTATAGAACAGAAGGGGTTTAAAAAGCTCAAAGTGGCTAACAAGGGTGACATAAAAGGGTAGGCTTATTTAGGATAAGTGATCAAAAATAAGTAATGGCCTCAATCATGTGCAAGCATGTACATACACTAAACATTGGACATATAGACTGGAACAAAATCTAAATTACAATTATAGAGAAGAAAAACACACAAGAATAAAATTTTATGGTTAAATAATGTAACCATATAATTAAGCTCAAATCTCACAGGGTTGTGTGTGCTTTTTAATTCATGTTCCAAATACAAGCTTCAAACAAGTTTTAACATAAAAGTTTTTATTTAAATTAGTTAAAATTTTCAAAAATAGAGTCCTAGAAAGAAACTTATTATTTTTCAACCAAGTAGTACTTAAATGCAAACAATCAACTACACATGCAATCTATTATGCAATGCAACAATGAACTAATAAAGAAAATAAGACATTGGTGTTGAGAAGAGAATAACTAACCATGGAGATCGGTATCGACCTCTCCACACTTAAAGATTGCACCGTCCTCGGTGCATGCTAAGATGTGCAGGTGGACAGGCAGTTCCAATTGGTACCTTTCTCCAAAGATTGTGCAGATGGACTTGTCTGTTGCCCTATATAGAAGTTTCTCCCTTTTTCCTTCTTCGGTGGCCAGCCTGAAAGGGGAGAAAAAGAAGAACAAGAACCCAAAAATAATGATAGAAACAAATAAAATATGAGTGGGTAATGCCAAATAATAAGGGTCTCAATTACATGGTAGCTACAACATGCAGTGAGAAAATAGTAGAAGCATACGGCATATCAATAGTGCAAGAATTGCAACAATGGGGAAGAGAGTGTGGGTAATGCAAGATAGTATAAGTGCATATCAATACAAAAGGAATACCAGTATTATAAAAATTAGCATTGACTTATGAATAATAATACCCAATCAGAATAGAACAAGTCATAGAGCACCAGAATAATTCAAGAAAAGATGCAATAGTTGAATAAAAAAATTTTAACACCAATGGAAAAATGATAAATATAGAAAAGAAAATAAAAATATGCACAAAATTAAAATGCAATGAATGAAATGACGCAGATAAATTAAGTAAAACAGAATGAAAGAAAAGAAGGATGAGAAGTTAAAGAGATGAAGAAAAAGAAAGTAAGAAGGGAGGAAGAAAGAAGGAGAGAAAGAAGAAGGGAAAAGAAAGATTAGGATTTGGAGAAGAAAAGATAAAATATTTTGGCTGATCTGGATAAGTCGTGCGGCGCAGGTGACGCGGACGCATGGAGCACGCGATTGCGTGATGGGTGATAAGTTCAGATGACGCGGACGCATGAGTCATGCGCATGCGTGACCTGATTTGTGCTATTGGCGCAAGTGTAGCCTCGTGTACGCACAACTCTCTGTTCTAAATGTACATTACCAAAAATTTGGGTGACGCGTGCGCATGGGTGACGCGCACGCGTGGATGGCCTTACTTCCAAATTGACGCGGACGCGTGAGGTATGCGTTCGCGCGATAGGGCTTTGTGCTTCTAGCACAATTCTAGCCTCACTCTATCCTAACTCTCTGCCATGCACCCCTTTACATCGATTTCGTGGGGTCACACGTGCGTGTGGGTGACGCGCACGCGTGGAGGGCTGGATTTGCAAACGACACGGACGTGTCAGGGACGCGTTCGCGTGCATATGTTGGTGCCAAAGGCACGCTTCCAGCCATGCTCCCACATGACTTTCTGTTCAAATCCCTTTTTCGCTAATTCTCCTTTGACACGGACGCGTCAGCGACGCTGACGCGTCGTGTGTGAAATTTATTTATTTATTTATTTTTTCAGAATGCAAATACAAATGCAGGTGAATATGCAGAAATTATGAGTGAAGACTAAGAAAAAAATAGAATAAAATAAAACTAAGAATAAAAAAACAAAATAAATGTAAGACTGAAAAAGAACGAGTATACCATGGTGGGTTGTCTCTGACCTAGAACTTTTAGTTAAAGTCCTTAAGTTGGACATTTGGTGAGCTCCTTGTCATGTTGGGTTATGCTTGAACTCATCCAGGAATCTCCACCAATGTTTGTAAATCCAATGGCCTCCAGGATCCCAAACTAGGTGCAAAGAGCCTTCAAGCAAGTTAAAGAAAGTGACAAGGCCCCAAGAGTGTTGATTGCTAGATTGAATTTCGGGGTCCCAAACTTTGCTTTTGCACCCATCTTCTTGTTGATCATCATGATTCCATCCGGGTGGCACGCAATTGAAATTCTCACTGAGACATCCAAACAGCTTTCTAGACCCATTCAATTGAGAATTGTACCAACCTTTGTACCTCAATTTGGAGCATGCAACCATATTGAACCTTGCATGACAATTCCTACCACTAACCATCTCCTGCTTGCTCTTATAGCCACAAAGAGCTCTAAGTTGTCCATCCGTCTCAAGCAAAGCATATTCAAATGGGCTGATTAAGCTTAGAGATGAGAGATTTACCCACTTGAATGAAGGGATGGATGGTGATGGCTTTGGGGGAGAGGTCTCCAACAACCTTGGCAAGGTAATCTCTAGCTCCATTTCTTTGGACTTCTCTTTGACAACTTCCACCTCTTTGCAAGCTTCTTCAATATCAACCTCTTCCTCTTGGTAGCTTTCTCCCAATTTGATCTTTTCTTCATTGTTCACCAAGGGCATGGGAGGTTGTGCTTCTTCTTTTTTAATCTCTATGTCAAGGCCAATGGGAGAGGATTCAATTGTAGATAAGAATTCATCAATGATTGAATCCATCTCTTGATCATTCCCTTCAAAGTCTTCAACCATGATATGCCTTGGAGTTTGTACACCCTCCTCAACATCAAATTCAAACTTCTTAGAAGGGGGTTCTGTGACTTGAGGTTCCCCATGGACGTTCGGCATCTCCTAAGTCTTCGACCACTTCTTCCTCTTCAACTATTATGGCTTCCTCCAATTGTTCCAATACAAAGCCATGTTCCTCATTATCCACTAGAGTTTCTAGTGTCTCCTTCATGCTACGCTCTTGTATTGATTCTCCACATGTAGCCATGGGAGTATTTTGAGTGTTCAGATGTTGGGAAGCTAATTGATTTACTACCTCAGTTTAAGGCAGTCGTGAATTCTAGTACATCCCTTTCCATCTTCGCTTGCCCTTGATGAAGACCACGAAGGATGTCATCTATTGGAGATTGGGGTGGATATGAGGGTTCATTACTTGGGAGGAAGGGTTCATGATAAGAGAGTGGTTCCTCATGATAAGGATGTGGTGGTTCATCACTCTCCATCTTTTCCACTTGTTACACCACACACTTCAGTTCCTTGTTCTCAAATTGAGATTCTTTAGCTGATGACATGTCATCATATACCTATTTTTCTATGCTTTTTCATACAAGAAATTGATGATTTGTGCTTAAATATTGAATGCTTTTATACTTAATTGGTATATTTCCTTGATCTTTTAATTTTATAAATCTTGTAGGAAATAAGAAGAAAAAGAAGCAAAGAAGCACAAAAAAAGGAGAAAAAAAGAGCTTTGGGACACACTTTGAAGTTGGAGCACACTTTGGAGCCTTAGGCCACGCTTTTAAAAGCGTGGCCCATGACCAAATTAAAGGAGAATAGGCAATCAGCACACACGGCCCTGCTCTTGCCAAGGACAGGGCAGAATCGTGATGCAAAGTGAGGTTGGAAGCAAGAATTTTCGCTAAGGTAAAATCTGGGCGCTCACAGCATGACCATGCCTCCTTCAAAGGGCTATAACTTGAGCTACAGATGTCCAATTGATGTGTTTCCAGTTGCTTTGGAAAGCTGACATTCAGAGCTTTCTAACGATATATAGCAATTCATATTTGGCATACAATTAAGGCAGGAACGAAAGGCATCTTTAAGGGCAAAAAATAAGCGAAAATAAACAAATGTGCTTCCACCAAGGCTCGAAGCTGGAGCCTCACTCCAAAGCAAAGTAGCGCTCAATTTTCTGCTCTGCCCTCTTGGAGAGCAGGGCAATGTCGTGCTCTCCTCATGGAAAATCAAGGAAAATTGCTCCCCCAAATGCTTTCACCAAGGTTCGAACACAAGACCTCCAAGGAAGCCAAGCCTTATGCGTGAATTAGGTGCCAAGGAAACCAAGGAAAAGGAGCAGCGTGTGCCTCCACCAAGTTTCAAACTTGGAACCTCACATTTTGGCAACATTGCCCTGCCCTCTGCAAGGGCAGGGCAGCAATTCTTGGTGCATGGCACAAAAATTGGCACGGCCAGCTTGCACAATTGTCGCGCACCAAAAGAGTTTCGGCCAGAAACAAACGCGCACCATGGCAACTCTGCCCTGCCCACCACAAGGGCAGGGCAGCATCCTGATGCACCAAGCACGCACGCAACGAGGGCCGCACACACCATTTCATGCTCTGCCCTCCACAAGGGCAGGGCAGCCTCCTGGGAGCAAACACTCATAGGCCAAAATTCAACCAAAATTCCATTTAAATTCAATTCCTCTCCAAATTGAATCAAGGCCAACCAAACCCATTTCTCCTCAAATCCAAAAGCAAGCAAAGCCTACATCATCACTCAAAGGCACATGGATCAATTAGATTAGGATTTTCATTTTAATTGTAATTTATTTTAATTTTCACTTTGTAAAGCCTATATAAAGGCATCAATTCCATCTCACAAGGGGAGGCTGGCTCCATTAGGGAGTAGTAGTAGTAGATAGCTCTCTCTTTTAATTTTCCTTTCTGTTTAAATTTTGGATCAAGAATTGAAGGAATTCTGTTTCAATTCTCCATCTAAAATTCATTTGTGTTCTTCTGCATAATTGAGGAAATTGAGAAATTGGATCTGAAGTTTCTTTTACTGCTTTCATCTTTCTTCTCTTCTGCAAGTTGTCTTCTACTTTGATCAAGGAAGGGATTGAGATCTAGACTTGTTTTCTAGTCTCTATGATTTCCTGAGATTTTCAATTTTATTCTGCACTTAAGCTGAACTTGATTTCTGTTTGCTCCTTCAAGAAATTTTGCCTTGCTGTTTACATCTGCTGCTTTTATTTCATCTGCATTTTTACCTTTCTGTTTCTATTGCTTCTAATTTACTTTCAAGCACTTTAATCTCCCTGCAATTGTTCTAAGCTTGGATCTACTGCTTTCATTTAATTTCCAGCACCCCAGCCCCCTTTACATTTGATGCAATTTACTTTTCTTGCAATTTAAGTTTCAGCTATTTTACTTTCTTGCTCTTTAAGTTTTCTGCCAATTTACATTGTGCAACTTTATCATTCCTGCAATTTACTTTCTGTTGGCTACACTTCATCCAAATTCACTTCAATGTTAGCTTGACTAAACTAATCACCCACTAAAGTTGCTTGATCCATCAATCCCTGTGGGATCGACCTCACTCTAAGTGAGTTATTACTACTTGATGCGACCGGTATACTTGCCGGTTGGATTTGTGTGTTGGAAATTCGTTTTTCCGCAAAAACACCATCAAGTTTTTGGCGCCGTTGCCGGGGATTGATTAGACAACAATGATTAAGTGGGTGAGAAGTCTAGATCAAGCATTTTTTTGTTTTTGTTCTCTGTTTTAAATTGATATCAAGGTGTTTGAGTTATTGCCTCACTAAGAAATTCTATCTCTGTGACATGAATTTCAAATTTCATTGATGTTTACAAAATACAAATGGAGTTCAACTTATCTTATGGTTAAACAAAATTTTATGGGATATCACCCACCATCACCGATCTCTAATGGTGTTTGGGAATATCACTAAGAAAATACAAATTCTAAGCACTCCAGTCCATGGAGATTTGCTTCACAGACACAAGATGAGCAAGAAAACCATATGGGATATTTCCCTCCACCACAAAATGATGCAAGTCATAATTCCAATGGTGGCTGGGAAAGGAATTCTAATTCTCCATATGATATTCATCCAAAGTTATCATCACTTGACCATGCTTCAACAAAAAGCCCCTTTCAAAACTTACCACTCACACAAACTTCCAATAGCCAAAGAATCTCAAAGCTTGAGTCCATGCTCAAAAGATTTGTGGAGGAGAAAGAGAAGTACCAGAAAGAACAAGAGAACTCCCTCAAAAATATGGAAGTGCAGTTAGGCCAATTGTCGAAAGCATGGAAGGAGAAAATGGAAAAACAAAAACAAAAGGTCCCTATATCAAGTGAAATTGCAAAGAAGGAAGAGGTGGTGGAAACATTTGAACCTAAAACTGCACTTGAGATGACAAGAGAACCTGAACACTCACAACCTCCTCAAACTCCCCTGGACCAAAGATGCTCAACACTGATCGAAAAATATGAAGAGGAGATGAAGAAAGCTTGGGAAGATCAACAAACCTCCTCCATGAAAGAGCTATTAAAACAAATGTTGAGTGTAAAAGAGGAAGTGGAAGAATAATCTAGTGAGGAGGATAATCAAGAATGTCCAAACTCAAGGGAAACAGAGAGGCACATGAAGGACAAGCTCATTGAACCACCAATTCAAAAGGATCTGGATGAAGATCAAACTCCAAAAATCACACAACAACTAATTCATGAATCCAAAGAAGTGAAGGCAACTAACAAGAGCACCAATCCTGTCCCTAATCCAGCAAGCAAGATCAATCAAGCCATTTGCAAAAGAAAGCTTGCTGAGGAAAGGTCAAGACAAGGGACAGTAGCTGAATCTTCTCCCCCCTTGAGGTCATTCCTCTTAACAAACTGGAAGAAGAGGAAGAAAGTGAAGAGCAACATGTCAAGCTAATGACACTAAAAGAGCACTTGTTGGGAGGTAACCCAACCGTAGGTACATTTCTTTCTATGCTTTGTTTAAATTCAATAAATTGGCATATGGTTACATTCTAAGTTTGGTGTTCCCTTGCAACAAATTGTTTTCAATTTTTTTGGATGATTGCATCAAATCAAAAATGAAAGTGACACACCAAGATTCTAAGTTTGGTGTGCCACTTATTTTCTATGCAATTCATTCAAGCAACATTACTTGTCTGCATAATCATAATGCCTCTATAGTGTTATTTTTTTCTTTTAATTTGACACTTTGTCATTCTACTTTCTTTAGTCATTTTTCTGTTTTTAAATGCTTTCATTTTAGTTTGCTTATTTACTGTGTTTGTTAATACATTACCAAGAGAGCTTTATTCATGACAGATTCTTGGCTTGGTGATTGTACTTAACAAATAACAGTTTCACCTGCTTAGTTTTAATTCAAATAAATTGACATATGATTGCATTCTAAGTTTGGTGTTGCTATGCAACAAAATTTAGTTCCAATATCTATTAGATACTTGCATCAATTCCAAGTGAAAGTGTCACACTATGTTTGGTGTGCCACTTATTCTTTATGCAAAGTATTGTGCACACCTTCTTATGCTTCGTTGTCTCTTGTGCCTTGATTGTTATTTTTCATTTTTGCTTGCTTGCAACACATGTAATGCTAACATTTCATTATGTAAGACATTCATGATCTATCTTAGACCCATAGCCACTGTTCTAATTATTGCTTGAGGATGAACAAGCATACTGAGTTTGGCAAGGGAAAGAGGAAGAATAGAGGAAAAAGGACAACAATAATGAAGATGAACTACAAGGTTGTAGAGTTCCTTTTCTTCTCAATTGTTTCCAGCACTTAAATTGCATGATTGTCTTCATCTTCTCTGTTTACATGTGTGTATGAATAAAGGATAGCTTGAATCTTGATTTGTAATATGTTGCTGTGGCATTATAACTACCAACTTGAATTCTGTGAGTTCAAAAGCAGTAAAGTATCATGATCATAAACAAACAAGGCATTAAAAAAGAACTTAGCATGTGCATACAAGTATTGGAAAGCTAGTATGATTGATTGTTGCTCAATTGCATTGGATTTTATTTAATTGAAGTTTTTATCTAGGACATTTTGTGAAATCTTTTGAAATCATGAAAACCTTGAAGAAGCAAATACAATTAAAGCAAGAAAAGAAAAAGGGAAAGAATGAGAAAGCTGAAGGCTTTGAGTACCAATGGCAAGTTATTTGCTAAGTGCTTGTGGTGTTTATGTATCAAGCCAAATGCTTAAAAACAAAACACTTAGAAGTCAAGGCTAGGCTCAAGTGCAAAAGCACTCCCTCAAAGCTCAAGGCTCTGAGCATCAATGATTAGAGAGTCAAGAAAAGAAAAGAAAAATGAGCTTAATGAAGTCCTCTAATTAAATGCTTGTGGTGCTTATGTATCAAGTGGTAATACTTGAAAACAAAGCATTTAGAAGTCGTAGCTTTGTTATCAACTCATGGGGCAAAGCACCCAAAAGGAGAAGCTAAAAAAAACCAAATCAAAAGTTTGTTTCAAGGAAGAATTATAAGAAAAGATTTCATAAATTGAGCTAGATAGAAGCATCAATCATTTACATTTCTTTTGTGATTGAAGCATGCATAGAAAACTAGCTAACCATGAACATTGAGTTGCTATTCTTCTTACCTTGGATTGTCAATCTTTATTGCATGATTCTTTTCTTGCTTGGGGACAAGCAAGGTTTAAGTTTGGTGTTGTGATGACATGTCATCATATACCTATTTTTCTATGCTTTTTCATACAAGAAATTGATGATTTGTGCTTAAATATTGAATACTTTTATACTTAACTGGTATATTTCTTTGATCTTTTAATTTTATAAATCTTGTAGGAAATAAGAAGAAAAAGAAGCAAAGAAGCACAAAAAAAGCAGAAAAAAAGAGCTTTGGGACACACTTTGAAGTTGGAGCACACTTTGGAGCCTTAGGCCACGCTTTTAAAAGCGTGGCCCATGACCAAATTAAAGGAGAATAGGCAATCAGCACACACTGCCCTGCTCTTGCCAAGGGCAGGGCAGAATCGTGATGCAAAGTGAGGTTGGAAGCAAGAATTTTCGCTAAGGTAAAATCTGGGCGCTCACAACATGACAATGCCTCCTTCAAAGGGATATAACTTGAGCTACAGACGTCCAATTGATGTGCTTCTAGTTGCGTTGGAAAGATGACATTCAGAGCTTTCCAACGATATATAGCAATCCATATTTGACATAAAATTAAGGCAGGAACGAAAGGCATCTTTAAGGGCAAAAAATAAGCGAAAATAAACCAATGTGCTTCCACCAAGGCTCGAAGCTGGAGCCTCACTCCAAAGCAAAGTAGCGCTCAATTTTCTGCTCTGCCCTCTTGGAGAGCAGGGCAATGTCGTGCTCTCCTCATGGAAAATCAAGGAAAATTACTCCCCCAAATGCTTTCACCAAGGTTCGAACACAAGACCTCCAAGGAAGCCAAGCCTTATGTGTGAATTAGGTGCCAAGGAAACCAAGGAAAAGGAGCAGCGTGTGCCTCCACCAAGTTTCAAACTTGGAACCTCACATTTTGGCAACATTGCCCTGCCCTCCGCAAGGGCAGGGCAGCAATTCTTGGTGCATGGCACAAAAATTGGCACGGCCAGCTTGCACAATTGTCGCGCACCAAAGGAGTTTCGGCCAGCAACAAACGTGCACCATGGCAACTCTGCCCTGCCCACCACAAGGGTAGGGCAGCATCCTGACGCACCAAGCACGCACGCAACGAGGGCTGCACGCACCATTTCCTGCTCTGCCCTCCACAAGGGCAGGGCAGCCTCCTGGGAGCAAACACTCATGGGCCAAAATTCAACTAAAATTCCATTTAAATTCAATTCCTCTCCAAATTGAATCAAGGCCAACCAAACCCATTTCTCCTCAAATCCAAAAGCAAGCAAAGCCCACATCATCACTCAAAGGCACATGGATCAATTAGATTAGGATTTTCATTTTAATTGTAATTTTTTTTAATTTTCACTTTGTAAAGCCTATATAAAGGCATCAATTCCATCTCACAAAAGGAGGCTGGCTCCATTAGGGAGTAGTAGTAGTAGATAGCTCTCTCTTTTAATTTTTCTTTCTGTTTAAATTTTGGATCAAGAATTGAAGGAATTCTGTTTCAATTCTCCATCTGAAATTCATTTGTGTTCTTTTGCATAATTGAGGAAATTGAGAAATTGGATCTGAAGTTTCTTTTACTACTTTCATCTTTCTTCTCTTCTGCAAGTTGTCTTCTACTTTGATCAAGGAAGGGATTGAGATCTAGACTTGTTTTCTAGTCTCTATGATTTCCTGAGATTTTCAATTTTATTCTGCACTTAAGCTGAACTTGATTTCTGTTTGCTCCTTCAAGAAATTTTTCCTTGCTGTTTACATCTGCTGCTTTTATTTCATCTGCATTTTTACCTTTCTGTTTCTATTGCTTCTAATTTACTTTCAAGCACTTTAATCTCCCTGCAATTGTTCTAAGCTTGGATCTACTGCTTTCATTTAATTTCCAGCACCCCAGCCCCCTTTACATTTGATGCAATTTACTTTTCTTGCAATTTAAGTTTCAGCTATTTTACTTTCTTGCTCTTTAAGTTTTCTGCCCATTTACATTGTGCAACTTTATCATTCCTGCAATTTACTTTCTATTGGCTACACTTCATCCAAATTCACTTCAATGTTAGTGTTCCGGGGGTTACCTGAAACGTGCAGCTCGGTCGTCTGGCAGGACCCGAGGTGAGGGCTCCGTGGCCCGAGCTTGGTGTGCTGAGCGGCTGGGGGTTGTACCTGCAATGACACTCCGATGCTTAAGTTAGCATGGGTCCAAGCAGATATTGAGTAGAATTAGAGTGTGAGTTATACCTGGGTGCTCCAGTGTATTTATAGTAGTTGGCTGTGATCTTCCCTAGATAAGATATTCTTATCTTATCTTATCTTTTGGGAGTTTTATCCCTATCTTTGTGGAACCGCCTTTCTCTAGGCCTTTTCGGCCTTTTAGTTTTTGGGCTGCGTTCCTTTTGATGGGCCTTTTTAGCTTTGTTGTCCGAGGTCCGACCTCAGGCGTGGGCCTTGGGATGAGGTCGGACCTTCTATGAACTTACCGAGTTTGGGGAGCTCGGTCAGGGTATGAACAGTGCCCCTGCCCGAGTTCGTCCTTTTTGAGAGGTCGAGCTCGGGCATAGTAGTTTTTTCAAAATTCGAAAATGGCCGCTTCAGCATTTATTGCTTTTTACCGTTTCTCCTCGATTTCCGTTCGGGCTCTGTGAAGGCTTTATTTATTTGCCCCTTTCCTCATTTTCTTCGTTTATTCTGTTCCCTTTTCCGTTTTCTGAGTTTTCGCCACTTCTCCTTCGAGCGCCGCTCCTTCTTTGTTCTTCTTGTCCGATTCTTTCTGTGCGTTTTTTTCCGGGGTTTCCTCTGCGCCGCCGTTTTCGTTCTTCCTTGCATCGGAGCTCGTCGTCTTCTTTCTTTCTTCCAGGTTTGTTCTCGTCTTCATTTTCTTTGCGCACATATGCTTTTGTTTCTTTTTCTTCTATGTTTGGGTTGCCCCGAAAAGAGGCGCCGCCATTGCTTCGGTTGTTTGTATGTGGGGGGGGGGCTCTTTTCTCTTGGTATTTTGTTTTCGGGTTGCTGCATTTTCTTCTAAAAGAACTTTGTTTTCTCGCTTTTGCTGAATGGGTTTTTGCTGTCTGCCTTTATGTGATTTTTGCCTTTGCTGTTGTATTCTTCTTTGTAGGCAAGATTTTTATGTCTCGAAAGGTTCTTCAAGCGATGTCGACCAAGATTCCGAGTGGTCTTGGTTGGGTAGATCCTGTTCCTTTAAGAGTCCCTTCTGTGGTAGATTCTGAGTATTTAGCTAGGTTTCGTAGGCAATGTAGCATATGTGAAGATAGAGAGTCTGAGAGGGATTATGAGTTAGTAGCCCCGGATTCCGAGGAGAGAGTTTGCTTCCCGCCCTTAGATAGTTCCGAGAAGCTCTTCTTTTATGCTTATGATTGTTTTTTCTCTAAGCTGGGTGTCCGACTTCCTTTTACCGACCTGGAGTCCGAGGTGTTGTGGTCTTGTAACCTTGCCCCTACGCAGCTCCATCCAAATTCCTGGGCATTTTTAAAGCTGTTCCAACTTTTGTGTCAGTTTTTGGGTGTCTCTCCCTCTATTTCTCTTTTTTCCTATTTGTTTGTGTTGACGAAGCCGGGTTCGGGTGGAGGGAAGGTGTCCTGGGTCTCCTTTAGGGCTAACCAGGGAAGAAAGTTTTGTACCCTGTATGATGAGTCTTTTCACGATTTTAAGAACTTTTATTTTAAGGTCCGGGCTGCTGGGGACGTCCGACCTTTCTTTCTGGATGAGAGTGGGGAGCCTTCTTTTCCTCTTTGTTGGCAGGAGAATATAGTGTCTGCTAAGTATACTTTTGAGAGTCTAGATGAGGTGGAGCAGGCTTTTGTGGGTGTGGTGAGCAGTTTATGGGGTCGGGCACCTCACTTGGACACGAAGAAAATGTTGGGAGATCCAAGCCTTCTCCGTTCCGAGTTAGGTAGTTCCCGACCTCTTTGAGATTCCGACCTTTTCTTAGTATTTTGGTTTTTCTTTATCTTTGGTGTAATTTCTGTTGTGGTAATCCCTTTCTTGATTTCTTGCAGAGATGTCTTCTCAGGCGGATTCCATGAAATTCCTTCGTCGGACGAAGAAGTCGGTGGCTGCTCGAAATCTCGAGGCTGGGGATGCTTCTGCCCGATCTTCTCCGCAGAAGACTACTGTGGGTGTTCAGACTCGGTCGAAGACTATTCCGACTCCCCATTTCCGAGCTATAAGTCAGGATCCTCCGACCTCTGCTACTTCTTCTCCTCCTCCGTTCTCGGGTCCTCCTCCTAAGAAGCAGAAGACCTCTCAAGAGCTTGCCGGTTTCAATGATAAGGACTTTGATGCTCTTGGTTGGATTGAGCAGCATATCCTCCCTCAGACCTTTATTTCTACTGATGATGTGTCTATGGAGCATCATTTTCAGTATATGGCGCGGAGCTGTGTCCGGATGGCTAGTCTGCATGCCGCTATTGCCCGGGAGTTCAGGAAATCCCCTCTTGGGGCGACCAGCTCCCGACTTGAGAAGACTCAGTCCGAGCTTGATAAGATTAGTCAACTGAAGGCTGCCAGGATTACTGAGCTGGAGGCCTCTTTGGAGAAAGAGAAAGCTAGGGCTACTGCGGCTGTGGCGTCAGCGAAGACATCTGAGGAGATGGCGAAGGCGGCTACAGAGAATTATACTCGGCTATATGCCGAGCTTGTGGAGACAAAGGAGGAGCTGCAATCTGCGCAGGACAAATTTTATGAGCTGGAAGGTCACGTGGCCAAGGGTATGGATGCCATGTTTGAAAATCTGAAGGCTCAGGTCCGGGTTCTTGCTCCCGACCTAGATCTGAGCTTGTTCAGTACGGATAACGTCGTTGTGGAGGGAAAGATTGTTCCTGCTCCAAACGAGGATGAGGTTCCGGCGTCCGACCCCGAAGTTCCTGTTGAGAACCCGACTTCCTCTTTGGCCGGGGATGGATCAGGCGTGGGGGTTTCAAACCCGGGTGACGTTGCCGTCGATGCAGTCCCGATTTCTATGTTTGCCCCGCAGCCTTCTGTTGATGTGGAGTCCGGAAAGGGCCTTGATCCTCTGTAATTTTTGGTGTTTTGCCCGACCTGTGGGCTCTTTTGTTTTTGGATGGTTACTGTGAACGCTTTTGGACACCTTTTTGCTTTTTAGCTACTTGTAGTAACTTTTTAGCTTTATTTATGTGGTGTTCGCGTTTTGACTTTTTGTCCCGCTTTTATGCTTTTTAGTTGTTTTTTTTTTGAATAACAACTTTTTAGCTAGCGTTTTGAGACTTCCTTTGGTTTCGTTCTTGCGCTTGTACTTTTTAGTTGTTTTTGTAAAGCAACTTTTTAGTAAGCGTTTTCGAAACCTCTTCTGATTTCGCTCTTTCGCTTTGTACTTTTTAGTTGCTTTTGTAAAGCAACTTTTTAGTAAGCGTTTTCGGAGCTTCCTTCGATTTCGTTCTTTCGCTTTGTACTTTTTAGTTGCTCTTTGTAAAGCAACTTTTTAGTAAGCGTTATTCGAAATCTCTTCTGATTTCGTTCTTTCGCTTTGTACTTTTTAGTTGCTTTTGTAAAGCAACTTTTTAGTAAGCGTTTTTGGAGCTTCCTTCGATTTCGTTCTTTCGCCTTGTACTTTTTAGTTGCTTTTGTAAAGCAGCTTTTTAGTAAGCGTTATTCGAAATCTTGGTTCTCGCCGTTTTAAGGCTTCTTTCTTGGGTCCGAGCTTTTTCTCGGACCTCGGGTGCTTGAGTACCTCCTTTTTGTTAGGCCTGACTTTGTCGTTGGTCGGCCCTTTTAAGTTATTTCTGTAATCTCTTTTTATTTGGCTTTTCGAGCCATTTCAGAGTTACTTTATAACTTTCCCTTTGTCGGGCCCGACTTCGTCGTTGGTCGGCCTTTTTAAGTTATTTTTGTAACCTCTTTTTTATTTGGCTTTTCGAGCCATTTCAGAGTTACTTTATAACTTCTCACATTAATTTGAACCTCGTCGCTTTATCTTTGCCGACCTTGTATGGTCTCTTGGCAAATGATTTTTTGCGTTTTGCCGAGCATAAATTAATGCGCCTTGGTGGGGTACTTTCTAGGATTTGCTTCATCATGAGGAAGAGAAAATAGAGAAATTTGATTAGTATTAAAAAAGAAAGAATATTTACAGAGTGTTTACCCTTTGACTAGGTCGGGTATCCTACTTAACCGGGTGTCTCATTAAAAAACCCTTGTAGGGAAAAAGAGTACACCTCGGGTTAAGTTTTTCTAGCTGTAGTACCGTCTTAGATTACAGGCGTGCCAGGCCCTGGGCAGCTCATTGCCTTCTAGGTCGGATATTTTGTAGTAGCCTGTCCCTAAGACTTCTGTTACCTTGTAGGGCCCTTTCCAATTTGCGGCTAGCTTTCCTTCTCCCGACTTTTGTGTTCCGATGTCATTTCGGATTAGAATCAGGTCGTGAATGGAGAAACTTCACTTTATTACCTTTTGATTGTATCTGAGGGCCGTTCGCCGTTTTAAGGCTTCTTCTCGGATTCGGGCTCTTTCTCGGACCTCGGGGAGGAGGTCGAGTTCTTCCCTTTGTGCCTGTGGGTTGCTTCCTTCGTTGTAGAAGATGACTCTGGGCGACCCTTCATCTATTTCGATAGGAATCATTGCCTCCATCCCGTAAGCTAGTCGGAATGGGGATTCTCCCGTTGTAGAGTGTGGGGTTGTCCGATATGCCCATAGTACCTGGGGGAGTTCCTCGGCCCACGCCCCTTTGGCCTCTTGGAGTCTTCGTTTTAACCCGGCCAAGATGACTTTATTTGCAGCTTCTGCTTGTCCATTGGCTTGTGGGTGTTCGACTGATGTGAATTGCTGTTTGATTTTTAGTTCGGCCACCAAGTTCTGAAAACTTGTGTCCGTGAACTGTGTTCCATTGTCTGTTGTGATGGAGTAGGGGACTCCGAACCTTGTGACAATGTTTTTGTATAGGAATTTGCGGCTTTTCTGAGCCGTAATGGTGGCTAAGGGCTCGGCTTCGATCCATTTTGTAAAGTAGTCGACCCCTACTATGAGGTATTTGACTTGCCCCGGTCCTTGTGGGAACGGGCCAAGTAGGTCAAGTCCCCATTTTGCGAAGGGCCATGGTGCGGTGATGCTGATAAGATCTTCTGGTGGTGCCTTGTGGAAATTGGCGTGTTTTTGGCAGGGGGGGCATATTTTCACGAACTCCGTTGCGTCTTTCTGCAAGGTCGGCCAGTAGAAGCCGGCTCGGACTACCTCTTTAGATAATGCCCGAGCTCCAAGATGGTTCCCACACATGCCTCCGTGGACTTCTTCGAGGACGTTCTTTGTTTCTGAGGTCGGGACGCACCGAAGGAGGGGATTTGTGAATCCTCTTCTGTATAATACACCGTGAATTAGTGTATAATTTTGGGCATCTTTCGTGAGTCTTTTAGCTCCCTTTCTTTCGGCGGGGAGAGTTCCCGACTTCAGGTAGCTGAGTATGGGGGTCATCCATCCTTGCTGTTGGTTGGATATATTCAGCGTTTCTTCCTCTCTTAGCACGGAGGGGGATTGTAAAGTTTCCTGGAGGAGACTTCTGTTGTTGCCTCCGGGCTTGGTGCTGGCGAGCTTTGAGAGGGCGTCTGCCCGGGCGTTTTGTTCCCGAGGTATGTGCTGGATTTGTATTTCTGAAAAGTGGCGTAATTGTGCCTGTGTTTGATCCAGGTATTTTTTCATAGTTGGGTCTTTGGCCTGGTAGCTTCCATTTACTTGAGATGTGACGACCTGGGAGTCGCTGAAGATCGTGATTCTCTGGGCTCCGACCTCTTCGGCTAGCTTTAGACCTGCTAGTAGGGCCTCGTATTCGGCTTGGTTGTTCGAGGCCTGGAACTCGAATTTTAGGGATAGTTCTATCCGTGTTCCTTGGTCGCTTTCGAGTATAACCCCGGCTCCGCTTCCTGTTTTGTTTGAGGACCCGTCGACATACAGATTCCACGAGAGTGGGGTTCCAGGGGTCTCAGTATATTCTGCGATGAAGTCGGCTAGGTACTGAGATTTTATGGCAGTCCGGGCTTCATAGTGGAGGTCGAACTCGGACAGTTCCACCGCCCATTGTAGTATTCGTCCTGCCAGGTCTGTTTTTTGCAGGATGTGTCTCATGGGTTGGTTTGTCCGGACTTTGATGGTGTGGGCTTGAAAGTAGGGACGGAGCCTCCGAGCTGTGAATATTAGGGCGTAGGCGAATTTTTCTATTTTCTGATAGTTTAATTCGGCCCCTTGCAGTGCCTTGCTCACAAAGTATACGGGGTGTTGTCCTTGGTCATTTTCCCGTATTAATGCTGAAGCGACTGCCCGATGTCCGACCGAGAGGTATAGTACGAGCTCTTCCCCTTTTAAAGGTCGGGTTAGGATTGGTGGCTGCCCGAGGAATTCCTTGAATTCTTGAAAGGCTTTTTCGCACTCCGGGGTCCATGAGAAGGGTTTCCCTTTCTTTAGGAGTGAGTAGAGAGGTAGTGATTTTATCGCTGATCCTGCCAAAAATCTTGATAGGGCGGCCAGCCTTCCATTCAGCTGTTGTACTTCTTTGACACAGGTCGGGCTTTTCATATTGAGTATCGCTTGGCATTTGTCCGGGTTTGCTTCGATGCCCCTTTGAGTCAACATGAAGCCTAAGAATTTTCCGGCTTCTGCGGCGAAGGTGCACTTTGTCGGGTTGAGTCTCATGTTGTGTTTTCTGAGGGTGCCGAAGACACTGGTGAGGTCGGTCAGCAAGTTTCCGTCTTCTTGTGTCTTTACCAGCATGTCGTCGACGTACACCTCTAGTTGTAGTCCGATGTGCTCTGAGAACACTTTGTTCATTAGCCTCTGGTAGGTTGCCCCTGCGTTCTTCAGCCCGAAGGGCATTACTACGTAGCAGTAGTTTGCCCTTGGGGTTATGAACGAGGTCTTTTCTTGGTCGGGTCCGTACATCGGGATTTGATTGTATCCCGAGTATGCGTCCATGAAGGAGAGATATCTATAGCCTGAGGCTGCGTCTACTAAGGCGTCGATGTTTGGTAGTGGATATGGGTCCTTGGGGCAGGCTTTGTTGAGATCCGTGTAATCGACGCACATCCTCCATTTTCCGTTGGGCTTTTTTACCAGGACCACGTTTGCGAGCCATAGGGGGTATTTTACTTCTCGAATGAACCCTGCATCTAGTAATGCTTGTACTTGTTCTTCTATTGCTTGCACGCGCTCAGGCCCGAGTTTCCGGCGTCTTTGTTGGACAGGTCTGGACCCCGGGAATACTGATAGCTTATGGCACATCAGGTCGGGGCTTATGCCTGGCATGTCGGAGGCTTTCCAGGCGAAGAGGTCGGAATTCTCTTTTAAGAGGGTTATGAGTTCCTCTTTTAGGCCTGCTTCGAGGTTCGCTCCTACGTTTGTTATTTTTTCAGGTGTGTTCCCGATTTGGATTTTTTCGGTTTCTCCCTCTGGTTGTGGCCGGAGGTCTTCTCGGGTTTGAACTCGTCCGAGTTCTATTGTATTGACCTCTTTCCCTTTTAGGCTCAGGCTTTCGTTGTAGCATCGCCGTGCTAGTTTTTGGTCGCCTTTTAGGGTAGCGATTCCCTTTGTGGTAGGGAACTTCATACAGAGGTGTGGGGTTGAGACTATAGCTGCTAGTCTGTTTAGGGTTGGTCGCCCAATGAGGGCATTGTATGCTGAAGTGACGCCGACTATAATGTAGTCGATGCTTAATGTTCTAGACTGTTCGCCTCTTCCAAAGGTAGTATGTAGCGAGATGTATCCTAAGGGATGGATCGGGGTGTCCCCTAGTCCAAATAAGTCGGTGGGATAGGCCTTTAGCTCTTTTTCTTCAAGTCCGAGTTTGTCGAAGGCTGTTTTGAACAGGATATCTGCTGAGCTTCCCTGGTCAACCAGGGTTCGATGTAGGTTGGCGTTTGCTAGGATGATGGTGATTACCATTGGATCGTCGTGCCCGGGTATTACCCCTTGAGCATCTTCTCGGGTAAACGAGATAGTAGGTAATTCGGGCAGGGGGCTGTCTTCTCGGACATGATAGACGTCTTTGAGGTGTCTTTTTCGCGAGGATCTGGATGTTCCTCCGCCTGCAAAACCTCCATTTATCATGTGAACGTGCCTTTCAGGGGTTCGCGGGGTTTGCTCAGCCCGATCTTCGTTATCTCCCCTCCTTCTCTTTTTGGTCTCTTCTCCCTTCTCTGCTATGTATCTGTCGAGTTTTCCTTCTCTGGCTAGCTTTTCTATGACATTTTTTAGGTCGTGGCAGTCGTTAGTAGAATGACCGTAGAGCTTGTGGTATTCACAGTATTCGGACCAATCTCTCCCTGCTCTCTTGTGTTTTAGAGGTCGGGGCGGTGGGATTTTTTCGGTGTGGCATACTTCTCTGTAGACGTCTACCAGGGAAACTCGGAGGGGAGTGTAGCTATGATACTTCCGTGGCTTGTCCGAGTTGGATTCTTCTTTCTTCTTCTGTTCCCGATCTCGATCTCGGAACGGGTAGGTTGATTCCTTCCTAGAAGAGTCTCTTAGCTGGGAGGTTTCCTCCATGTTGATATATTTTTCTGCCCGTTCCTGCACCTCGTATAGGGAGGTCGGGTATCGTTTGGATAGGGATTGGCTAAACGGTCCCTCTTTTAGGCCGTTTGCTAGTCCCATGATGGCTGCTTCAGTGGGCAAGTGTTGTATGTCCAGGCAGGCTTTGTTGAATCGCTCCATGTACTCTCGGAGAGTTTCTTGGTTACCTTGTTTGATCCCGAGTAGACCGGGGGCATGTTTTGCCTTGTCCTTTTGAATGGAGAATCTTGTTAGGAATTTTTTGGTTAGGTCTTCGAAGCTGGTGATTGATCTAGGTGGCAGGTTGTCGAACCACTTCATGGCTGATTTGGTGAGAGTGGTGGGGAAGGCTTTGCACCGAATCGCGTCGGAGGCGTCGACTAGGTACATTCTGCTTCTAAAGTTGCTGAGGTGGTGACTTGGGTCGGTGGTGCCGTCGTAGAGATCCATATCGGGTGGTTTAAAGTTTCGCGGTACCTTCTCCTTCATGATCTCTTGCGTGAAGGGATCATGGTTGCCTTCGGGGGTGGGGCCGCGGTCTGACCGATCTTTCAGGTTGGCCTCTATTTTCCGCAGTTTTTCTTCTAATTCTCTGCGCTTGCGAGCTTCCCTTCTCAGATCTTGTTCAGTTTCTTTTTGCTTCTTTATGTCCTCTTCGAGTTGTTTTAGTCGGTTTTGTTGTGCCCGGACTGCTTCTAGAATTTCCGAGCTCTTTTCTTTTTCGGGATTTCGTGGATCTTTGTTTGGGAGTGACGTCTTTGGGCGATTCTGTTTGTTTCCTCCTGGAGTGCGTGGTGATAGAGGGCTGTCCGGTCGTTCTCCGGTGTCAACTTCCTCCTCTTGTTCTGATGCCGCGCGGTCATTGTTGGAGGGGTCGTCCGCCATGGTAGAGGGATGACTTCCAGATCCGTCCCGGCAACGGCGCCAATGTTCCGGGGGTTACCTGAAACGTGCAGCTCGGTCGTCTGGCAGGACCCGAGGTGAGGGCTCCGTGGCCCGAGCTTGGTGTGCTGAGCGGCTGGGGGTTGTACCTGCAATGAC
The DNA here is from genome assembly GCF_003086295.3 of Arachis hypogaea. NCBI lineage: Eukaryota > Viridiplantae > Streptophyta > Magnoliopsida > Fabales > Fabaceae > Arachis > Arachis hypogaea. The sequence goes on along the minus strand of NC_092039.1, from coordinate 51,690,839 downwards.
ACTCCGATGCTTAAGTTAGCATGGGTCCAAGCAGATATTGAGTAGAATTAGAGTGTGAGTTATACCTGGGTGCTCCAGTGTATTTATAGTAGTTGGCTGTGATCTTCCCTGGATAAGATATTCTTATCTTATCTTATCTTTTGGGAGTTTTATCCCTATCTTTGTGGAACCGCCTTTCTCTAGGCCTTTTCGGCCTTTTAGTTTTTGGGCTGCGTTCCTTTTGATGGGCCTTTTTAGCTTTGTTGTC